>NC_139693.1:19969774-20432711 GCF_964106915.1 Podarcis gaigeae | reverse complement strand
CCAATTAACCTCCATCTCCAGGGCTCAGGGAGGGAATGCAGAGGAAGAATCACCCCATGACATCACCAGGGGCCCATCCCCATGTCTCACATCTCGGCCCTGAAATCTGAGGGTTTGAGATATTCCTGACCTGGCAACCCTACACACAGGCCACACCGCTCACCAAGGCTTGCATGGCGACTAGAAGGAGTCCTTGATCTCTTATCTGGGTTGAGAGGGGCGTGCAAGTGTGTGTAAAAATGAACCTCAGGGAGGCTGAGTTGCAATCTCTCCAGAGCAAGTGTTTCTCCTTAGCTTGAGGGAAGATGAGCTGTGGAACTCCTGGCCACAAGGAAAACGCAGGGGCAAAGGCTGAGTCATAGGAGCCAACTCCTAGGGGCTGTGGGGAGCTTCGGCTCCTGCGATAAAATATTTGAGGGGGCTGGGGGCCCCCAAAGTGGATGGGCATTGCTATTAAATGGTGTGTGTGCATTGCGTCATGTGATTGATCATGTGGGGCGGGGCTTACCTGGGCCCCTGCAATATCTTATTTAAGTTGGCACCCCTGGGCTGAGTCATTTCCAAAGCAGGATTAGATAGCAGCAGGAAATGACCTGGCACTGCTAAGAATTGAACTTGGTTTATTTTACATGCAGAGCCTGTTTTTCGTCTTTCTTATACCAGTCACTAAAGACTGAGTGATGTAGCTGAGCTGACTGCCAGCTCTCAATTTAGTTCAGTTTAACCGAAGACTCAGGATCCACATCTAATCTTTAGCCTTCCAGTAGTAAACCTAGTTAGTGCAGAATGCTACAGCACAATTTCTGACAGGTGTGAGGCCTTGTCAGCATCTATAACTCAGAGATGTGTGCTGATTGCTGGTTTGCTACCAAGTCAATGCATCACTACAGTGGTACCTCAGGTTAAGAACTTAATTCGTTCTGGAGGTCTGTTCTTAACCTGAAACTGTTCTTAACCTGAGGTACCACTTTAGCTAATGGCGCCTCCCACTGCCGCCGCGCGATTTCTGTTCTCATCCTGAGGTAAAGTTCTTAACCTGAGGTACAACCCGAGGTTAGCGGAGTCTGTAACCTGAGGTACCACTGTATTTTTGTTTGTGTGCTTGTGGGCAAAGCAGTGTGTAGGTGTGTGCACACACAGAGAGAGAGAGAAGATTTCTGGGCGTTGCCCGCAGATTTTCTTTCTGGATTTGCCATGGGAGAAGCAGAGTTCTTTTGTAAGGGAGGGGCTGCTCTCTATCACAAGCAAGGCAGCCAGGACAGCCACGGACACTGGCTGCATTCAAGGATGTGAAAATCTGTGACTTGAAAAACTTCTGTTCGAGCTTTGCTTCCCCCTCCTCCCTCCCTTTCATCCTTTCCTTGCATGTCGTGACTGTTTTAGATTGTAAGCCTGAGGGGCAAGGGCAGCCTTGACACAGGCTTGTTGGATTGTTTGTAAGCCCTTGTCTGAGATAGTCTGAGAGCCCTTTTGGCTAATGGTCAGGGCGTATAAATGCCCCCAAATAAATCAACAAATCAACGGCCCCGTTTCCCCTCCCGGGAAATGGGACAACTTTTCTCGGCACACAACAAGCAGATGTGGAAAATGAGCAGAGACCTCTCTGGGAGCCGTAGCTATAAAAATCCATTACCTCTCCTTTTGTTCCTCTCACATCCTGAACTTGTAAGAAAGGGGACCTAAAGAGGATCAGTAGGAAGAAAAGCTCCATAATTGTGGCTTCCAAGTACCATGCGTCTCGCACGTCACCCTGGCAACCAACCAACCAGCCAACCGCAAGGACAGGGGTAGCTCAGTTGTTATAAATCCCCAATGGGCTGTAATCAGAGCATTTGGAAAAAAATACACAAAAAACAGGCTCTTGTGTAAAGTAGCAAAAAAAGGGGGGGAACAAGGATGAAGGGGTGGAATTAATTTCCTCTTCTTTCCCCGCTTGCCGGCTGATTGTGGTCCGAGAGCAAATTGCATCCATTCCCCCCGCACCTGGGCCTGTGGCAACGAAGAGTCTCCCTCTTACCTAGCAAGCAGGTGCAGATGCAGTCCTGTGACAAGGGCTCTTCCATCTGGAAGAGAGATCAGAGGGCAGAGCCAATCTGCTCTTCTGAAGCCCAAGCGCTTCCATTGCTGCACATCCTCGAGAGATCCTTGAGGCAAAGAGAGAGAGAGAGAGAGAGAGAGGGAGAGGGGGGGGGTGCAGGGAAGTTGAATCATTTAAGGATGTTTCCATAAACACCCGATTTCCAAAGTTGAAGAACCACCGCCACATTACAAGCCTTCTCTTGTAAAATATTGAGGCTCAGAAAGTCAACATATAGCCTGGACGGGTGCAATTCTGCTCCCAACACCTTGTTCGGTTTTTGCAGGCTTCTGAAATAAATGATGCTTTTCTATGAAGGTGTACTTTCCCCAACAAAACAAAAAGCCCTCTACACACACACACACAGTGGCGTAGCGTGCGGGGTGCAGGGGGGGCCGGCCGCACCGGGCGCAACATCTGGGGGTTAGGGTTAGGGGGCGCAAATCCACGGGTTAGGGGGTGCAAATCCACAGGTTAGGGGGCGCAAATTACTTGCCTTGCCCCGGGTGCTGACAACCCACGCTACGCCACTGCACACACATAACTCTGGACTGCATGATGCATCAATGCTCTGTGTTTTCATTTCAAACTGGACACTCAAAGCTACATAATTTGAATAGTCCTTTTGGGGAGAACTTCTGGGTGGCCAGAGAAAAGAGCGAAAGAAGAGCCTTGCAGGATCAGGCCAGTGGCTCATCTAATCCAGCATCCTGTTCTCACAGTGGCCAACCAGATGCCTGTGGGAAACCAGCAATCAGGATTCGAACACAAGAGCCCTCTCCTCTCCTGTAGCTTCCAGCAATGGGTTTTCAGAGAAGTTAGGCGAAAACAGAAATGGGAGTTGAAATTCCCAGTGTTTGCTTATCGGTCCCATGTCTGGAATGGAAATCAATCCAGCTAAAATGATACGTATCCATAGTTGTTACTGTTTTGGGCCTGACAACAATACATAATTTATTGTGACCGCCCCTTTGCACTGTGTTTCCTTTACACCAAAATGAATCTACATTATGACAATGTAATGAGTTATGTAAATTTTCATAAGTTATGTAATTTCACCAAAGTGGACAGCGAGACAAATAGTGTAGGCTTCTTTTAAAATGAAAGATGAATTGCAGCAGAATGGAAACGGTACTGCAAAGAATGCAGGACAGAATGGAAAACAGAGCCTTCTTGCATTCCAAGCAATATCTGCCGTGTGAAAACACGACACAGACAGGAATGGGCAAATGGTGCCTGGTCAGCCTTTCGAAACTCCAGCCAGAAGAACAACCGCCTCAGCCTTGACTACTGTAAAGTCTTATATGTGGGGCTGCCCTTGGAGACAGTATGGAAACTGCAGTTAGCACAAAATCTGCTCAAGTCCTTTCATCATCCACTTTCAGACCAACTTCTCTCTCCCTAGCCTAGACTCTTTCATTAATATTAAATGCTGTAGCAATACAGCAATGTGCATGGTGCTTTAAAAAAATATCTTCTCAAGGTTTCGATCACCTGAACTGCCTGCATTATCTTCCTGTCATTCTAATGTCTTATTCAGCAAACATTTCTGAGCTGGGTTGTTTTTTCTCCTCCAATGTCTTTGCAGGACCTTCTGCAGCAAGAATGCGTCTCTCTTCACTGCCTGATCTCATCTCCCACCAATCCAGCTGGTCTGGTTCCAGTTATTCCAGGGCGCTTGCTGCATTTCTGAAGAAGGTATCATTGTTCAGATGTGGAAACACCTGTAGGTTTCGAAGCACGACACCTGAACCTCTCCCTTCGTCACTTCCCTTTAGGAACCCACTCAGTACAGTGGTACATCTGGTTGCAAACGGGATCTGTTCCAGAGGCCCGTTCGCAACATGAAAAGAACGCAACCCGCAGTGGCGTGTCTGCGCACGCACAAGTTGTGATTCGCCACTTCTGCACATGCGCATGACGTCATTTTGCGCTTCTGTGCATGTGCGAGTGGCGAAACCCAGAAGTAACCCTTTCTGGTACTTTCAGAACAAAAAAAATTCCTTCCAGTAGCACCTTAAAGACCAACTAAGTCAGTTCTTGGTATGAGCTTTCGTGTGCATGCACACTTCTTCTTCACTTCTATCTGAAGAAGTGTGCATGCACACGAAAGCTCATACCAAGAACTGACTTAGTTGGTCTTTAAGGTGCTACTGGAAGGAATTTTTTTTGTTTTGACTATGGCAGACCAACACGGCTACCTATCTGTAACTGGTACTTTCAGGTCATCGCGGGACATAACCTGAAAGAACATAACATGAGGCAGATGTAACATGACTGTAGTATGACACCTTTGGCTTTTTCATGTTTTCATTGATGCTAGTTCTGCCATACAGGGGGAATATACTAAGCAAAAGACAAGCTCTCTGTTCTTAGGCAATTACAACCCCAGGGCTGTGTGAGGCTGTGTGGAGCAGGCTGCTGGCTAAGGCTAAGCAGGCCTTGTAGGGGCAGTTTTTGCACACACGGCAATTCAGAGTGAGGGCAAGACGCATTGCCCTCACTCTGATTTGACTTCATGATGACACCAGGTGATGTGGAATCATCATGAAGCCAAATCAAAGTGAGGGCAATGCTCTCTGCCCTGGCTTTATTGAGCCCTATGGGAGGAGGGAATTGGCAGTAGCCTGGACTCCTGGCAGCATGATCATAGACCATGAAAAACAGAGCAGCACCCCTATGAGGTGATGTTGCAGCATTTGGAATGCTTTAATTTAGAGGAAAGGGCGACTAAGAGGTGGCATGACAGAAGTTCATAAAATCATACATTGGCGTGGAGAAAGTAGATAGAGAAAAGGTTTTCTCCCTCTCTCATATCACATGGATGGGTGGACATCCAATGAAACTGAAAATTCAGGCGAAAAGAAAGGAATTCTTTATGATGCTCATGCGTGGAATGTCATGGCCTATCATGTGCAAACCCACCTCCCCTCACCCCAGAGCCCTCGCAAGTTGGTGCCTCTGGCCCAAACTGTTCCCAGCAAAAAAAATTCACTGCACGCCATTGTCCTAGTCTTATGCAGAGATGCTGGGGAGTTGAATACTGGAACCTCTGCATGTAAAACTGATTTTCTACCACTGGTCTGCCGTCCTTCTGCTAAGGCCCTGCCCCTAACTTGACCAGTATGCTCAGTTTCCCCCTCACACCTTCTTGACTCCTCAAAATGGAAACAGGATCAGGAGACTAAGCTCAGGGTCTCCATGCCTCCTGTTTTGCTACAGTTCCCAGGAAACCGACCTGAGAGACATCATTCTTCCTCCTCCTCCTCCGAACATGGAAAGCTGGTCTCTGGATAACTGGCGTGAAAGTTAAGCCAGTGTGAATGGCCTGTGCCCAGTGACCAGGGAGGAGGACTTTGGTTATTTAATAATAAAACAAAAAACCCCATCTAAATCCTCCTTTCTCCCCCCACCTCCCTGGAAGAAGCATTTTAAAAATATTAAAAAGGCCGCTTGCTTAAGCCAGGAGATTAAACAAGTCAAAAGCTCATCATCTCAGGTGGGAGATCGGATTCCAAACAAATGAGGAAGGACGGTGACACGTGTGGTAACAGGAGACCCCACCCGACCGGGGAACTAATCACTCAGAAAGCATTGTCCAGGGGAGGGAATAGGAGGGGGCACATGGATGAAGGGATGAGAGGCAAACAACCCCACGCGCACAAGCTCCTGGCAACCCCAGCTCCTTGCCATGGAGATGCACAAAGGAGGAAAGAGACGCAGGTCTCTCTCTGGCAGCTGGGCTGATCCGAGGCCTGGCCTGACCCTCCAAAGCAAAGGTCTGCAACTGAAGGCCCATGGGCAGAAAGCGGCCCATGAGGGTCGCTTAACCGTCCCTGAACCGAGCTGCCCACTCAGTGAGGGGACTCTCTTCTGCGACTCCAGAAATCGCTTCTGTGCAGGTGTGATTTTCAGCATCTGGGCATGCACAGAAGCAATTTTGGGTGCCGCGGACATGCACAGACGCAATTTCTGGCATCGCACTGTGCCAGTCCAGCCCATGGAGGATCTCTGCGGTAGTGATCCAACCCATGCCAAGTAAGCCTTGCCGACCCCTGCTCTAAAGGCTGCCCCTGTGGGGCCACATTGGCAGACACTCCAGGCGTCCCTACTTTCCAGGGACAGTCCCAGATTTACAGTAAAGGTAAAGGTAAAGGTACCCCTGCCCGTACGGGCCAGTCTTGACAGACTCTGGGGTTGTGCGCCCATCTCACTTAAGAGGCCAGGGGCCAGCGCTGTCCGGAGACACTTCCGGGTCACGTGGCCAGCGTGACAAAGCTGCATCTGGCGAGCCAGAGCTGCACACGGAAACGCCGTTTACCTTCCCGCTGGTAAGCGGTCCCTATTTATCTACTTGCACCCGGAGGTGCTTTCGAACTGCTAGGTTGGCAGGCGCTGGGACCGAGCAGCGGGAGCGCACCCCGCCGCAGGGATTCGAACCGCCGACCTTTCAATCGGCAAGTCCTAGGCGCTGAGGCTTTAACCCACAGCGCCACCTGCGTCCCTCAAGATTTACAGTGGCCGTCCCCATTTCTAATTTGATCCCTGAATGTCCCGCTTTTCCTTTTGTTGTTGTTGTTGTTTAGTCGTTTAGTCATGTCCGACTCTTCGTGACCCCATGGACCAGAGCACGCCAGGCACTTCTGTCTTCCACTGCCTCCCGCAGTTTGGTCAGACTCATGTTTGTAGCTTCGAAGACACTATCCAACCATCTTGTCCTCTGTTGTCCCCTTCTCCTTGTGCCCTCCATCTTTCCCAACATCAGGGTCTTTTCCAGGGAGTCTTCTCATCTCATGAGGTGGCCAAAGTATTGGAGCCTCAGCTTCAGGATCTGTCCTTCCAGTGAGCACGCACGGCTGATTTCCTTCAGAATGGAGTTATCCAACGCCCGAGCCATCTGAAGGGAAGTTTTTTTAAAAAAAATTATAATGTTTTATTAGGTTTTTATATATGTTGGAAGCCACGCAGAGTGGCTGGGGCAACCCAGTCAGATGGGCCGGGTATTATGATGATGATTATGATGAAATAATCATAATAATGATTAGCAGAGGCTTGACAACCATATGTCAGGAGTGCTCTGATGGTGTTTCCTGCTTGGCAGGGAGTTGGACTCAATGACCCTTGTGGTCTCTTCCAACTCTATGATTCTATGAAATCGGATGCCCCTGTTTTCATCAGAGAAATGTTGGAGCACCAGCCCATCAGCTGCATAAAATGTGGAGCTTGCTCCCACAGGAGGACACCCAATTGGATGGCTTTAAAAGAGGACTAGACAAATTCGTGGAGGAGAGTGAATGGCCGCTAGCCAAAATGGCTGCACTCTGAATAGTAATTGACAGAAACCTCAGGTGGAGAGAGGGCTCTGGAGCTCGGGCTGCCACAGAGATCTGGTCGGCCACTGTGAGAACAGGATACTGGACTACAGGGGCCCTTGGCCTGATCCTGCAGGCTCTCCTTATGGGAGAGCGCTCTTGTCCTCAAATCCTGTGCATAAACGTATTGGGCTAGCTGAGCCAACAGTGTGTCTTGGTCTAAGACAGCTTCCTGTGTTCCCGTGTCTTAAGGGAAGGCTCATAGCTCAGTGGCATCTCCAGGCTGGACTCAGAGAAGTTGCTTCCTTCAGCCCTGGGGCAGTGGCATAGCTAGTCGATCGGGTGCCCAGAGCAGTGCACGTGCCCTGCACCCGGGGGAGGGACAAGCTGCTCATGGGGGCGGGACAAACCAGGGCAGGGTGCTCTGTGTGGAGCCTCACCACTGCCTCCCCCTCAGCTGTAGGGCCACTGAGGGAGAGGCGGTGGGCAGATGCAAACTTCACGCTGCCATTTTGGGCAGCACAGATCCTGCAGGTGCCCGAACCACCACGTCACTCCCAAGTAAAGGTCAAGGTCAAGGATCCCTGGACAGTTAAGTCCAGTCAAAAGCGACTGTGAGGTTGCGCCGCTCATCTCGCTTTCAGGCCAAGGGAGCCGGCGTTTGTCCACAGACAGCTTTCCGGGTCATGTGGGCAGCATGACTAAACTGCTTCTGGCAGAATGGTACACCGTGATGGAAACCAGAACGCACAGAAACGCAGTTTACCTTCCCACCGGAGTGGTACCTATTTATCTACTTGCACTGGCATGCTTTCAAACTGCTAGGTTGGCAGGAGCTGGGACAGAGCAATGGGAGCTCACCCCATTGTGGGGATTCGAACCGCCAACTTTCTGATCAGCACGCCCAAGAGGCTCAGTGGTTTAGACCACAGCGCTACTCCCAGGAGAGACACATGGCTCAGGTATGCTGCAGGCCCCATGGTAAGTGCTGCCCCCCGCGGTGTGGCACCCAGTGCCCTGTCGCCCTAGCCAAGCCTCCTGCCTGGATAGCTGCTGCTCATCAGAGCAGGCAATATAGAGCTAGATGAATGAAGAAGAAGAGGAGTTTGGATTTTATATCCTGCTTTATCACTACCCTAAGGAGTCTCAACGCGGCTAACATTCTCCTTTCCCTTCCTCCCCCACAACTAACACTCTGTGAGGTGAGTGGGGCTGAGAGACTTCAGAAAAGTGTGACTAGTCTGAGGTCACCCAGCAGCTGCATGAGGAGGAGCGGAGACGCGAACCTGGTTCCCCAGATTGCGAGTCCACCGCTCTTAACCACTACACCACACTGGCTCTCAAAAAGCCAGTGGGTTCATAAGCAATAACTGCTGGGGCACCTCATCTTTGGCATTTGCCTCCCTCCCTCAAAGAGGACATGCAGCTTATTTGAAATGGCTCCTCCTGTCCGCGGCTTTTAAGAACCCCCCACACCAACCACCCAGAAAGCTTTATTCAAGGGCACGGTGCGATCTGCTTGCTGCAGACAGGAGATCATGGGAGACGGTCCTTAATGGCTGGGTCAGTGCATTTGAGTTTGCATTAATGTTTGCTATTTTTTGCAGGACTATTTGTATTTTTAATACAAGGCAAAAGGCACCTAAGTGCTCTGACGAGGCACTCTTTAATGCACAATTTGTATATATACAAATCAATACATTAGTAAATGAATAATAACAAACTGGGAGAAAGCACTAAAGTTATGGGAACGGCCCACTTCCCAGTTCTCCGTCTGTTTAGACTGAAAGGGCCATTAGGAGCGAAAAGTCCCCCGGACTGTGCCACCTGAGCTGAGCCAAACATGGACCCAGCCGGCCTCGCAATATGGCAGGGCTGGTGAATTTGACAGCCTCTCCCCCCTTATTTCAGCAGCCCCGGGCAGCAAGTGGGGGGAACCTGTTTCCGGCCAAGGGCCACATTCTTCTCCAGATAACTTTCTGGGGGCCATATGCCAGTGGCAGGGAAAGTGGATGGAGAAATGAATGTTAATTTTACCTATGTACAGAAGGCTACTTCCTGCACACAAACACACAGGTGAACATCTCCCTGTCCAGACAGGCACTTTCAAAGTGGAGGGGCACATTCCAGCCAGGCAAAAACACTCAAGGAGGATGTGAGGCAAGGCAGGGGAGGGGTGTGGTCTGAAGAGGGGTGTGTGGCAAAGGGAGAACAGATAGAGAGTCCATACCCCCCAATATTCTTACCTGTGGATCTGGGACATCAAAGGGGCAGAGGCGACAGGGAGAAGGACATACCCTCCAACATTTCTCCAACGAAAATAGGGACGCCCTATTTAATAATAATAATAATAATCCTATTACTTATTCCCTGCCCTTCTGACTGGCTTGCCTCAGCCACTCTGAGCAGCCTCCAACATAGATAAAAACATAATGAAACATTAAACATCCCAGTACAGGGCTGCCTTTGGATGTCTACTGAACTTAATCCATTCCTGAAGTCTGTTCTTAAACTGAATCCATTCTTAAACCGAGGCGCGTTTTCCCTAATGAGGCCTCCCGCCACCGGTGCCCTTCCACCGTTCAGCTTCCATTCATAGACCGAGGTAAAGTTCACAAACCAGAACACTACTTCCAGTTTTGCAGAGATCGTAAACCGAATATTTTGTAAACTATTGTAAACCGAGGTACCACTGTATAGTTACTTATCTCCTTGGCTCATGTGTCGTATAACTCCATACCCTCCAACATTTCTCTAATGGAAACAGGAACGTCCTAAGGAAAAGAGGGATCAAATCAGAAACTGGGATGGCTTCTGTAAATCCAGGACTGTCCCTAGAAAAGAGGGACACTTGGAGGGTCTGAAAGGAGCATCTCTTTTTCACTGGCCTCCACAGCGCGCCAGGGAGCTGTGGGGCAGTTTCGTTGGCACCAGCCCAGCACGGCCAGGCTGCAGCTCCACTCCAGAGTCAGGCCTAACCTGGGTGCACAGAAGCGGAAGAGAGGAAGAGTGTTGGTAGCGCTGCCCCTCTCCTCCACTGGGCTCCAGCGTGCGAGTGAAGCAAGGACAACCCCTGCGAGTGTATTATCCTTGCAGCACCAGCCAGGCTGGCAGTTCCTATAGCAGGTGGGCCAGAGCTATGGGTTCTGGTACATCTGGGGGCTGCGCAGCAGCAGCCTCTTCTCTCTTCTCTCTTCTCTCTTTGCTGCGACCTGCAAAAGGGAGGAGGCCAGCAGCAGCCATGGAGAGGCCCGGCCAGCTCATCCTCCTCTCAGAGCTTGGCAGTGGTTCCAGAGGGGCAAAGAGGGACATTCCCAAATCCAAATGGAAGCTGGAAATGCTTCTGTGTATCTGAGATGTCGCGGTAAAATCAGGGTGGGCGTCTGACTTATGGGGCTGTGTTTAGCTCCCAAGTTCTGCTGTGATGCACCAGTGTGAATAAAAATAGTAACAGTGGAGATTCTTGGTATACATTGATCTTGGTAATACAGTGGTACCTCAGGTTACAGATGCTTCAGGTTACGTACGCTTCAGGTTACAGACTCCACTAACCCAGAAATAGTGCTTCAGGTTAAGAACTCTGCTTCAGGATGAGAACAGAAATTGTGCTCTGGTAGCGCGGCGACAGCAGGAGGCCCCATTACCTCAAGTGGTGCTTCAGGTTAAGAACAGTTTCAGGTTAAGAACAGACCTCCGGAACAAATTAAGTACTTAACCCGAGGTACCACTGTACAACAAAATTAGACTCTGGTAACTGGTAAACTCCCACCAAGGCTTACATGATCCTTCTTATCTTGGTCATGTCAGCTGAGTTAGATATATATGGGGGCACATAATAATAATAATAATAATAATAATAATAATAATTTATTACTTATACCCCACCCATCTGGCTGGGCCTCTCACACCACTCTGGGTGGCTTCCAACAGATTAAAAACACAATAAAACATTAAACATTAAAAACAGGGCTGCCTTCAGATGTTTCCTAAAAGTCAGATAATTGTTTTTCTCTTTGACACCTGGTGGGAGGGCCTTCCACAGGGCAGGCACCACTACCAAGAAGGCCCTCTGCCTGGTTCCCTGTAGCTTCACTTCTCACAGGGAGGGAACCTCAGAGCTGGACTTCAGTGTCCGGATACACTTCTTCAGGTATACCCAAATCTTGTAAGTGCTTAGGGCCTCTAATTGTCTTAATCCAGCCCTGGCCACCCCCACTAGCCAGCCCCTGTCTATCCCCTTACACAAAAGCCATCCTCATTCACTCAGAATTCCCCTTCACACTCATACACACACTCCGCTACCTACACTGCTCCAGAGCCAGTGTGGTGTAGTGGCTAAGAGTGGTGGACTCGTAATCTGGTGAACTGGGTTCGATTCCCCGCTCCTCCACATGCAGCTGCTGGGTGACCTTGGGCTAGTCACACTTCTCTGAAGTCTCTCAGCCTCACTCACCTCACAGAGTGTTTGTTGTGGGGGAGAAAGGGAAAGGAGAATGTTAGCCGCTTTGAGACTCCTTTGGGTAGTGATAAAGCGGGATATCAAATCCAAATTCTTCTTCTGCAACATTCCCCACAGAATTGAAACTCAGTTGAGCAAAATCCCTTTTTGGGTTTTACTTGCTGGACAGGTGGTGGGATGGTGGGATTAACTGGTACGCTGTGCCATCCAAACAGGGGTCGGGCAAAAACGTGGATGAGCCCTAAGGTCTACCTGAGGTGAGCATGCCCAGAAACGAGCCTTGAAACTTCTTCACCTATGAAGATCGGCCACCCTCGTCTCCAGGGATGGAGAATTTCTCCTCCCCTTACGCATCCTTTCGCCTTCCCTTTCATAGTGTTGGCCTGTGGCGACACCTGCTGGTGAGAAGTGGAAGCAAGCTAGATAGCTCTGAAGGCCGCTAACACACCATCGGACAGCACCAGCCTCCGTACTTCGCCTCCCGACCCCCATCCCACTCCACAAATTGAATTAGCCATCAGAGCTTCAGTGCTGAATGCACCAGAAGCCTAATTCAGGCTGTGCACACTGGCTTTCCCAGAGAAGGGCAGGTTTGCTCCGCTCTGTGATGACCAAGAGAGGTGGGGGGGAAAGGACGATGGAGTCAGAAGAGCCCTACAAACTAGTCCAGCTTCCTGTTCTCACAGTGGCCAACCAGATGTCCCAATGGGAAGGCAGCAAACAGGACCTGGACACAGCAGCCCTCTCGCCTTCTGCAACTGGTATTCAAAGGCATGCCATTATAAAGGCACAGGGATAGTCATGTTCTCAGATTTCTGTTGTAGTCCACCCCTTTCTGTGATGCTTGTAGGGTGATTTTGGGTCACCATTGGCTAAGGGGTTGGGCAGTTTCTGAAGCCTTTAAAAGCTTTTAGAAGCCTTTATCCTTTATCCTCAGCTCAAATCAAGGAGGGGGAACTCAGTTGTAACCAAAAAAATAAAAAATCTCCCTTGCTTTCAATTGCTGCCACTATGTTCTCTTACCGATAATGAACTTCTGGGGTCCCTTAAAGTGAGAGTTGGGCTGTAAAGGCCAAAGCCTATTTTTCTATAAGAGTCCTGACGCACAGTAAGTGTCCTGACCCACAGTAAACCCACTGCTTACTGGTGAAGTGGAACAAATAGCAACCTGCAGAAAACCCTAATGACGATCATTCCGATTCAGCAGTAAACAGTGGGTTTCCCTGGGGAAAGCGGAGGGACAAAAGGAAAACCCCATTGGAGCCATGTCTAGAAATGGCAGGACAAATGGAAACGGGAATGAGTCGGTAGGATCCTGTTCCCTGTGTCCTGTTGGGTTCTCATTGCAGGGGACCAAGTGCTGGGATCAAAGACCTTCCTCTACTCATCTCTGCTTGGGTCAAAATCTCACACTCTCCTATGGATCCACAGGGCAATTACAGCCAAAAATGGGAGATGATGAACACCATCAAGCCACTGGCCAGGATGAGGACGGAAGATAGAATTCTGGAACCTCTTCGGGCTCCTTCTCCACTGCCCCCCGCCACAACTCCCATCTGCCCCGATGGCTGGCCACTTGAGATTACAAAAAACGTCAGGTCCATTAGTGTTTGGCAAAGTGTTCTCTGATTTCCTCCTGCTCCTAACTGGATGGGAGGAGGAAGCAGGAATGGGAGAAGGAAGATGGTATACTTGTCACATACAGAGCCTGCCCAAACATTTCGGAAGAGTGAGGCAACTGCTAGGGATGAAAGAATTGGTCCATTCCAATTCTCTTAGGTCCCCATCTTTTCCTATCTTAAATTCAATTCTCCACATTTCTGCAGCAATTTGCAGATTATTATTTTTTTAATCCTCATGAAATGTCATCAGCGATATCCACAAATTTCTGCTCACATGCAGATATTTTAGGGTTGCCATATTTCAAAAAGTGAATATCTAGAGACACACACACACACAAAAATGAAGTTTTTGGCCAGAGTTGTTGGTTTTTAGTTTTGTCCAAGGTTGTTGAGCTTTTATTTGCAATATATATATTTAAAAAGGAAGTTTTGAAGGTTTTTTTTGCCATGAAGTCCA
Source organism: Podarcis gaigeae (assembly GCF_964106915.1). Classification (NCBI taxonomy): domain Eukaryota; kingdom Metazoa; phylum Chordata; class Lepidosauria; order Squamata; family Lacertidae; genus Podarcis; species Podarcis gaigeae. The sequence goes on along the minus strand of NC_139693.1, from coordinate 20,418,784 downwards.
GATTTTCCAGGATATTTAAGTGATTTCCAGCCAGACATATGGCAACCCTAACATATTTGTATGCGGTCCTGACTAATGTACATATTATTGCAAGAAATTCCCCACTATATAATGCATTTTTGTATGTTGGCTTCACTAAATGATGCATTTTTTGCACACATCACCCTTGCACACATACATACACATAAACTAAGAGAGAGAAAGGAAGGAAGGGTGGATGAAAGGGCTTGTGGTATGATGGCTAGATCTGTCTGCTTCCATTCTGTGTCGGTTCCACATGCGTTCACTCATAGGTTTTCCATCTGTCAGCACAAAATTCTTCTTCCAAGCTACTACTAAGGATCAAGGGGAGAACATGAGGAGGAAATCTGTCTGCTCTTTCAGATTTGCCAGTGCCATGTTGTCTCTTGCTCTCTTCCTTTACGAACCCTGACTGCTTCCATATATAATTCACACGCAGTCACGCTGCATCGCGAGACTTGAAGTCTTCATACAGGGTATGCAAGGATGAAGGAAGTTGGCTTAGGATTCAGATCAAACCATAATGCCACAGCTGAATTCATACACACCTTAGCGTTGTCCAGGTGACTCAGTGTGCTTCTCTTGAACTTCTCCTGCAGGATATACACACATTTTCTTAAGTATGGTGCATCCACCAGGAATTGGAAATGACGGGGGGGGGGGGTCCCTCTCTCTTTCTGGCTTCTTTTGCTGCTGCTGTTGTTAAAAGCCACTCTCTGTCTGCTTCATCACAGACCCCAAAGGCCCAGGCCCCTTTGTCTAACAGGTGGTCAATGCAGCACGTACGGTTTAAGTAATGGTTTTGCAAAAGGGACTCCTAAAAGCAGAACAGCAACCATACAATGAGGCCATTAGAGGTGAGTGATACCCAGTAAAGTGCTCATTTAGAATGGCTTTGGTGTCCCTGGGCCTGCCAAAGCATCCAGCCACGAGCCTGCAAATCATTCAGCTGCCCCAGAAGCAGGGGAAGCATTTGGTACCAAGTCACAAGTCATGCTGAATTCATTTGGGAAGGACAAAAAAAATAAACCTGGACATTGGTGGCATAGAAAGTTACTAGCTTTCTGCGAGAAGTTACAGGATACGAACTGGTTGGAAAAGGAAGCTGTGAGGCTGCTATGGAACTTTTTGCAGGCATGGATTGGAAATGGGTTTGCGTGTGACCCTCCTATTAGCATTGTGAGCACAAATCATCATCAATGTGCTGTAAGGAGAACATCCCGAGTAGACCCTCCGAGTAGTCCCTATTTTCTTGGGACAGTCCCGGATTTATGGAAGTCATCTCAGTTTCTGATTTGATCCCGGAAATGTCCCAAGGGATTCTCATACAATGTTGAAGACACACTTTATCTTCCCTGAATCTCCCATCATCATGATGATCATTGTTATTTGTTAAATTTGTATATCTCCCTATACCTGCAGGTCTCAGGGCGGTTACTTAAGATCACAATATAAAATCACAAAAAAAGTTTAGCTCCATTGGACGTCCCGAAGGTACTAATGTTATTGGGGGGGGGGGACACTTTTCTCTATCTTCTTTCTCCAGGCCGTGCATAATTGTATAAGATTCTGTCGCTTCTTATTCACCTTTTCCTTGAATTAAAAAGCTCCCAACACTGCAGCCTCTCCTTGTGGAGGGTTCACAACACCCCCTCAATGATTTCATTTGCCCTTTTCTGAACCCAACCATCCTAGCTCATTCGCCAATGGGTATGTCAGCCAGCCAGCCAGCCTGTCTCTGGTCGCAGGGCTGACCTTTCCATCACTGAGCTCTGCATCCTGGAGAGGACAGCAGAAAGAGAAGGCAGAGCGGACTTCTGCAAGGGACTTTCTTATTTGTCAAAGCCTGACTCCTGGTGGGCAAACACAGGCATGACTTCAGCTTTTCAATACATTAGGCTTCCCCAACCTGTTTGAACCTTCCAGATATCTTAACATAAGAAGAGCCCTGCAGGATCAGGCATATGGATAGTCCAGCATCCTCTTCTCACAGTGGCCAACCAGATTCCTGTGGGAAGCCCACAAGCAGGACCCAAACAGAAGAGCCCTCTCTCCTCCTGTCCTTTCCAGCAACTGGTATTCAAAAGCAGTATTGCCTCCAACTGTGCTGGCAAAGCATAGCCATTGCAGTTAGTATTTATAAAATGTGCTTTTATATCTTCTTGTATTGCTGTTTTATCAATTGTAGGGGTGTTTTTGTTGTTTTTGTTGTTTATATAGCATATTGTTTGCTTTTTAGACTGTACAGCCATATGCTCCAAGATTTCTCCGATGAAAATAGGGACGTCCTAAAAGATCAAACCTCTCCATTCTTAAGGAAATCAGCCCCGAGTGCTCACTGGAAGGACAGATGGTGAAGCTGAGGCTTCAATACTTTGGCCACCTCATGAGAAGAGAAGACTCCCTGGAAAAGACCCTGATGTTGGGAAAGATGGAGGGCATAAGGAGAAGGGGATGACAGAGGGTGAGATGGTTGGATAGTGTTCTCGAAGCTACCAGCATGAGTTTGACCAAACTGTGGGAGGCAGTGGAAGACAGAAGTGCCTGGCGTGCTCTGGTCCATGGGGTCACGAAGAGTCGGACATGAGTAAACGACTAAACAACAACATTCAATCATCATCATCATCATCATCTGGCTGGAAACCCAGCTAGATGGGCGGGGTATAAATGTTGTTGTTAATGCCCTGCCTATCTGACTGGATTGCACAAGCCACACTGGGTGGCTTCCAACATATATGAAAACATAACAAAACACTAAACAAGCTTCCCTATACAGGCCTGCCTTCCAATGTCTTCTAAATATTGTCTAGTTACTTATCTCCTTGGCTCAGGGGTTGCCTAACTCCATGCTCTCCAACATTTCTCTGATGAAAATTGGAGCATCCTAAGGAAAAGCAGGACATTCTAGGTTGTTTTGTTTTTTTGGTTTTTTTAAATCCTGTGTAAAAGCTGGTGGTTACCATTTGCATGTTAACACATTTTTTGAGGGGGCCCGTGGTTTCTGATGCTGGCGAACTGCAAAGAGGGTGCCGGTGTCAGGTCTGAAAGCATAGGCTGTCTCTGTCCCCTTGTCCAAACATTTGCCAAAGCAATAAGATCATATTTCAAATACAAGAAAATAGGTAGCTGTCTCCCTTGCATTAATGTTGGGAACAACAATAGCAGCTGCCGTTGCAAAGCCTTCCTGTTTGGGGACATCGAAGGTGTTTCTGGTTTCAGTGAAAATAGCAAGTGGTTTGATATCTTTTTTTCAAAAAAGAAGAAAGCCGAGAATGTTTATTATTTTTCTGGGCCTGCTTGCATCTTGCCGTCGTGTGATTTCAGACTCGCCCGTGCCCTGCTTTGAACTGCGTGATAATATAAAGCGGGACACACCCGCAGCTCACCCATTGGAGCTCTTCCTATGATGCAAAACCCTGGCTCCAATCCAGCTCTTCTAATGCCTGCAGAGACGTAAAAGATTGTGCTGTGTTAAAAGTCACTTGGCAGTAAACTTGTTCCCCTGATGAAACGTGCTTTGAACCAGCGGGAAACGGTTGCTGGTAACTGTTGCAAATGTTGTGCTGGACTCCTCAAAGCTGTGCAACGCTTTGAGAAATCATTGCGCTAGCGGACAGAGGATATTGGATGCAGCTCAGCGCCTGCTTAAGAACATTAAGAAGAGCCTGCTGGATGAGGCCAGTGGCCCACCTGGTCCAGCATCCTGTTCTCATAATGGCCAACCAGATGCCTGTTGAAAACCTTCAAGCAGGACCCCAGCACAGGAGCTTTCTCCCCTTCTGTGGCTTCCAGAAACTGGCACTCAGAAGCATTGCTGCCTCTTGACAGTGGACATGGAGCATAGCTGTTGTGGCTGGTAGCCACTGACAAGCCTCCTCCTCCACAAATTTGCCCAAACAGGGTTGGGGATGGGGGACGTGCAGAAACTGCAAGTGCAGGGTAGGTTTGGTTGAGGGCCAGAGGGAGAGGGTGGAGGGTCTGGCAGGGGTAGGGGGTGGGCAAGGTTGGCAAGCAACAGGGGTTGGCATGAGCAGGGGTCACAGCCCCTCGACTTGGGAAGCAGCTGCCTTGAGACCTGATATGTGTGCCCTCTGGAGCACGTTATTATAATAAGGAAAGTTATAGATAGGGTGGAATGCTGAGAAACTAAGATTCTTTGCTTTTCTCTTCCCAGTAAAATTCACAGAATCGGAATTATTCTTTTCAGGGCACCACCCTGCATTATAAATCTCAGATGAAGGCTCTGGAAAACTTGGGGAGTGATGGTAGATAGCTCTTATCCCATGCAAATAGCTGTAGAGACTGCATTGCACAGTAAAGTCATAGAGTTGTGGGAAAGTATTCCTGGTCCGTTCTAGTTCTTTTTAGAGGAGAAGGGTTAAGCAATCCTTTTGGAGTTTTTTCTCGAGAAACTTTAGGAAAGCCAAGTATTAAGAAAGCATGCCCACAACCCTCCATGCCAGTGGCCCCTCCTCCCCTACTCAAGCAACTTATCCTTGTGGGACGGGTGGGGAAAGATAACTGGAAGTACCGTCGCACCTTGCTTTTCAAACAGCTTAGTTCTCAAACGTTTTGGCTCCCAAACGCCGCAAACCCGGAAGTGACTGTTCCGGTTTGCAAACTGTTTTTGGAAGCCAAACGTCTGGCGGGGCTTCCGCAGCTTCCGATTGGCTGCAGGAGCTTCCTGCAGCCAATCAGAAGCCGTGCTTTGGTTTCCGAACATTTTGGAAGTCGAACGGACTTGCAGAACGGGTTTCGTTCGACTTCCAAGGTACAACTGTATCAGGAAAGTCTCCTGCAAACAAGAGGTTGTAGAGGCTTTATCCTGGGCCTGAAAGCAGGCTTTGGCAACTTGGCACACTTGTGAGGTTTTGGACTACAACTCCCCATCAGCCCCTGCAAAGCACAGTTGTGCTGCACTAAAAGGATTTGCGAAGAGTCAGAACATTTATGCAGCCCAGGTAAGTTGAATTTTTTCCCAATTATAATACTAGTGCTTCTGAATTTCATTCAGACCAGTTGGCGTGGCGTGGCACAACTATGAACATCACCCCCCCACCCTTTCAGCACATGCCTGCTTCCGCTAAAATGGCAGCAAATAACTGTATACCAGGATTATCGCCCCAAAGTTCGTTACTTTCCTCCTGTGATTTTCTGGGTTAAGGAGGCTGCAAATGGCCTCCCATCCCACCCCGAATCAAGTAACACAGAAATGAGTACTTTAAGATGCACTGTGCTGTGTTAGTTTTCTGGGAGCAGCTTTTACGTGGTGTGGCAGCTCAAATAAAGTGGAAATTATCGCTTAAGGAAATGTGGGGGAAATGGAATAAACTGCCGTGTGAACGCAGCCCTGGTCTACTATGATATGCTGGAACAAGGCCAATGTTTCACAACTGTGGAATCATAGAATTGTAGTGTTGGAAGAGACTATGAGCGTCATCTAATCATAGCTGTCAAGCGTCCCTTATTTGGTGGGACAGTCCCTTATCCCAGCGCCATGTCCCGCTGCTGTCCCTTATTGATGAAGTCCTTAAATTTCCCGGGTTTCAAAGGAAGCAGCTCCTCCCCCTCCCTCCCTGCCGGCCAGGGAGGAGGGAGGCTCCACCTGTGTTGCTTGGCTGCATTGCTCACCCAATAAGGAGTCTAAGAAAGACTGGGGGGTGGAGCTTGCATGCCTTGTGGCGATCAAATCGGCCGCGTTGCCTGGGGACTCGCCTTTGCTCAGCACTTCCCAGCGGAGAGGTGAAGGTGGTTTTCCTTGCTGGCAACCCTTTGCCAGGTTGCTGCGCTATGGGAACCACCACTTGAGGCTTCGTTTGGCTGCTGGTTGACTAAAATCCCTTATTTTGGCTGCTGATCCCTTATTTTCGAGGCTGCTGGTCCCTTATTTTCAAATCTGTAAGTTGACAGCTATGCATCTAATCGAACCCGCTGCGATGCAGGGATCTTTTGCCCAACGTGGGGCTTGAACCCACAGCCCTGAGATTAAGAGTCTTGTGCTCTACTGACTTAGCTATCCTATAGCCTTGCCCTTCCCCCCCCCAAAAGAGCACAGTTAACTCAAGATGGGCCGACGAGCAGCTTGTTGAGTCACCAGCACGTAAATAGAGCGGCAAAACCCACACGAGTTTCAGTAATTCAATAATTTATTCATCTAAAAAAGTGTGTAAAAGTATATAGCTCTCATCCACAAGGTATATATGAATGACATTTAAAATGGAGGTCTTTATTATTATTGTTTCTTCTTTTTATCAAAGTCTTTTTTTTTTTAGTGTATTGTACCAGCGATATACTGTAAGATTTAAAATGAACTTCACATAGTTCTTTTTTTTCTCGTTTTGTTTTGTTTTTGTTTCAAATTGTTGGCTATATATAAAAGAGGCTCACTGCAAAAATGCTCAAGGGGAAAAAAAAGCTCAGAACTCCCCTCCCCCCCGCCCCAAGAAATGTACAGCTTTTACATTTAAAAAAGGTTCTGAAATATACATACAAGCATGCTGGACACCCCCTGCACACCCCTTGCTTGCCTCCACCCACCCCACCCCACTTCGCTCAAACTGTTATAATTCCAATTTCTGCATGATTTCCAAAATTAGAAATTAAAAAAAATAAAATAACTTCTTCACTCTGTAGGAAATCCAGGGCTTGTACATTTCAGATTAATTCAGTAAAAAACTCACAAGTAAAATAATGCATATTTTAAAGGGAAATATTATACAGATTTTCACACTGAAGTACATAAGATTTTTTTTTCTTTTTAAAATCTATTGCCATTCATTTATTTTGCACAAAAATGTATAAATATGTTACCAGCTTCTATTAACTTAAAAAAATTAAATAAAAACACCACCAGATGAAAACTACTTCTCCCTACCCCTCCATCCCCTTATTTGTGGGGTGGGGGGGAGGCATTTTAATTTTTGCAATAAAACTGGATCTCTGGGGAAGGAAAGAACCCCCTCGGTAAAAACAGCCCATTAAAAAGAAAAAAGGTAAAAGTAAATCCATCTCTAATTCAAAGTTCAGGGTTATTTTGGGAACAAAGAATCCCCAAAATGGTAAAAGATAACTTGACATAGTTTTCCTCACCAAGTTTTTTTTTTTTTGTATACAAGTTTACAATCTTCATCTTTTAATGCTCTTCAAAAGGCCTTGAGAATTTTCCTTTCTGATTAAGAAAAAATAGTAATGCAATATTTTTTTAAAATCAATTTTACACTGTATACATTAGATACAAATGGTTTTGATATATCTGATTTTCCCCCTCCTGTACATTGCAAAGGTCCCCCCTGCCCTGCCCTGCCCCTAGAGCAGAGAATAAAAGCGATCCATTTACAGGGTCTTCCTCTGACCGATCCCTTCACCCATCACGCATGGGATTATTATTTTTAATAATAAATTTTGTTTTTAAACCTTACACCATCATTTCAAGAAAAATATTCTTTAAAGTCATAGAAATTTTAATTAATTATTATTATTATTATTTTCTTCTCCTTTTTTTTTTTTTAACCAGAACAAGACGGACTTTTGGAAGAACTTCAAAAATGGTATTCTCTCTAAGGACGATGGTCAGCAACCTGGACCACGTCCCCACAATACTTGATTCCTCTTCTTTAAAGCAGCCCAGGCCTGCCCACAGTGCAAAGAGAAACATTAGAAATGGGATCTTTTAACAGCATAGACTTCTCAAATCCTAGAATTAAGGAGTCATAAAAATAATATGATTTGCTTTAAACTTTTTTAAAAAAATGGCAAACATTTTAACTAAACTGGTTCATTTTTTTTCCACCTCAGTGGTCTTTCATTTTCAAGTACTAATTTAATGATACAACTTTTAAAAATTATTTCTTTGAAATATTTTTCTTCCTATAGACAAATACACCAGATTCAAAACTGATAAGAGTGTAAACAATCTATGTATGTGTGTGTGTGTGTGTGTGTGTGTGTGTGTATGCACATATATATCACACATACATACATAACACACACGAATATATGACAGATGAGTCTCTCCCAGTTTACAGGTGACTTGAGCTTCGGGAATAATTTCCACATCCATCAGACTCCTCTCTTAATCAGTATTTCTCCCTTCAATTTGCCTCGACGCTAAAGTGTTTTATTGCCTCCCACTAGTCTGTTGTCCTGCATTGCGTTATTGTTCATGTGACTTTATTTAAACCTCGCTAGAGTTCCTTAACCAAAAAAAGTCCACCAAAGATAGTAATAATAATAATAATAAAAATAGTGACTCCTAAAGTTCTTCCTCGAATGCTCTTCCTAACTTAGTATTTTATTTTATTTTTTTGGATTTCCTCCATGTTTTTTACCCCATTTCTCAGTCAGAAGAATGCGAGGTATGTCGATAAATACTTCTTGGCAGAGCATAGCTGGATCAACTACTGTACCTGGTCCTCTATAATTTAACAGCCCCCATCAATAAATTAAAAAACAAGCAAAACTCAAAGAGAGCATCTCCAAGACCGTCCGCATCTAGATGGACAGGTAACAAATGCATGCATTCAACCCAATCCACTCAGACAGGAATGGCAGGTACACAGAAATCCCACTATTTTTCTTTTGAAAAGACTACAAGAACTGGTTCTTCATTGCAGCCACGTTCATCCGGCGGTTTTTCAAGGAACAATGTTAAAAGAGTTTTGGGCCACCCAAACTGGTCACGACAACATTTCGCTCGGAAGAAGGGCACTTGTCCGTGCGCAACAAAACAGAAAATAACAAAAAAAAAGAAATAACAAAACGGAAGGACACTGTCTTCTGTGGTCCGTTGTTCCATTAACGTCCTGCCACTGCGTTAACACTGCCCTTGATGTTGTGGTACATCTCACTGTCTGGTATGCTTGGCAGAAGTCCTGATGTGGCCCACCAGGCACACTCCACAAACACTGGAGAAGCCTCCTGTTATTATTCCTGGAAGAAACATGGCGCTGCTTGGGCCCCAGAGGCTGGGGTCCGACGAGGAGAAGGGCTCCTCCGACCCTCGCGAGCCACGGCCCGTCTTTCTCAGGTTGAAGGGGAAGGTCATCCAGGCGCTTCCGGGTGATTAGAGGATGTTCATGATGGCATTGTATAGCTGTGTGAGCACCACAAAGTGGACAGGAAGGCAGGAGCTGCGGTCCTGAGTTGCGGGGTTGCAAGTGAGCCACGACAGTGCATTGTACTGCTCCAGCACAAACCTGCAGGAGAGGAGAAGGGAAAGAAAGGGGATGGTGGGTCAGGACAAGGGGCTCCTTCTGTCTCACAACCTTCCACTTCCCGAGGCTTCTACTTTAGGGCCTGCTCGGTAGTGGTGCCCTTCCTGTGGAACACCCTCCCATCAGGTGTCAAGGAAATAAACAACTATCGGACTTTTAGATAGTTTAGAGAAGTTTTTAATGTTTGGTGTTTTGTTGTGTTTCTAATATTCTGTTGGGAGCCACCCTGAGTGGCTGGGGAAACCCAGCCAGATGGGTGGGGTATAATTATTATTATTATTATTATTATTATTATTATTATTATTATTATTATTATTATTATTATTTTATTATTATTATTATTATTATTATTATTATTATTATTATTATTATTATTATTATTATTTACTGATGTATCAATTACCGGCCCTTCACCAGCAGGTCCCAGGGCGGTTATGACAATCAAAACACAGTATTAAAAACTCTTTAATACACAGAAATAAGGTGCTGCAGGCAGAGGGCCTTCTTGGTAGTGGCACCCACCCTGTGGAACACCCTCCCATCAAATGTCAAGGAAATGAACAACGGTCTGACTTTTAGAAGACATCTGAAGGCAGCCCTGTACAGGGAATCTTTTTAATGTGTAATGTTTTATTATGTTTTTATATATGTTGGAAGCCCCCCAGAGTGGCTGGGGCAACACAGTCAGATGGACGGGGTATAAATAATACATTATTATTATTATTATTATTATTATTATTATTATTAAAGATGGAGATAGTAGCCAGGTTTCTGCAACATGCAATGAGGATTTGTGAATGTTATACAACATTAACTTAAGTGTTAGATGCAGATTTTGCTGAGTGGTTTTATTGTACTGAACCTTATTGGAATCTTGTATAAATGCCAATAAAGGTTTGAGAATTGAACTGAAAAAAGTATACATCGCAGGAGGGTAAGTATGTCTTCTGCATTTGACAAGAGCTGTGTTGCAAAGGTGCCAGGCACACCTCTGTGGAGAAGGAATTCTGCAGCCTAGGGGCTCCCACAAAGAATGCTTTATCCCGAGGCACCCTCCCCAGATGTCGGAGGGAGGTGGGACTACCTAGGGCACCCTGCCTGCTGATCTTAACACCTGGGGGAGGTCTGTAAGGAAGGAGGTTTCTCTTTCCTACTGCTCAATATTTTGAGATCAGCTTGCTGTTCCACTTTTGAAAGACAGAATATTGAGAAGCATAGCCCTGCCTAAAGGGCAGGGTGAAATGTAGCTTCTTTCTCCATGACACAACTGTATATGGCTTCCCTTGGCCACCAAAAAAAATACAATAGACACTAGCTTTAATAAAGAAATGACCTTATCTCTAAGACATGCATAGGCAAACCTGGCCCTCCAGATGTTTGGGGACTACAACTCCCATCATCCCTGACCACTGGTCCTGTTAGCTAGGGATGGTGGGAGATGTAGTCCCAAAACATCTGGAGGGCCGAGTTTGCCTATGCCTGCTCTAAAATCTTCAAAGTTTCAAGCTTTTCCTATCAAGGATGTTGTCAAATGCTAGTGACGATTCCTCACCACTCTCTGGCTCAACCTTCCTGGCAGCTAGGATGGAAATTCCTGCAACAGTGGAGACTGGCTGGCAAATGGGGTGTTGCCCCTCAATCTGCCCTTTGCTAGCTCTCCAACTATCTGCCTACTTCCTTACAGCCAGTCTAGAGGTGGGCCTGACAGGTTGCAGCGCCTTAGCGAGGCCCTTGTAGGATGCAGCAGGGATGAGGATGGGGCAGAATCAGCTCTGCTTTTCATCGGATCTGCCCACTGTTGCTCTCCCTGCTTTCCATCCCACTAGTCCCAGCCACCATTGTCCTGCAACGATAGGCCAACGGAAAGGAGGGCTGTTTGCACATGCCCCTCCCATAAAGGTCTGCAGAACGAGCCAACAGACATCTTTCAAAGCAGATGAGCAAAGATCAAAGGGCTGGTCAAAGGCCAGCACTTATTTCCGGGGCTTGAAAAGACACAAAACTCAGTTACCTCAGAACATCAGACGTGGTTTTAGAGTCCAAGGGGTGGGGAACCCTCTGGGAGTTCCGTGCAGGGAGGAGTTCATCCGTGTGAGCGACAGAGATGTGGTGATGCAACGATGCCTGTTTTGGGGAAAAGACAGGTGTCACCACACAGGGCTGCTGCAGTTTCCTTCCAGGTTCATAACCACCACCTGACGACGAGGGAGCAGCTACTCTAAGGTGACCAAAGGGCTTGGGCTAGCGGGGTTGTAATCTGCAGAGCGGTTCTGCTCTCTCCTCCATCCCCTTGAACCACAACCTTCTCAAAACGTGCCCAAAAGATTCCCAAGACAAATACTGGCCAAAGACATCTCCTTCAACTTGGTGGGGGGAAAGCTGGCCAAAGAGTTCCTTCAGCCAGAGATCAAGACTGGTTCTTGCCGCTTACGGGGAGAGTGGAGCTATGGAAATTCTGCAAATATGAAAGGGGGGGTGAATGTGAGGAAGGTGCCCTGGGGGACCCCTAACAAAGCAATTTTGGCCCTCGCTGCCCAACCACATCACATCAGAATCTGTTTTTGCTGACAAAAGCAGGAACTGCTGCTATCACCATGTTCGGCAAGTCCACATGCATTTCAGTGAGGTGCTTAGTTTGCAGCTGATCTAGGTAAGTGTCCTCCCACCCCACCCTGGCCAAGCAACTCACAGGAAGGCAAGAGGAACCCTTGAGAGCTTTGGTCCCAGTTTTAACAATACCACCAACTTGAATTATGAACAGCATTCATGAATCTGGTCCGGGGTGGGCATTGTGGGCATTGGGGTAGGAGAGATGGGAAGAGGGCTTGTGACAATTAAAATGAGGTTTCTGGGCCTCCTAGAGGGCTTCGACTAGGAAGACAGGCATTTGAATCCATGCTTAGCCATGAAACTTGGACTAAGTCTCAGAACGAGGCTCCCGTCTCAGTGCCACTAAGTGGGGATGCTAGGGATTGAGCAAGGGATCTGAAGTGGAGCATGCAACCCAGTTACAATTCCCTGCCCTTCTTCTGTCTGCTTGAGGTACATTCTTACAAAAGAGCAAGAAGTTCTGGCTAAGATAAGATGGATGTGGTCGTGCCAAAGACAGCAACACAACATTCCCCTGAGTGCATTTCTCTATAGCAAAGGGCACATACAAGACGCTTACAAAGGTGGGTCTAAGAACTTATCTATGACCAAGAGTGAAAGAGCTCTACTCAGGCTACAGATGCCACCAGAAGCAATGGCATTCTTTTCAAAAAAAAGTCCAACAAACCTTCAAAAAGAGGGGACACTGATTCTGGGCCTGTGGACAGGATGACCAGAACCACTGAGGGAGGTTCTCAGCTTTGGCAGTAGAGACGAAGTACCCCAGAGCAAGAGGCTGCTGCTTCAGTTCTTCGGGTGCCTCCCGGGAGAGGAGACGTTCTCCTTGGCTCTGGAGAAACAAGAAGGGGGATAGGGGGAGGAAATGCAAAATTAGGCATGAATGACGCATGGAGAAGACAATGGGGTACTCAGCTTCGGTTGGTACAGGAGGCTTATTAAAGGGAGGTGGCAAATTTGACTGCCAGTCTTGTCCTCCCCTCAAATCATGCAAATGTTGTACCTTGTCTCATTTAATATTTTACTGATCCTGTTAAGAATGGCAAGCATAAGAAACAGAGAGAAAAACAAAGAATCAAAAATGTAAATGATAAGGTGGCGCAGGCTGGAAGGACAAAAGTACAAAGATGTAGTGCAGGTCCAATAATAAAGTATAATAATAAAGTATTGACTAATAAATAACAAGGATATGTATAAATAAAATTATTTTCCACCTGTGAGTTCCATCACTACTGAGAATAAAGAGTGTGTGTGTGTGTGTTTGTGTGTGTGAGTGAGTGAGAGAGAGAGAGAGAGAGACCACATGCCCCAATATTTGTATAAGAAAATCATGCCGTACAGCCAATTAACAGTAATTTGAGTTCTGCCCATTCAGATACTTTTAGTTTATGAGATCTTTTCAGGGAAGGCAATTTGCCAAACCCTAGAATACCACACAAATGTTATGTCTTGTTTCAACATACATTTGTATTCCACCGGGCTTCTCTTTGCTCTCTGAGCATGACAATTTCCGATCAACATTTGTGCTGATCAGCTGGGTTGAAATATGGACGGATGCAGGAGCTAACAACTTCCACCAAATCAATCAACGTTCAATGCAAAACTGGTCTACAAGTCACACTGTTCATATGGGTTACTTCCAGTATCATGTGGAATATGCTGCTATATGTACTGCATATCACACAGCGTATTGATGGCAGAATTTGTGCATTGATTCTGGTAATTAAAGGCACTTAGATCAAACTGTGGTGTGGTGCATGATTGCCTTAGCTTACATTTCAATGGTATAGTGCAGTCATTCTCAAACTTTCTTTCCCAGAGACCACCTGAAATTGCTGAGGGTCTTGGCAGAACACTTGATGATTTTTCTGCCAGTTGTAGCAATTGTAAGGTGCTGTGCTAGATGCTAAATGGCAGGGATGTCAACAACTTTGGCTGAACCTCTCCCCAAAAAGCTTAACTTTGATGAAGCTTCCCCCCCCCCAAAAAAAAGCTCAACAATTGTGGTCAATCCAATGGATAGATCATTGCCCATGTTTTTTTTAATATAGTGGAAGTAGATCGCAGTCTCTTGGAAATCGGATGTGCCTGCTATATTTTTTTTAAATGTACATTTGCAGACATATCACAGGTTGGGCTCCAAACTCCGTGGAACTATTCAAGATTTTAAATTTGTAATGTTTTATAATGTTTTCAGTTATAAAATACAAATATGCACCCCATCCCTCCTCCAGAAAACAATAAAGTTGTGGTTCATTTTTACAGTAACTGCAGGTGATTTGAGAGACAGCTTGACCACCACAACATCCTCAAAAGGAACCACTTAACAGGTCCCTGCTAAAGTTGAAATTACTTTATTCATCAAGCTAGCCCTCAAAGTGACCAGTTTGTCCACCCAGAATGCCTCAGAGTTCCCCTGGCTGAAAATTCAACAGCAGGACATGGAAGCAGGACTCGCTTGCAAACCGCAGCAATTAATTACAAGGTCCACGGACGAAAGGGTGCCCTCCCTTGACCTAGGGGGGAAATGATCACACGCTGCTGCTTTTCTACGAGCAAAAATTACACCTCAATTACCAGGCTCGTGTTAATGGTTAAGCTAGTTGCTCCAAAAGGCATTCGCCTACAAGGGGCCTCGCTGGGTTACCAAACTCCCTGATCGCCCATCTCATTATGGGAGAAATCTGAGGCTGTGCAGGATTGTCACGCCGTGTTGCGAACAATCTGCAAAAATGGCTACGACTTGGTAGAAATTACTGAACAACATGTTTGCTTGAAGACTGCAGGGGCTGGGTGCAGAATGGGAAGGTTGCAAGGGTTCAGAGGTGGTGAGGTACAGAAAGGATAGTAAGGCTACATTTTCAAGCAGGAGTGAGGACCCTCTTTCATACAGAGGGCCACCTTCTCTTCTGGGGAACTTTCCGGGGGCCGCATGCCAGAGCTAGTCAGGGCAGAGGGGAAAGTGAGTGGAGCAATGGATGCTTTGTACCATAGGCTAGTTTTACAAGCACTTGGGCATCCCTTTCTATCCTCTATCCAGGGAAGCAAGAGGCATTATCAAAGTTCAAGCCAGACAAAAATACCCAAGGAGGATGTGAAGGGTGTGGGTTGGGAAGAGTCCCGATAGTTAGGTAACAGAGGCATCTCTGCTTTTAAGAACCAAAAAAGTACCCTATGGACAGGTGTGCATGTTGCAATATATTTAGGTTAACCCAGAGAGCAGGAACTTGAAAATGTCGGGGGGGGGCACACGAATACAATATAAAAACTAGGCCAGCAGCCTATTTCTATCATTCAGTGCCACACTTAGTAAACAACAGGATTCTGGAAAATTTGCATCTGCCACACCAAAGGAAATCCACACAGTAGCTGCCTTTCGGGGCCACTGGAGATCTCACCACTTCCGCACCTGCCACTGGAGTAAATGCGTAACCCCCAGGATGCAAAAACAAAGCCATTTCACTTTGAGTGAGAAGAAGAAGAAAACAGATGTTTGCCTTAGTGGAGCTACGAAACTCACAGATGTGCTATTAATCAGGAAAGCAGCATCAGAACCTTTCTATTGACTTTATTGTCCCCATTATCCTTCATTTATTGAGAGTGAAGATGAAGGAAAATGTTCTCTTTTGAAAAGAAAACACTTTACAAGTCCTGCCGCCGCTGCCGCCACCATCTCCTTAAAAATGCACAGCCTGCAGGTTGCAGGAGCATTCCAAGCAAAGGATGATAGGCATACATAATAACCCCTGTGAAGTGCCTCGTGCCACAGAGGCTGCAAGTGGGAGGAACTTTGCTAAACACTTCAACTATACGCTAAGCTTTCCAGAGTTAGAACCTTCCTTTCTGAAATTAACAAAATTAATTTACATTTTAAATAAGCTTTGATGCTGGAGCCAGCTTCTTAAAAGCCACTTTAAGGAGAACTAACTGCTGAACTACAAGCACCCTGGGCTAAGAAAACAAAATCTGCATAAAAATCCCAGCACCTGGAGAGCGTGCGTTCCAATGGGTGGTTTTATCGCTAGCAGGAAAGGAGGGGGTGGGGGTGGGGGGAAAGCCTCTCTTCTTGCAGAAACCCTTCTGTGGAAACTTAAATCTAGCCCGTTTCCAAAACTGAATCCTTAAATGTGATTCCTTGAAGCCAAGGGCACCTCAGCACGGTTTGCAAAAAGAACCAACTGTATTCGATTGTCATGCTTGCTTCTTGCAATGTGGCACAACATTCTCCCCCAGAGAAATCCTAGCTACTCTAAAGCAGGACCCCAAGGAACTTCTGAATGTGGTCTCCGAGGCCTCTTTATCTGACCCTCAGGACTCTACTGAGGCCACACCCATCACGGGCTGTGCTTCATGCTCCCCCTTGAGTGCTTTTGTCTGGCTGGGATGTATCCTTGAATGGCAATGATGTCTCTTGCTTGTATGGGTGGAGGCTGGATAGACTGTTGGGACAGGCAGGTGAATGAGTGCAGAAGCCCTTAAATTTTTGCATGGCTGGAATGTAGCCTTACTGGACAAGGGTAAGGGTCACTCCCCTTGCATGTGGACCCCAGGAAGTTCCCCACCCCTGCTCTAAAGTAAGCACTTTGTAATGAACTGAAAGGGAGGGGAGACAAGAGCCCAAACGCATAATGGATTTGGAGCACTACCTACTGAGCGAGTATAGTGCGGAAATCGAAAGGAACTTACCCGGCTATGCTGGAAGGATGGTCCGATTCCAATCCCAGAAGGAGAGCCAGGGGAAGGGACCGGAGAAGAGTTGGGAGACGAGTGGAGATTCCCAGTCATTAGAATCCCAATGTCGTTATCCATGTCATCCGGGAATGGAAGGACAAACATGTCATCTCAAAGAGGAAGGAAGAGTGAAAGAAGAGATTAGTCATGTTGCCTTGTGGGATACAGAATGACTCGGGACACGGCAGCACTTGCACAGAGGAATGGCCAATGCTAACATTTGCCTTTGAAAATCCCCTGTGTTGCAAAACAGGACACTCTAAACAACAATATTTTTATACTGTTTCAAAATTCATAAACAGAAGACATATAATATGTGCATGGAGTCGCAAATTTTAGTGACCATTTTAGTGCTCATTGAAAGTGACTTACCACTCCTACCATTTCTATTTATGGAACATTTATTCAATTCATATTAATTTGTGACTCCATGCACATATTATATGTCATCTGTTCATGAATTTTGAAATAGTGTGATATTATAAAAAATATGGTCAGTATAGTATTAGCCGACGTGTTGCTTGTGGTTGTTGTTTAGAATATTTGCCTTTGGACAGGTGTCCCTTCTGTCAGGAGAATAGCCAGGACTCAGTTTTCAACAGGGCACATTCTAATTGGGCAGCTGCTCATCAGTGGCTCAAAGCCTTGCAACCTTTCGTGTCAAGGGACCAGGGCTGAGAACCGTCTCCCTCTCAATACAGGACAGCAGAATTTCATGGGGCTATGCTAAATTAAATAGTATTTATTTCTTTACTATGTTTATATCACACAGTAAAGGAGCTTAATACAGGGTTACATTATGAGGCCTCGCTTCATTCTAAAAACAGACCTGTGAGGCTGATTAGGCTGAGAAAGGGTTGGATCCAAGGGAGTCATCCTGTTCAAGCAAGAACTTCCACTTGTGCAATGTGACTTCCCCTCCCTCTCCAACCCCTAAGTCTGTTTTTTTCCCCCTACGTCGCCTCATGGGCTTTTTATGCACCACACATGAAAATTCAGGTTGTTCCATTTCTTAATGCACTCTCCAGGAAGTCCCTGCTGAAAGTGAAGTAAGTGGCAGTAAATTCTTGCTCAGTAACAATTCCAAAAATATTTTCAAACACAGATCTCTTGTTTGCGAAGGAGTTCTAAATGTTTGGTGAATGGTTTCCTCCTTTCCAAGGGAACTGTGTTGGCTGGTTGTGTGTGTCAAAAAGAAAAAAGAAAACAACTTTTGACTTACTACAAATGAAAGTATATGATGTTGGTTTGTAGCAAAGAGAGAAAGACCAAGAGATGGGGTGGGCAGGAGTCTTTGGGCTACTCTCTTCATCCACACCTTCTCTGAAGCACTTCTTTTCCCTCCCACAAATCTATCACTCTTCCTTCTCCTCCTCCTCTTCCAAAGACAGCAGCCAGAAGTGATTTTTAACCTGGCTTATTAAGCTTGCTTCCTACAAACGTGTGCGCTACAAACCAAAAAGCCATTGCCATGCTCTCGACAGCCTCCGAGGCACAAACAAGAGGGTTAATGGCTTCAGAGGCTTTAATTATTAAACATAGAACAAGGAGTTGAGAAAATTAAATCTTAACACCATTTTGGAAAATGCTAGCCTTTAGACATGGCTCTAATTAGCACACGAAACCCCAAAGGCTAGGTTAATGCAGGTTAAATATTTGGAAGCCCTGTGCTCAGGCGGAATTTGGGGGCCATAAAAGGACAGTGGCACTGGAGGGTAGGTGTCCCCCATGAGGCCCACTAAATTCCATCAGCAGATCAAAGCCAGGCCTTTGCTTTAACCCCCCCCCCCCAAAAGAAATCATTGAAGGGCCTCCTTCATACTGCAACTTGCATCCATTTTTAAGGCCTCTTCTCTCTCTAGATGAAAAGTACTAACATTCTCCTAATTTTCCTACAGAAAATTGCTGAAGAGTTGTTTTACTGATTATGTGTTTGCCTCCGTGGATTTCTTCAAGAGGAGGAAGGGCAGGATATAAACTGATTTTTTAAAATAAATAAAAAATCACTCTTCCACTCAGAAGCAGCTTTTACAAATATAACCTTAATAATTCAAATCATTTTTATTTATTTCATTTATAGAACACCTTTATCTTCCAAGGATCTCAAGGTGGTATACATTGTTCTCCGTCTCCCTGTTTCATTTTAAGAGATATGTATAGGGATAGTACAAATAGCCAAGCTTCTGTAAAAGGCTGAACCATTTTGGGAAATGAGCTTCTGGGTTCTGTGTAGTTTATCCATATATCTCTGCTGGCCTTGCATTATTTGCCTCTCTCCAGAATATCCCTCCCTGTCACATGATTCCAGACCCTCTAGAAACCTACAAATCAGGCACAGTGCAAGCATGCAGACTGATCAGCTTGATGCTAATCACAGAACAACAGGTCAAATCATACATCCACTAAAAAATATTTGCCGCATATGGTTATAGGGTCAGAAAACGACCGGCCCTTACAAAATCCCCACTAGCCACAGCAAAGCCAAATTATACCACACAGAGTCTTTGCAATTAGCCAAAGCTATTAAAGAAAGAATCTTGGCTTCTTTTCACTATGAGCAGCTTGCAAATATTGGCCAATTTGGCTTCCTAAACAAGAGCACGTGGCTAAGTAGTCAGTTGAACAGAAAAAGAAGAAACATTTTTTCTCAATGAACAAGAAGCTCCCATTGTTTGTCTTCATGCTTCTGGTATAAAAGCAGCAGCACTTGCCAATGACTGTCAGAGCAAGAATGTTTTGATCAACGTTATAGGGCAATTCCCTACATGCTGCCCAGCAGCTGACTTACCATTATTGGGGCTGAATCCATCCTCATTTGGATAGTTTGCTGGAGCGACTTGGATGGTTGCAGAGGTTGGAAACACCAAGATGTGTGTACAAGAGGCATCCTGCGGCGTATTCAGCTGGGATGACTGCAAGTTAAGAGCAGTGCTGCGGCCAAACACAGACCCCATCGTGACAGCATCTGTCAAGAGAAGCAGGAGTAGATTTGTCAGGCCTCAGAATGGCCAAGGCACCATTAAAAAGAGAGTGTGCAAGTGTGCGAAATTAAGACTATCAAAAGCAGCAAAGGGAACAAATGGATTCAAACCAGCACAGCCCCATCAGAACACAGCTGCTTGTGTATGGTTTGATCCTCAGACTAAAATGTAGGGTTCTTCCTCCTCCCTCTCCCACACTAATCCTTTCTACAATTTTTGTACAAGCAAACCAGGGTTTGCAGTTGCATCTGAATCAGCCATCTCCAGTTCACATTTATCCTCCCCAAGCCTGAATTGGAAAAAAATGGATTGAACTGGATTTGCAACCCAAGTTCAAAGCAAAGCTTGCTGATATGGACATAACTGGAAACCATGGCTCAGCCAAACAAGGAAGTTAGTGAGGGAACTGAAGTGTGAACGGAGAACCAAACGGTTTCCCCATTGCATTCAAATCAGCCTTTTTCTCCAACTCAGTATATCCATGCAATGAAGAAGGCAAAGGTTTTAATTATATGCCCCTGGGGGAAGGCTTTCCAGGAACAGGGAACGTTTAAAAATCAAAATATAAAGGGAAGGTGCCCACATCGCTTTAGGCTGCTACTTTTATTTTATAAGAGATACTGTTGAAAAGTAACAAGAATGCATAGAATTGTGGTTTAGAGACACAAGTAGTGTTGTGCTCATGTCCTGCTTGTGAGATTCCCACTTCAGCATCTGGCTGAGAACAGATGGGCCTTTGGTGTGATCCAGCAGCAAGGCTCTTACATTCTTAAGCACATCCTTTCCCCATTATTTGGAGGCTGAACCTCCAATTTAGAACACTTAACGTGCTCATCCCTGCATGATGTTACCTGAGTTGGAGATTATAATGACTAGAAGCTATATGCAGAGGGGAATGGGGCTCTAATGGTTCTCCTCTCCTTCCTCTAGGTCCAATGGACATCCAAGTGTTAGCTACAATGCTTGCCCAAAGCTTATGCATGTGGAGCCCAATCTATGTGGACCAAATCAGTGTGATGCTTTCATAGGTCATTCAAGGGGAAGCAATTTGTGCAGATTGGGCTCTGACAAAAAGTTGCACCCAGGATCCAGCAAAGATGGGCAGTTCAGGCTAGTCTGGGAGCAAGCCAGTTGGCAGCAGTTACACTGCTTCAACACATGTAAATTTTACTCTCATCTGAACACAATATTCATCAGTCAGATTGAAAAGGAGATCAATGTATTTCATATTGAGGGTTGTCGAATGAGGGAAATGTCATCTCCTCCTGCCGCTTCTTCATACTACATCTTTTCACAGTGCTGAATACACGGCACAGTACTTCAACATATGCCAAAGTAGATATATTATTTTGAAAACAAATCCAACCCCCACTAAAAATAGTGGAAATGGACAAGATAAGTGAAGATAAACACACTAAGCACAACATCAGACTCTAATGTGGCTTATTACCTGGCATCACCACAAATGACCCCTGGGGCTCCATGGCAACCAAACAGGCACTGAGAATTGAGGGGGAGTCTGCAGAAGAGATGCCACACATCCGACACACCTCCTTCAACTGCTTGCTGATTGTCTGCAGCGAACACTCTCCAAGCAGGATGCTCCAGTCTGGAAAAGGGAAAGCAAGGGAGAAAATGCCACTGGAGTCTCTCAGGGGATCTTCTCACACTCAAAAGAGCCCAAACAGTACTCAACCCAGTAATTAAAGGGGAAACTTGCCCACTTGACTGCAACACAGTTACACACCCCTGTCTGCACAGCTCTGCATTCACACACTGGTTCCCTCAGCATCGTTCTCTGCTTCATAGTTCTTAAGGGCTCTCTCCTCTCCCTTTATGCCCTTCCTTATAATCTTTGCTCTGCATGCTCACCTGCTCTCCCCATCCTCTCCCCCCCCCCCTTTCTCACCCACCTCCCTTTCAGCCAACAGAAGACATAATTCTGTACTACAGGTGAAGACCCCCAGACTTCTTAACTGGGGGTTAAACTGAGCACAAGACTGTTGTGGCTTAGTGTGGTTTTAATCTGTGCTGTCGTGCTGTCATCAAGGGTTCTCTTCCAAGTAACATAATACCAATAAGCAACTTTGTTCCCCAAGCCAGTCCCTATTGCTATGCTTTGCAACCTGTTAAAGAGCACGTGCTCAGCGTACCTTTCAACTCTCCATGGCCCAGTCGCCCAAGGCGTCCAATCACAACTCTCCAGGGCAGTGATGTCATCTGGACAATCCCAATACACCATTCCCACAGCTTCTGCAAGCCAATTTTACGGGCCGATACCTTGCACCTCCTTGATCTATGAAGATGAGAGAACAAAAGATTATTTTTGTATTTCAGCCTAGGGTAGCAATAACCTAATTTAAGGTGCGAATTCATGGTATTTCTAAAACTTATGCTCCATCTGTGAAGAACTGGAAAGCAGTAGTATAGATTCACATTGAAGAGTATTTCTTCTCACATGGGCAACCAAACAAGAACTGTGAGCGCCATCGGGGTGACTATATGAATTGTCTGTAAACGGAGCCAGACCACTAGTCCACCTAATCAACTGATTCTGTAGTTGGAAGTGAGTGGATGGAAGTAGTTCTATGCCCTCCAAGATGAGAGCCTGGTATAGATCTGGCCCCTTCTTAGGTGAGAGATGAGAGGGGTGTATTAGATGGTCCAACAGTGATGGGTCATGAGTCCAGTACTGCTTCAGAGGGTATCTTATTTGTGTATGCTTGGCAGTGACCCTTCAAATGTGGGCTGCAATATTGCTGAATGTGAGTAGTTTATGTATGGGCGGTTGGTGATGCTTGAGGTAGTGAATGGTTGCAGCGGTTGTGTGAAATGGATGATGAGAGAGATTGGATGGCTGATTGCGTGTATGTTTCGTTGTTTGAAATTTTATATTTATGTGACCTTGTAGTGCTCTCTGATTTTAGATTATGTTTATGCATAAGGATATTATGCATTTTGCTATGTGAATCACTTGACATGGTTTTATTTGCTCATGGTGTGCATAAACAGCTTTGAGATATTTTAGATAGTAAGAAGTCCATAAATGGAAATAATAATAATTAATTAATTAATGCTAATGCTATTTCTACTACTACTAATAATAATAATACAGTACTGCCTCTTCTGTGGCTAGCAGAAGTACTCTAAGATGTCAGGGAAATAAAGGGCTTGTCTAGCCAAGCCAAGCCAAGCCATCCAAGATCCCCCAAACTGGAAATGCTGCGGATGACTGAAACCTTCTGCGTGCAAAGAGCATGTTCAGCTACTATGTGTAGAAACCCGGTTTTCTGCCCTACCTGTTTGGCAAATCGATGTTGACAATGCAGGTTTCCAACAACTCGCCGTGCAGGTCGGTGCAGGAGGCCAGAAGCCACCGCTGGTCGTGAGATAAACAATACCCAACAAAGAGCACATTGTACTTCTGGCTGGCTTCTCCAAAGGTCTCCCCGAGCTCTGTCTGTTTGTCTTTGATGGGTGCCAGGATAAACGGAGGGGAGTACAGCTGAATGGGGCTGGGCCGCTGTAAAAAGAAGAAGACATCACGTAAGATGTTGAAAAGGCTTTTAAGGTCACAGCAGCTCTCTGCGTATGGTATGCCATTTGTCTGAAGCAAGGGCTGTGGAGAGCTACCAGCACTGTATGCCTTGAACACTCAAACAGCAAATATCTCAAGATTTTCATCTTAAGGATGATCTGATCCCTACAATCCTCCATGGTCTTCTATGGCTAGAAGCAGTGCATTCAGTGTTGGAGGCCCTCGCCTGTGGCACTCCCTCCCATCTGAGATTAGGCAGGAACCCTTCTTGTTGTTACCCTTTGTGTGGTTTATTTTAAATTGTAATTTTGTGTACACCACTTAATGATTAAGCAGCGTATCAATACCTCAAATAAATAAATAAAAATCCATTGCGTAGTGGGGCAGCCACTTCATACAAACTTCTCAAAACAAGCTCAGAACATAGTTTGTTTGTTTTTTTCTTTTCAGAGCAAGGACAGGTGTTGTGCCCATTCATCCACTCCTTCCACTCTCCTCTCTCTCATCACAATATGTAAAAAAGTTTTGAATTGAGATGGAGGAGGAATGACGTTTAAACAGATTTCTACGTGGAATTTGTCGGCTCTGACCCAAGTGAGCTTCTTGCATCAAGCATGAGCTTATGCCTCAACTGCTAGCGTATGGTCGTTGTCCTTTCTCCTCGAATAATGACATGCCAAAGAATACACGAATTACATATATATATCACATATAAAAGAGTCAAGCCACGTGAGATAATTTTATATTAATCTTTTATGGTTATATGCACTGTTGTAGACATCTGTTCTTGTTCTGCTTACTTTAGAAACCCTGAGTATATATATAAGTCAATGGAGGTGCTCATTCTGGACTGAGCAGGTTCCACTATGCAACTGATAAATCCTTGGCTCAAGGAAGACAGCATTTGACACCACCATTTTTATTTATTATTTTTGCAGTGTCATATTTCTGGGTGGTGTTAGTTTAGTTTAGTTTAGTTTAGTTTAGTTTAGTTTAGTTTAGTTTAGCTTAGTTTAGTTTAGTTTAGTTCTGTTCTGCTGATTTGCACAGTTGGAAGTTCTACTGACCTAAGGGTGATGAGACAATGCATCTGTGTGTTTGCTTCATTCCAAGAGACACGTATTAAGGTGTTTAGTAACATGTGAAAAGGAAGCAAATGATCATTCAGCTTTGAGGCTTCTAAAATTCAGGGTGGCAGGGTTAGACTGCAAACCCAGCTGTGCAGTTAACCTCCTCAATGCATTGAAACAGCCTCGGTAGCCTTGGAGTCTATCTCTGCGCTCAGTTTCTCAAGCAGAGATTCAAAGCAACTGCTGCGTCCTCCTCTGCCTGCTTCTTGCGATAACTTGGGCACAAGTCAGCAACTAGATACTTTAGGCCAAGTACCGGGTTCCGTTTCAGCTTTCCAGGGCGGGGCTGGTTATTGTGTGTGTTTGTTAGAGCACTCACCTCCGGGTTCTTGAGAGTCATCTCGATGTTGGCTGCTGGCCCAAAGCCGGTCAGGGACTTGATGTGGATCTGTGTGGGCAGCGGTTGCCTGCACTGGCAGTAGACAGAGAACGCCAGAGACTTCAAGTGCTGAATGTAAAAGACTTGCTCGTCCTTCATGGTCTGCAGCATGTATTGGCAAGGCACAATCTAGAGTGTGATAGACAAAGGAACCATGTCAGGATTATAAGGCTCATCTTAGGACCTGTTCGCATGTTTAATATTTAAGGGGCACCCATAAAATATTTTTTTTGCCCATATACACAAAAGTGAAGGCAAGCAAGAAACCTGATAATTTTTAAACTGTTTTGGAGGTTGTAGCTTTTTGAGAGTAGAAAATTTGGGCACGCTGTTCCCTTAATGTGTGAAGCAATCACTGTTATTCTGCCTGTTCTACAACATGAGCCATTTGCCACAAACTGGGGTGAGCTGAGCGAGTTCACACAAACTGATGCCATTTCAATAGCCTGGAGAGAACCCGCTATCAATAATAGAGTCCCATTATGCCACTGCTTAGTCATATAGAAGCAATTTTCATGTGCATGTCTGATGTACTGCAACTCCATGGCCTTCAAGAGAACCTCTGACACCCAAGTACTTCTCAGAAAAGCTATGTTTTAAGCCAGGCTCTCAAAAACAGCAGCTGCAGTAGGAAACCTGCTCCTTGGCCGTTCGACTTCACAAAGATAGGAACTCAAGAGGATGGGAAATTCTTTCATCCAGAAATGAGGCTTCCATATAGAAAGCTGGCTATCGAGTAGAAAAGGTCCTGGCCAAGGCTTCTCCCTGACAGGCTAACTCTATCTAGTTGGAGGCAGAGGAGGAGAGGACAGGGAGTGAAGAAAGAGCTGGGGGGGGGCGCACTTTCCCATTCTTTGGACTCCCTGGGAAACCTGCTGTTGTACCTGGAACTGGGTGTGGAGAGTGCAGCCGAACGGGGTACAGCTGTGGGCCTGCCCATACAAAGCAAGTCTAGAGTAAGAGACTAGTCTTCTCGTTGTGAGACTTTTATGGGTGAGCTGAGAGTTTTTGGGGGATCCTGGGTGAGAACCCAGAGGCTGAGAAGGAGGGTGTGTCAGAAGGAAAATGAACTGATCTCTCTCTCTCTCTCTCTATGTCTAAATGTAACTTTGTATTAATGTAACATTTTTATATATAACTCTGTATTTTTGCAATATTTTTGTTTAAGTTGTCTGTTGCTGCTTCAGTTTTCTGTCCACTTAATGTATTAAGTGGTATAGAAATGCTGTAAATAAAATAAATACACGGAGGTAATTTTTCCCCATGGGTAAGTGCTCCATCGCATGAGCTGCACTTGCTGTTAATACTCCAGATACAGGTTTACTTTGCTGTTTGTAAGAATTAAACCTCAGACTCATCTGGAGGTCAAGATCATTACAGAACAAACACTGAACTAATTGTGTGTAGTAATCAAAGGGCTCCAGGCAGAGGGCCTTCTTGGCAGTGGCACCCTCCCTGTGGAATACCCTCCTATCAGATGTCAGGGAGATAAAGAATTACACAACTTTTAGAAAACATCAAAAGGCAGCCCAGTTCATGGAAGTTTTTAATGTCTGACAACTTAGTATTTTTTATATTTTGCTGGAAGCTGCCCAGAGCAGCTGGGGAAACCCAGCCAGATGGGTGGGGTATAAACAATGTTATTTATTATTAATTATCATCATCATCATCATCACTACTCCTGGATACAGTAGACTCATCACACATTTAATGTGTGCCTAATGGCCACTGTCAATTTCCTCCCAAGATTTTTGCACTTTATCTTGCTACAGAGCCAGAAAAAATCTGCTACGGTCTTCCAACACAGCTACATTCACAAAGCAAATGAGATTAAATCAAGATCTTAATTTGAATGGTTCTGCAGGATGTCCTGTGCAGGTGTCCTATGAGATATTTGCTACTAGGGGTATGTGATGTACCCTACCCTACATAAATTTAATTTCTGCTCCCAAGCCACAATAAACCCACAAAAAGACACGTTGCTCTAAAAACGTTTGCACAAACTGTGCTGTCCGGAAGAATCTTGCAGAAGAGAATGTGCTATATTCAATATGTCATGTTGTGTTCTATTTAGAGCTCTGATTTCCACTGGCAAAAGGCCATGTACTTACAAAGCAAACTACAGGTTCGTGGATATAAGAAAGGCACATAATGAGCTGGCAAGAGCACCATTTGGCTCAAAATCTAAGAGGCAAACTGGTCTCTCTCTACGTGGCCTGGGCCCAGGACACCTGAGGGACCTCCTCCTTTATCACCCTCCTTGCTTCCAAAGATCAGAAGGAGAGGCCCTTCTCTGTGTCCCCTCTGAGTGTGGAGGCACTGTTGAGGATGACTAGGAATAGAGCTTCTGTGGTTGCACCAATACTGTGGAATATCTTGCCCCATAAAGCACAGATAGCCCCCTCTCTGGCTGTCTTTTGCAGACCAATGAAAACGTTTTTTTGCCTGCTGAGGTCATTTTTACTTGTGATCTCTGCTGCCGAGGTTGCTTTTAAATGGGTTTTAGTGGCTAGAAGGGCCCAATATAAAAATTTCTATATAAACAGATAAGTTACCTGGAGAATGAAAGAATTCCTCATATGTTCAGGCAAGTTGTCCAGCATCTCTGTGTAACACCGCATCAAGCTCAAGAGCCAGAAGTTGGCAGAGGTGGATTCCTCCTCGGCAGTGTAGGTGAAAGGATCCACCATGTAGATGACGACAGCCGGAGGGTAGGCGTGGCTATCTGCCGACTCGGGTTCCGTTGGAATTCCTATCCTCTCCCTCTCTGCAGAACTAGAAAAGAACAGGGTGTTTAGTGCTGGTTTACAACGTCTTCAGTAAAGAGATTACACACGTGGGGAGCTATGGAAAAGAGGCACAGGGGGAAAGGAAGGGGGAACAGCCTAAGAAAAGAGGCTTGATCCAAAGGCACAGAAAAAGTGAATTATTAAGAGACAGAAGCTTAGTGCTACGAGGTTACCTTGGGCTATCCCAAAGCCTAAGCGTTGGTTGCAGCAGAACACAGGCTTAGCTGTGGTTCCTGCAAAGGAGGGAGTTGGGACTAAATGACCCTTTGGGTCCCTTCCAATTCAATGATTCTACACAGAGTTATGCCTCCTTAAACCCTCTAACAAGGAGTTCTCAGGATGAATATTTTAGTTTGGGGCAATCCCATCCATGTTGACGTATTCTGATTTGGTTTAACAGTGCTACTCTTGCGTTTGAATTTATACGTTCCATCTGCCTTGGGACCTTTGGGTGACAGGATTTGGACTAGAAATGTCGGAAAGCAAACCAGCTGAAATCAATTGGCTTGAGTAGTCTTAATGCTGCGTTCAAGATTGTGAGCAGAGCGTCAACAGCAACAAAAATCACCAGTCATCGTATAGTATGTAGGGATAAACTACAGAACATCAGGCATACAAATGTAGAGAAACAGAGCTAAAAACCCTCTGCTGTGAATGCTCATTGGACCTACCTTTCCTGTCCTTCTTGCTGCTGTTGAGATGAATTATGCCCTGTCTCTGCATCTCCTCCGGAGACTGTGCTTCCTTGGGGTCTCTCCGTAGAATTTACACCAAGAATTGGGTTTTGACCTTGAGGTAGGCCACCGCTGAACCCTGAAGAGGAGGTAGTGCTTGTCTGGTTAATACTGGGCACTGAGGAGGATGCTGACAGCTGTGGCACTGTGGATCCAGAGGTTGAACTGTTGCCTCCTGGGAGGCTCGTGGTCCCTCCGTTGGGTGTGGGGGTGAAAGAACTGCCAGTTGGGGGAGCCCCAGGCGCAGCAAGGCAGGCCGAATTGGGAGGAATCGGTGCAGAATTCCCAGATAGCGTTTGTTCCTGGCTTGGTGGTGGTGCTGGTGCTGTCTGGTGTTTAGGTGGCACCAGCAGGCTGCTGTCAAGTTGCAAAGTAGCTAAGTAAGGTGCTGAAAGAATACACAGATGCAAAGATGTTAAAAATCATGACCAAGAAAAAGGCTGTCTGAAGGGCAAGCCTTGGCAACAGCAAGCAAAAAAAGCACCACAAAGTCTAGGCTTTCAAAACAAGAGTCAGGCAGGCAGACAGAATTATTTCCTTGATAAGGACTTTACTGACTGGGAGTCAAGTGGCACTGCAGAGTCCCTGCAGTGTGACAAGTGGGAGGAAAGGGAAATCATGAAGTTTCCTTGTTATTGCTTGTTCTGGAAGCCCAAGGAGTACAGATGCATAAATCCAATTTTGCAAAATGTCCTGGGAACTGGCTGTTTACGTTACTGACAGGTTTCGCTGGTATGTGCTTAACTGGGGATTCAGCATATGAATTCCAATCCTGGAAGTTGTTCTGGAGTTATGTTGGGAAGGACAGGCCTCATCCATTACTCAATGGACCAAATAAGGTGCTGGGACTTCTCACATACCGGTGTGCAGGATGTTCCCCACAGGGGCCAGGGAATGATCGCTCCTCTTCCTCCTTCCCACACAATTTGATCAGACCTCCCTTTTGATTTGAGGTTATGTATTAGTAGAAAGCTGTTTTTCCTTGCCCCCCCTTTTAAAAAGTTAACACCGTAGGCTATCCCACGTCCTGGGGATAGAGTGGGACATAAAGTCGCATGGTTCTGAACCTGTATCTTACTGAAGGAAGGAGCAATGTTCCCGCATATAGTAGAGGGCCTCTGCCTAGAAGGTTGTATCTCCTGATTATCCCAAGGCAGGGACATGTTGATTTGTATACGCTTCCTTCTTTCTGGCTTGTCTATGACTAAGCTTAGGACAGAGTAGAGTTTCCTTAGCAGTAACAGAGAAGCAGAAAATGCTACAGCTGGGCCACATAGGAGAAAGCCATAGAATGCCAATTCTTTCCACTATATGCCCCAGAAAATATAGTGCGCTAATCATAACCATTTGATCGGATATCGCATCCAGCAGCCAAGAAACTGACCTCATGAATCATCACATACATCAGTTTTTCAGCCAATGCTCAACAGATTCAGAACAAAGTGTGAGAAGGAAAAGAAGTCAGGCTGGTTGGGAAAAAAGGATATACCTGCCAAGATTAAGCAACTACAAGAAAATCACCCCAACACAAGCCCAGAGAGAGAAGTGTAAAAAAAAATAAATAGCCATGAGAACTAGGCTCCATATATACGGAGAGGTGTTACCCTCATGTCTGTTTATATGCTTCCCAGAAGCACGTGGCTGACCACCGATGGAAAGAGGACACTGAACTAGATGGACCTTTAGAGTTCACTCCATCAAAACTGTCCTTCTGCTCTTGGCTACCTATGCAACCTTTGGGACAGGCAGCACCATTGAGAGAATGTAAAGTGTCTGGGCTTTCAAGCTGAAGAGCCCAGCTGAAATGAATTGCCTCCGATCTACTCTGTCTCTGCACTTACCTAGGTGGTGACGACAGACTTGCGCATAAAGTTTGAGCCTGGAATGATTGTCACAGTCTTCATTGCCCCAGGGTGGGTTAAACCAGTCACTCACAAGCTCATCTGTCAGCTTCTGGGCTACAGTCTTTCCCACTTGCATGATCCCATCATGCAACACTTTACAGATTGGTTTATGTTGACCAAGTCGACACATCTGGAGACATAAAGAGGAAAACTGATTGTAGTAGTGCAATACATATTCACAAATCACAGATCTAGTTCTAGAAATCTTCAGAGGTCTGAACATGCATCCCCAATCCAACATTTATTTTATCTTTTAAAAAATGGGATACTCCCACAGGTAAAGCATAAATAAAACAAAAAGTCTATCTCTCACTTTATTTCAACTGGCTCACAATTAAGCCTAAAGGACAGAAAATAAGAATCCAAGTTTGTCCAAGAGCAATTTATTTCAATGCCAGTGTGCTTATCTGCCATGACTTTCAGTGGAACTCAAGCACTCTGAGCTCTCTCAGGATATCACACTAAAACAGTGAACAATTGCAACAGAAGCTTTCCTGCTCCACAATGTTTGCAATTGTGGAAACTGAAATAGTCTTTGTTTCTGTTACCCACCCTGACTTGTTGCTTAAGCATTACTGCATCCTAGTGGATAATTGAAGCATTACTGCTGTCTTGGACTGGAAATAATAAAAAAATAGGAGTGTGCCTCTGAGAATAAACAGAAAATTGAATGGACTGGCAATGCTATACAATAACAGGGCTTTCCAAAAATAAAATAAAACCAACACGAGAAATTGCATATAATCCAATTGTGCCAATTTTTCAAAGAACTGTAGATATTGTCCTTACCTCATGATCCCCCTGGTGTGCTAGGCTAAGAAAAAGGTTTGTATACTCCAAAGAACACCCCCACACCCCCGGACATGACACTAATTTTCTGCTTCTTTGAGAATCTGCTGAATCAGAATCAGAAGAATCTTTATTTGCATCAGCTACTAGCCATAGCAATAAAATAAAAAGAAGTGTACTGAAGATAGAGGCAAAAACTTAACTATACAAAATACATCAATAATGAAATAATAGATCTTATTCTAATTGTCCATGCTAAAATTGCAGTTTTTGCCGTCACCTGGTTATTTTGAAGAGAGACTCTGGTGCTTTAAAGCAGACTTTGCCAACCTGCTGCCCTCTGGATGTTTTTAATCTACAACTCCTGTGAGCAGGGCCATAAATGGGGAGGGGGTGAGGTGGGCCCCCGCCAGGGGCACAAGCAAGGGGGAGACACAAAAACGGCTTTAAAATATGTTCATAAATATGTCTATAAACAAAAATATTAATTATTGCCTCATAAGAAAATGTTTTAGATAGGGGGTGAATTGAATGGGGGGCGGGTTGGAGGAGAGGGAGAGAAGAGTGAATTTGTCAGTGGCTAGGGGGCGCAATGTGGACAGTTCTGCCAGGGCACAAGATTGCCTAGCTACGGCTCTGCCCATGAGCCTCGGCAAGTTTGTGCTTGCTAGAGTTGATGGGAGTCACAAACTAAAACTGGTGCAGAAGGGACCAGGTTGGCAAAGGCTAGGTAAAGGGACCCCTGACCATTAGGTCCAGTCGTGGCCAACTCTGGGGTTGCGGCGCTCATCTCGCTTTATTGGCCGAGGGAGCCGGCGCACAGCTTCTGGGTCATGTGGCCAGCATGACTAAGCCGTTCCTGGTGAACCAGAGCAGCGCACGGAAACGCCGTTTACCTTCCCGTTGGAGTGGTACCTATTTATCTACTTGCACTTTGACGTGCTTTCAAACTGCTAGGTTGGCAGGAGCAGGGACTGAGCAACAGGAGGTCACCCCGTCGCAGGGATTCGAACCGCTGACCTTCTGATCAGCAAGTCCTAGGGTCTGTAGTTTAAACCACAGCGCCACCCACGTCCCAATTATTGCCTTTGGCCCTCCCATGCTGCTCTAGCTATGCCATTTTTCCAATAATAGATGCTGATGGTGTAATCTGTTGGGGCACAAATGAAAGACAAAAGACGAGGGCTGCTATTTGCTATAATTTTGATCACGGACACCTGCTTTTTTTATTGGGGGGGGAGGGCACAGAGTCCTAATAAACCTTACGAAACTCCCTCTTGCTCACCAACCTCATATACGGCGCTCAAGTCCCTGAAGAAAGTTTTGGCTCCATCAAGCAAGGCCTCATTTTCTGGACACACCACGATATAAGCAACATCCCGATGGCCTCCATATGGGTCCAGCAGCAGCCTCTCCCAGAATGGCAAGGAGAACGGAGAGATTGTCAGGAAGTCCTTGTCATAGCTGACCAGCAGAGTGGGGATTGGAAGAGGCTCAGGAGACTCCTCGGAACCTGAATCAACAGGGAAGGAAGTGTCAGAGGACTCAAGACACCACAGGATGAGCTTTGACAGGCTGTCCAAGACTAGCTTTCAATGCAAAAAGTACCATATGGCTCTGGACACCTTCCATGGAGCCACTTCCTCCACTGAAAGGTTACTAGAAATGCCTTTCAATCAAGCAATAAAGGTTTTGCTGCTGTGAAAACCGCAGCCAGCACAACAACTATTGGGTGTGAATGGTGCATGGAACGCAGCTGGCATGGTGCCTACTGGATAACGCACGTGACGATGTGCATCCCACACCTGCCATTTTAAAATCTAGAAAGCTGTGGTCTCCTGCATCAGCACAAAGAAATAAAAGTATGGGTGTGTTTGCTGTACCATAGGTTCCCCGTCCTGCCATTTTATGGAACTGCTGCCAGGTGAGGGGTCCTTGGACATGCTGGATGTTTTCCCAGGTCCTGCCAGTCCGCTTCTTCTGGATGGCATCTTGGAGGAAAGGCTGGAGAGACAGAAGCATGCGTACTACGTCCTGGGAGGAGAGCATGCTGATGTCTAGAACTGAAAAACAACAACAAAGCAGCTAGACTCAAGAATACATTGACAGGCATCCAAAATGGTTCAATTCCCTTGCTTTAAAAAATAATAATCACAGAGTATCTTACTTTGTTATCCTTCAATATATTAATAGTAGTTTTAAAATTCCAAGGAAGCCTTTTTAATCTTCCTGGTGGTATCCAACACTATACTCTGATCTTGATAATGATACTTTGGTTGGTTCTCTAGAAGCCTCACCCAAAAGAAGCTCTTACAGAAGGTGCACATAAGCCACAGTTCTGAGATGTGCATGCACAGCTTTCACACATTCTGCAATTTGCAAGACACTTGAAACACTTGTGTGACTTTGAAAAAGTAGTTTGAAGTTGAAAAAGAATGAGAGCTCCACTGGGCATAGTCCCTTGTCCATATGTTAAGAGGCTCTGCAGAATATCATATGCTTCCAGTGGCTGCCGAGTCTTGTTAAAATAAGTGGAGTTCAGTAAACAGAATACAGGCACTCAAAACATACACAGCTTAATATTGTAGAGCATCATACATTCTAAATTACATTCAATCATTTAAGTGCCATTGCTGATCGAAACAAAATGTCAACAGCCATGCATAAAAGAGAGATTATCAGCAGGCACTGAGTAAGTACAGAAGTACAGAGAACCCACTTTAAAAGTGTTCAGAATATTGACTGACAATTGGGCCAGGGATGAAAACCAGGAGGAGGAGGGATGGAGTTTCCAGAAATGGGGGAGGACAAGACACATGGACATAAAAAAGGTATACAACATCACATCAATGTACAGGTAGGTCAACTGGGAAAGTGTTTAAAATGTCCCCAGGGATGAATGTTAGAGCTGCTAATAGAAATAAATAAATCAAGAATTTTAATGTAACTGAAATTGGCCACCAGCTTACCTGCAAAAGCAATCGCTAAACAGTCCAATGACAAGTGAAGTTGGCATAGAATGCTGACTGCTGTAGGTCAGCATCAGGGAAGGGAAGGGCAAAATGAACTGTGAAGTTAGAACCCCGAATAGAAGCACTCCACACTGCAACATTTTGTTTCAGTGCCCTGCTTGTGCAGAATAATACTGTATCATATCAGAATTTGAAATGAACAGCAGTAAAGGGCTAATGAACAAACCCAGGAAACTTCAGAAGCTTCTCATGCCAGGTCAGTATATTTGTCCATCTCACTCAGTAATGTCTACTCTGACTGGCAGCCACTGTCTATGGTCTGAGGCAACAAAGGGCCTCTCTCATTTTTCCGTTATGTGATCTTTTAAACTGGAGATGCCAAAGATTGAACCTGGGACCTTCCATATGCAAAACATGCATTTTACCTCTGAGCTACCACCTCTCTTTCAGCATTATTAAATTTTGTCTGGCCAATAAATAGGACTGTGCAGGGTGGGCAAGGGAATGAATAAAGGGGTTGAAAGGGGGTCAAAAAGTAAATTTACAAGATCATGGGCATGTTCACCTCCATTGCCAGTGAGGAATCTCTGTATTTAATTAGATGATCTGATAATACAACAATTTTACATTTTAAGATTCCTCGTAATGGCGACTGATGATTTATAAGTGTTGATTGTATATTGATATTTCTTGACTTTATTTAGTTTGCACTCCCAAGAATTTGAGGTTTGGGTTGAAGGCAAATTAAAAGCACAACAAGGAGTGATGTGCTGTGATTCCTGCATTGTGGGAGGTTGGACTACATGCCCCTTTGGGTCGCTTTGAATCAGGACCAGTCTGCCCATGAGGCAAGCTGGGACAGCTGCCTCAGGGCACCAGGCCCCAGACAGCCGGGAGGGGCAGCAGATCCAGCCTCAGAGGAACGCAACACCCACTGCCACCGCCTCCTCCACTGGGTGCCCAATGCACACCTGCCACTGCGCACTCACCCGAGTGACCACTGCTGCTACTAGGCAGCAGTTGGCAAGTGCAAGACAGTGAGCACATGGTGGGTGGGCATGCAGCAGAGGCATGCTGCCGCTAGCAGCAAAATGCCCCATGCTGGCTCTGCTTCCAACTGTACAATTCTATGAGTTGGTGAACTCAGAAGTTTGAGAAACCAACCCTGTAAACCACCCTTATATTGAAATGAAGTTGACAACAACAATAAAAATAAAATAATTAACCACAGACCCATTAAACCCAGAAGTGTTTTCCAAAACACCGAAAGAGAAGCAAAATCTCACCATTGCTGTGAGGCCAAGAGTGAACTGTCGCACTTCTGACTAGAGCTTCATCCACTTTCCCGCCGGTGGGGTTATCCACATACTGCCTGCCTTGCTCCAGAGCGTTGAAGCACTCGATCCAGGAGTCGTTGCTCTCTGCCTGAACTCTATCGTAACTCCAGTTTGTGTAAGAGAGCGGCTGCCTGTTAGTGGCGGACATGTAGTCCAAGCAGCTCAGGGAGGTGAAAGGCTGGGTGTGCTGATTCTGGAGGAGGAGGAGGAGGCTTACTGGGGGCTCCTGGGCTCTTTTGGACCCCTCTCCCAGCTGAGGAATCAAGGTGGTCTGACACATCATCAATCTCCTCTCTGCCACCTGGCCAATGTCTGAAGTCCTGCCAAAAATATCCAGTTCATCCTCGATGAACAGCCCAGAGTTGTACCCTAGCTTGCGGTTCATAATTGCACTGAATCCACAAGTGCACCGATACTGGTCCTCATTCGATGAATCCGGGATATACAGCCCAACGTCGGCACCTTTGATATTCATGTTGCACGCGCAGATGCAGCAGCTGTCGAAGTTGCTATCTTTGAAGATGTTCAGCACCGAGTCCGAAAGGATGAGTGTGACGTACAGGCTGTGGGCTTCCAGGATTGGTTGCACTGTGGCCGGCTCCACGGAATTGAGAGGCCGGGTTGTGGAAGGCGTCGAGGCTGGCGAACCTTGGTCCGTGCTGTCGTACTTGACGGATCCTTGCCCGCTGGCAGTGCCCCCGCCTCTAGGAGTCCTTGGGGTCCTGGGTGTGCGTGGCGTAGGGACAGAAAAACGAGGAGTGGCCGGGGAAGGCAATACTCCCGCCCCACTGTTGCTGGCCGGGGCAGCGCTGTTTAGCGTCACTGGAGTGCTCATCTGGGGAGTGTTCATCTGAATGTAGTCTTGATCGGCCAGGCTCCCAACACTGGGGACGTTGCTAAGAGCAGATAAGGGGAAACAGGAAGAGTTATATGGCTGTGTTTATGGTTTCTTCACACAACTTTCATCTAAATGGGAAGTGGTACCTCAGTGGTACCTCGGGTTACAGACGCTCCAGGTTACAGACTCCGCTAACCCAGAAATAGTACCTTGGGTTAAGAACTTTGCTTCAGGATGAGAACAGAAACCGCGCTGTGGCGGTGTGGCAGCAGCGGGAGGCCCCATTAGCTAAAGTGGTGCCTCAGGTTAAGAACAGGTTTCAGGTTAAGAATGGATCTCCAGAACGAATTAAGTTCTTAACCCGAGGTACCACTGTACAGAGATCTGTCTTATTAAAGCCTCATCCATAGCATGCCAC
The DNA here is from genome assembly GCF_964106915.1 of Podarcis gaigeae. NCBI lineage: Eukaryota > Metazoa > Chordata > Lepidosauria > Squamata > Lacertidae > Podarcis > Podarcis gaigeae. The sequence goes on along the minus strand of NC_139693.1, from coordinate 20,382,404 downwards.
AAGAGATCTCGTCAACAACCAGTAAGGAGCTTTCTGATACGGCACAGGAAAGAGACTAAACAAAAAAATACACCAAGCTTTACAAATAAATGTTTTTTTTTTAAAGCATCTACCAAGTGGCTGGAGCCAGGTCACTATTAGCAGTGCAACAGCTTGAAAGGAAAACAAAATGCTGAATAAATAAGACAGCCACATGTGCACAAAGGAAATGCTAAACATGTATAGGAATAACAGCACTTAAAGTGCTTGCTTCTGAATAGGGATCTTATATTTTGACTGATTTATACCTACTTCACCTAATCCTGGGTAAATTTCATAAGCTGTTGAAATTCAGATCTCTGCTTGCAAACTAGCCTTTGGGTTTGCTATCTGCTTGTGCCACAACTGGAAGAGGCCAACACTTGTATCCACATTATTCAAAACTGCACAATTAATTTCTGAAATTTCTATCATCAGGAAACGGCCTTCCATTTCACCGAGAAGCTACTTTTAGATGACACATGCACAACTCCTGCCATGGAATTGCACAGTAAGGGCAACATGGATGTAGGTCTCCACAGTTGTTCCTACTTACCATTGCTAATAAAAACACTTTTCTTAAAATGTGCTCCTTATGGCAATTGCTCCCCTGATGAAGGAGTAGAAACCTGCAGATTTAAATGCTTCTACTTTCCCTCTTCAGCTAATGTGAAAGTTTAAATATTCATTTTGAACTCCCATTCTGCCAGCAATTTGAGAAGGAAATGCAGTGAAACTTGATTCTCCAGAATAATTTCCCTGTTATCTCTAATGGACTGGAGTGCCAGTCAGGGAAAATGAAATGGGGAAGGGGAGGGGAACAGCCTACAGGTTTAGAAAGAAGCTGAAGCACAGCGAGTGCCTCTGAGAAGCAACAAAAGGTGACCAAGAAATCTTGATTAGCAATCACCTCTTTCGCAGAAGCCTGCAGTAACAGTCATTGCTCTAATTGGATTACACTGGAAATAAAAGATTTTTATCCCAATAAATAACTGCAATTAATAATCAGCTCAGGCCTTGGGAAGTTATTACCATTACAGGGGGAAAAAGAAATTAAATTGCTGCCTAGGTGGTGTCAAGAGCTTCACATTTCCCCTTTCTTTTCCTTTTTTTGCAATTCCTCAGAGAACACCGAAGAACCTTTGAAGAAAGTGATTGATATAAAGGACTGATATAAAGATACTAGCTGCTTCCCCTCTAAAAATTGACTGCGAATGGGAGAGCCTTACATTGCATGTTCTATTTTTAAGGGGTTTCATACATTTTATGGTTTCCATGCTTGCTGTGTTTCGAGATCAGCAGCTGGGCTTTGCATTTCATTGAGACTGCTAAACTGGGTTCCAATTAATTCTTAGTTGATATACTGACACTAACTTCAGAGAGGAGAGGATCAGAGCACAGCAAATGGGCTGGTTGTGTTTGGACCAGGAAGAGCCAGCAAGCTGGACAAGGAAGTGAGTAATGGGAGAAAAAACTTGACTGGCATTAAGGTCAACCTCCTCTTTCTATGATGGGCGCAAGGAACCTTTGCAACTGCATTCCCTTCTAGGCAACCTTCATGCCAGCGATGGGCAAGGTCAGAAGCAAAGGTGGGAATAGCAATGAATCTAAATTTTACCACTGTGCAATAGGCTACTTTGTATACAACGTCACACAGCCCTGTCCATCCTCCGGTCGGCCACATCAGAAGCATCGTCAGAATTCAGTGACACGTTCTAGACAGGCAAAAACATGCAAGGAGGGAGCACAGAAGGCCTGAGAAGTAGAGTGTGTGGCTGGAGAAGGTCCTAAAGGCCAGATTTGGCCCCCAGGCCCAATGCTCTCCATCCTTGATCTATGAGCTAAGAGGTGCAATGGGCACTTTATGCCAGTGTTAAGAGCTGGCTAACCCTAAGCTTGATATGATGTGAAAATAACGACTAACGTTCCCCCTCATTTGATTGTATATTAGCAGTGGGAAGGGCAGCCATCACCCTAACCATTGTTGTCAGGGTCAGAAGGTTAGCCTGCCTCTCAGGGAGCCCTGAGAATAGCTCACTCAAGGATGCTTCCAGGAAAGAGGAACACAGCCATGACTCTCTCACCATCCTAGGTCTCTGCATGAGTAAAGGTCTGTTATACACACAAGCAACTTAAAGGGAACCAGAAACCGAGTGTGGCTCAAGAGCCACAAATTAAAGGGGAGAAAGAAGACAGGGAGGGCAGAAAGCAGGAGAGATCAGCCTTAGTTCCGTGGCTGTGCTGGGAAGACAGTCTTGTGTCACTAAGCACCACTGGAGTTTGGTGTTCTGCACAGATGTAAGCAGTGCATGCTACTCTAAGAAACAGAAGCCTGAAGAGGCCAACAAGGCTGTATAAATCCCAGTGAAGTAATTTGGGGTGTTGGATGTGCATGCATGAAGGATTTTTCAAAAGAAGTGAGAAAGCAGTCGCTTCTGTCACCTGTCTCTCTTTTGTGGCTGACAGATATGGGGATTGATCTCCATGGCTACACCCATCATGGTAGTTTTTTAAATATTTGATTGATAAAAATCATGCCCATATCATTCTTGGCAGAATTAACGGTACTTCTAAATAGCCTCCTCTCCACCTCATTACGTTCCAAGTTAATCCCAAAGGCTAAGTAAATATCATACACGGTGGATTAACAAGGAAGTCAATGAATAGCCTGCATGACTATGCAAAAACACACAAACCCATTTTTCTCATTTCCACTGCTGTACTTACTTGTATCCATCTCTGATGAAAGCAGCTGTAGGCGGTAAAGGAAGTTGTTCGATTTTTGGAGGAATGGCCCAGGAAGGCCGATAGACACAGGTCTCTGGGATCTTCAGAGGTAGCAGGCACTGGCTGGGAAGCATCTTCAGAGGAGCAAACATGGAGGAGCCCACAAAGGGCTGAAAGGTGGAAGATTTGTGCACAAAGGAGAAATCCTACAAAACCAAGGAATTGCATGGGTTGGGACACATAAAAGAAGCATACAAATATTATTCAGGCAACTTTTCTTGCCTAAAATTATGATTAGTAGCCTTTAGGAACCTGGAAAGGTGCCAGATACTGAGTCAGACCGTTGGGTCCATGTAGCTCAGTACTGTCTACACAGACAGGCAGCAGCTCTTCATGGTTTCAGGTAGGGTTCTCTCCTAGCCTACCCCCTACCTGCAGATGCCACTGGAGATTGAACCTGTGACCATCTACAGGCAAGGCAGATGCTCTTCCATTGAACTACATCTCTTTCCCATTTTAATCTTCAACCTTGGCAAGCAGCTCTAAATTCTTTGAAAACAGGAATCGCGGGATTTATTCAAGCTACATTCTAAATGAAGGAAAATGCACCAGAGTATCATGCTACCAGCTTTGCAACTGGGAAATGGGTGCCCACTACTTGCTTAGTACAGGTGGCAACATCAGCACCTGCCAAAGTATTATCTACCCCAAATGGCAGCAGCTCTCCAGAGTTTCAGGCAAGAGTCTTTCACGTTACTTTTACCTGATCCTTTTAATGAGAGATGCCAGAGATTTAAGTTAGAATCTTCTGCGTACAAATGCATCTTCTACCATTGAGCTACAGTTTTTCCCTGAGCTCAGCCACTGTACTTAATTCTCAAACTTTGCTGCATTGGGATGTCTGGACAAAGAATGTCTGTCCTTGTTTCGTTGGCTGCAGTACCTGCAAACCCCCAATTCATTTCCATGGTTATCCATATTCATTTTAAGGCAGAGCTGATCAACAACTTTCCTGCCCATATCTCTCCGCCCATGTTTCAGTTTTACACCACCACCTGCTTTAGCTTGATACCTTGATTTCTTCTGGTTTAGGGCTGCCTAATCCATCTTCCACTTCCATTTTAAACTCTGTGAGCTGGGTTGTAACCATGTTGACCACAGGGCTTTCCATCATTCCCAGTGTAGTCACGGTCTCCGAGTTGATGCCGTCTTTATAGCTCATCACAGGAGAGAAAGCAGGGTGTTGCTCCAAGGAAGGTGGTGTTGGAAACATCCTCTGCAGATCTGCCACGGCTAGACAAGAAAACCCATGTGTTAACACATTACATATACTTTTTTTAAAAAAGCAAGCCTTCCGTGATGCTCAAAGCAGACTGTCAGTTTCAGAATTAGCCTCTCTGAACTCTTATGGTAGTGGATTCAATCATTAACCTTAGCTGTGTTCAATCATTAACCTTAGCACGATCTGGGCGATGGTCAGCGAGAGGCCGCCGTCCTGGCCGAGCATGGTTCCCCTTCCCGGGAGCCGGGGACGGGGGCTCCGTTCTCCTCGACGCCCCTCCAGCCGCCGCAGGTGAGGTCGTGTGAAGAGACTCTTTGTTTCATCTGTCCTGAATCTTCCAACATTTAGATTATGAAAGAAGGCTATCACTACTATGGAAATGGAGGTTGGCAATTAAAACGCTCCTCTGAGAAAAACTGGCAATGAACAGAAGTTGTACTATGAACCTGCTATCTTTACAGCTTAGCCAGCAAAGCCAAATTTAAAAACAAAAACAGTACTTTGAATCAAACATTTCCCTGGTCCACCTCAATTGTATAGTTTTCAAGTGACACATGCCGGGGGGGGGGGGGGTGGACATGCATACGTGCCGCACTCAACCAGGTCTGGAATGGTTTGCTCCACCATTGGTCCATATCTTTATAATCTCAAGAAGTTTATAAATCAGCAATTCATCTCAAGGTAAAACAAACTGCAGAAGCAGATCTGGGGTATCTAACTTCCTCTACTGTATTTCTTTACCTCATTCTTTTATATCAATTGTGAAACAGGATTGTGACATTTTTATTTTATGTTTTATGCTATATATTTATCTTGCTTTTGGTTGATTAAGAAATAATTATTAATATTAAGAACAGGCAAGACGTTATTCATGCTTAACAACGACGCAGCTTGCTTTGTTCTTCTCAAGGACATATCAAGGTAGAACTGTTAAAGGAAAGTGAAGTCACAGGTTGGGCAAACATTAAGGAATGCAAGTCTCCAAGTCTAGAACCAGACTAAAGTAGAGATCCTATCCATCCCTGAGTAGCGAGAGACTAGTTTGCTAGCAATATAATAAAAGGAGAAAGCAACCAAAGGAACTGCAACATAGTGTGAACAGCAGCTATGTGCATTTCCTAAACTCAGTTGAGACATGCATGCACAAAGCTGGGCTTATCAGTCACGTCCAGACCAGAGGGAACAGCCACAGATGCTACAGTGTGGTCCATGAGCCTCTCTTTGACAGGCAGTTTGTATAACATGCTAAGTATCCATCAGCAACTCTGATCAGTGCTCTCCAGCAGATTTGCCGCTGGGACATCCCTGTGGAGATTGTAAGGCACACACAGCATGCTGATGTCACCCTGCTATTCTTCTAATTGGCAACAAAATGGAGCTTAGGAAAGCACTGGTCTTGCATCCAAAAGGGAAATCCTTCAGAGAGAGACCAAGCTTCTAGCCCATCAAAATCAGTGTGGAAGGGGAAGCAGGTTATGCTGTCTAATCGTCTGACAACCCTCTCCATCTCTTTCTCTCTCTCTCTCGTGCATGTACACTTACTTCTGCTCTTTCTGAAATCTTTTAAAGAAGCTGCTGCACAGAGAGAGAGAGAGAGAGAGAGAGAGAGAGAGAGAGAGAGAGAGAGAGAGAGATGAACATTGAATGGGGCAAGTCCTATCTACTTAACCCTTCCCAACCTGCTCCACACTGTGCCATTCTTTTTGGAATTCCCCCTTTTTTTTAATTAAAAAAGATGGTGGGGGCAACTTTCTGCAATGCAGTGTCATTAAAAGAAGAAGAAGAAAATATTTAATTAAATAAACCCACAGAACTGACTGGGTATCATTATTCATTTTCATGTGTGTCATGCTTGAGAAAGCCTTGCATATTTTAAGCAGCTATAGATCTACTAAAACTGTCAAAACCCAATCTCTGTGTACTTCATACTTCTGCATTTGAGTAAATCAGCACTGCTTTTATGGGTCCATAAAACTCTCTGACTCATCCTCGTGACACCATGGTTTTTCCCCTCAATTTGTTCTCATTACCAGCTAGAGTTAATGAGATAATGTTCAAGAATGATTTGCGGCGGAATGAGAGTTCAGCTTAGAGTGGCCGTGGTATCTCTCTCTCCCTCTCTCGGAAGCAGGAGGATATTGTAATTCACATTGACATAAGTTAGTATCACACACACACACACAATTCTATTTTCAAATATACATAAAACATTTCTAAAGCATATCACGTATGCGAGGGTTGCAGTAGGGAAACATCTGCGGATCTCAAAGGACAATACAACTCCCTGCAGTTCCTGGCATGATGGAAAAGGAGCAGGGCATTGGGAATCCACAATCTATATTAATATATGCTGGATACAAAAAGCCCAGCGCAACCCAGATTCTTCTGACTTCACCTAAATATTTAAAGTCATGCTAAGAGACAGCAGTTTTAACACTGGCAAGCTTCATTTCTCCCTTAGTATAAATTGAATGGAGATCTATAATGCAGTTTCAATTAGAAACCGTGGGCTTCTATTGCAGGCAGCAAATTCCTTATACACTTTTTTTTAAGTGGTAACCTTTAAATGAAGACAGCATAAATTAAAATAATTGCATTTCCCTGTGACTTGTACAATCACAACTTGGGTAGGAACACTATGCTTCAATTTACCAGCTAGCAAACGAACAATGGCGTCTGGGACACCAGTACTGAAAAGACACAGCTCTTGTCAAGAGGCAGCCAAGCTGTTTATGGGAGCCAGGTGATTTGATTTTATCATGCTGGTTCTATTGGATTTGCACAGGCTGCCATTTAGTTTCTGAGCTCAATTCAATTTCTGCTGGCTCAGCTCCACATCACTTTCATGCTGCTGGAATTTGTTGAACAGGTTGAACACTGTTAACTCATTAATCTGAGTGTATGCTGGGATGGGCTTCTTCCTTTTTAATGAATGACGCTTGGGCTGTTCTGACCTTATTACCGTATTGTTAGCCACTTTGCGTCACAACTTTGGAAAAATAAGCAGGACAGAGATTTCAGAAAATAAATGAATAAGAGGCAGCCAATACCATGGAACACGAGAGCAATTCCAACTGAGGCAAAGCGGTCCTCCTCCTGGGTCTCTAATAAGATTGGAATACCAGTGGAATCACCCTAGATAGCTCAAGACTAATAAACTTAATACCCATTTACATAGCAATTCTTTCAAAACATGTGTGTTTTTATATGATTGGCTTGTACTTTTAATATCAGGTGAAATCCTGGAGACACACTTAACACTTACTTGGAGGATAAGGTACTGCTGTTCTGCCGTCCTTGCCCAGAGGGCGCTCTTCTGTCCCCACTGCAGGTATTTTTGATGACCGAAGGGCAGGTGAGACAGCCTAGATTTAGGATTTTTTTGCAAAGACCTCATTAAAAGCAAATAATACCTCTTTAAAACCAAACTGGCCATAACACAACATAACAGCCTTTTCTTTTCATTCCATTTTAAATAAAGCAATGAAGAGCACCTTTTAAATGAAAAATAAAAAAATCATGGGGAGGGGGCGGAGAAACCTAATTTTGCATCATTCACTCATTTTTTATTTTTTGTTTTAATGGTTTAAAAAAACACCTTATGTCTGTGTGCTTTTTACAAATGAATAATTTTTTCTGTGCCGGTGTTTTCCATGAAACTGGCAGCAGAACACAGCTACCCACATCAGCACAAAGCAAAGTTTCTGGTACCATGGGCAAAGTGAATGGAAACCGGGGGGGGGCGGGGGGGCGGGACCATGGAGAATAAGAATTTGGTTTATCTGCTGCATTAGACACAGACTTTGCTCTCATACTGAAATCTTCCTTTGGGGCAAGAGGAGTGGCTGTGGCATGACATTCCATTTACCACGTAGTTCACACTATGGGAAAACTGGAGGCTTTCAAACACAGGTTGTAAGCCAATCTGTCAGGGAATCTTTTGCTGTGAACTAGATGAACCTTGGAATCCCTTCCAACTCTGCAATTTCATGAAATCAGATGGAGGAGAAATCAAGTCCCAAAATTCCCTGAGATAATATATTACTCCAAGGGCAGAGTGACACCAAGAGCATATAGCATATCTTAACACATCACACACTTACTCCAGGATCATCTTCATCTGAGTTATCGAAGAGGTTGTCTAAATCATGTAGTGAAGGGGCCAAATCTGTTACTTGTGTGAGGCTACTAGAACCAGCTCGGCCTGCAGCGTTATCTTGCCGTGTGTCTGCAGGGAGGATGGAGGGGGGGGGGGGAAACATCAAGGATTTTAGAAGTCAGCCAGAAAGCCATTAAATCACACTCTCCAAAAACACAATTGCTGTATTCCAAAGTTTATCTTTTAAAATAATCAGTTGGAGTCCTAGCTGTATGTGGACATATTTTCAGGTGCCGAGCAACATTACAGTTGTACCTTGGTTCTCCAACTTAATCCGTTCCAGGAGTGTTCAACTCCCAAAACTGTTCAAAAACCAGGGCGCAGCTTCCAAAAAAAATTCACAAACTGGAACACTTACTTCTGGGCTTGCAGCATTCGGGAGCTGATTTGTTCAGGAGCCAAGCCGTTAGAGAACCAAGATACTACTATCCCCCGTTTTCTACTAATTGTTTGTGTCACAGTTCATCACTGAAGTATTACTGCCTTATGATTCTTATTAAGATGTCGAGTGGCATCTTTCACAAAGAAGGGCCCGACACATTTTTACATACCTGTTTTAGGAGCAGAACTGAAAATGGACATTGCATCTTTCCCATCTGGAATGGTGGTGGAATGGCCTGCCGCAGAAATCTCTTTAGTTGCTGTTCCATCTTCTGACTGCAAACAGAGAATTTAATCAACCACAATTTCCTTAAAAGAGTTAGAAAAGTAAAATAAATCCAGGTGAGTAGTTCTGAGCTCTTACAACTCACACCCACTGCTTTCAATGGTGTTGCAAATAGTTCTTCCGGTAACTATGCAATAACAACCTGTCACATGGGATGTGGCTCCAAACAGCAGATATGTGGCATTTTAAAATGGCAAAAGTATTCAGAACTATTGTATTTACTCATAGGCAAACATAATCACTTACAGCTCAACTGTGTGTATGTTTGCACTGAAGCAAGTACTATTGTACTGAGTGAGTGGTAAGCCATCTGGCAGCATGCAGCCATTCAACAGAGCTTTCACTTTGGTAAGTATATGCAGGATTGCAACCTTAATCAATTAAAATTATTAGGTCTAAATCTACAAAGAAATTTTTCACCACAAGACATAGAATTTAAGACTTCAAAGGTCTGAGTTGTAGTACAACAGACAAAAATTTCCAAGCAAGAATCATGGCACTCAAAAAATATTGTGCTACTAGTTTGACAGCATACCTTATTCTTTTTCAGAGATTCTCTATCAGCTCCAAGCTTGCACTTCTTAGTGCCAGTGAAGCTGTACTTGATATCGCCATCCTGAAATGTGTAAGGATCGCTGACATCTCCCAAACATTCACCAGGTTGCTGTATTAGAGGTAAGGGGTCAAGATAATTCATTGCTGGCACTGAGGGGGTTTCTTCCAAGATTTTAAATCTTTTATTAGGTTGTGCTAAGAGCCTAAGAGAAAAGGAAACAGAAAAACAGTAAAGTCTGTTCTGCAGCTTTATAGATTTTTCTTACACAAACACAGCTAATATAATTCCTCTTCTGGTTCGATATAGCTGAAACAAAATGCTTCTCTAGCAGAGCATTACGAATCTACTAGCTGACTTGTAAGCTTGCATTCTGGCCTAGCCACAGAAAGAACAGAATCTTACAGACACATCACTGAATCAAAATCTCCCCCATAACCAGAAACATTATGGTATACTTAGAGCATCTGCAGAAGTGGATACTGCTGTAGAAAATATGGCAATAATCCTTCTCTTTACACCCAATTTTAATGGTTGTTAGCTACCTTTCAGATTTCTTTGAAAATGGAAATATGTGTTGCAATAAAACAAAGAAAGAAATGTTCGAACCCCTATTTTTGGTATTTGCTTTAGACATTATCTTGCTGTGCAGGAACAGGATGCACAAGTTTCCTGTTCTTCCTTTTCCTCTGCAAGATTGTTGTATTGGAAATATAGCTCTTACATTTCTCTCCCAGATATGTGGGGGGAGAAGTATACTTCTGTCACAGTTGTGCAGGATCAAGAGCATCTCATTTTTATGTGCTGTGGTGGACAACATTTTTTCCCCATCAAGGGCTACATTTTCTGGGAGTCAATTGGGGGGAGGGCAGGAGGGCAGGAGGGCATGCCAGTGGTAGGTGGGGCCAAAGCCAGCAGTGGCCAGAGCCACCACTTTTCTCTCCTCCTCCTTCCTGCCTAGTGTGGGTTGGTGGGGTAGAAAGAGCTTGCTCTTGACTGATCTATCTCAGGGGCTTCTGAAATTAAGGATGAGCGCCACATGCGACTTTAGGGCTGCAGGCTGTCCACCCCTGTCATATGGAACATGTGGCCTGAGAGCACTTTTCTGTCCTCCAAGCCTGGTCTCACATGAAGAGCTCACTTTAGGACATTGATCTAGCCATCACTGAGACACACGTGTGAAAAATTCAGAAATATTTTTGGAGATGTTCAAGTGCATGCAGGTTTCATTCATCCCTATCTTCCACACACCAAGCCAAAAGTTCAATTAGCTCTGTCACAGTCAAAATAACAAGAACATATAACAACTGTAAACGGCTCAAGGTGTCTGAGACATGACCATAGGGCTGTCCTTCCACACTGGCCATAATGATAGGGTAAGGTTCATTTCCAAACAGAATTCAGCCTGCAAAACCCTAGGCTCTGATTTAAGCACAGTATTTCTGGAATGGATCTGGTACCTACTGCATTCTTCATCTGTTCTAAACACACCTAGAGATCACTGGCCACTTGTGCTCGAGTTTTGCAGGCACATAAGGGGAAAGTTCTCATGTTAATGAGGAAATGCCCAAAGCCTCACTTTATATGCCCTCTGATGTAAAATGGGGCATTCTGATGTAGCATTCTGGAGGTCTCCAAACACAAATAGAAGGTACTGCTGCAGAATCAATTCTAAACTCCAAACTTCTGGGAAAGTGAAATCAATCAACTCTTTGCCAATCCTTTCTAGAGTGGAGAATTTTGTAAAAGGCAGGCTAAAGACTGGATAGCATTTGGTATAGGTATTACAAAAACAAGCTAAAAAGCTCCTTAATGACTTTTATGAAGTGTAACTGCCATACTCTCTTGCAGTACAAATATAGCACTCCCTGCAACACTGATGTCTGTGAAAGCAAATTTGAGTATTTCTGTTCAACTCTTATAACAGCTGTGGTCATTTCTGGACCAGGATAGCTTGACCACTTCAAGACTAGATTATAGCAATATACTCTTGAGGGCTTGCACTTGGTTCTGAAACTGCAGTTAGGGCAGAATGCTGCAGCACGATTGCTGACAGGGGTAAGAATCCTACCAGCATATTACACTTTTGCTAAAAAATCTGCCCTGGCTGCCAATCTGTTACCAGGCCAAGTTCTAGGTATTACTTAATAGTATATAAAGGTTTTAACAGCTTGGGACCAGCTTACTTGAGGGATTGCCTTGCCCTGGACATGCCTACCCAACCGCTTTGATCTGCAGAACTTCCAGTTTTAAAAGTGCCGTGTAGTGTACTTTCCTCATTTGCTTTGAAACTCGCCGCCTATTAATATTAGGTAAATACCCCTGTTATACTGCTTTAGATGCCTGCTAAAAACTTGACTGTGGCAGGACTATCTAGATACATAGTTTAGTTATGCATGCTTGTTTTTAACATTTGTTGATTTTAAAGGTAAAGGTACCCCTGCCCGTACGGGCCAGTCTTGACAGACTCTGGGGTTGTGCGCCCATCTCACTTAAGAGGCCAGGGGCCAGCGCTGTCCGGAGACACTTCCGGGTCACGTGGCCAGCGTGACATCGCTGCTCTGGCGAGCCAGAGCCGCACACGGAAACGCCGTTTACCTTCCCGCTGGTAAGCGGTCCCTATTTATCTACTTGCACCCGGAGGTGCTTTCGAACTGCTAGGTTGGCAGGCGCTGGGACCGAGCAGCGGGAGCGCACCCCGCCGCAGGGATTCGAACCGCCGACCTTTCGATCGGCAAGTCCTAGGCGCTGAGGCTTTAACCCACAGCGCCACCTGCGTCCCTTTTGTTGATTTTATCTGTGTCCTATTGATTAATTTCTATATTGTTTTATGTTCACCACTTAGGGGATTGTTTTTTGATTAAGCCATTTGCAATCTTTTTCTAAATAAACAATCTCTAGGTAAAAAAAAAGTTAAACATCACATTAGCACAGATTTAGGCTTTGATGAGGACTGAAAGTTCTATGTAACCTCAGGAAACAGCTGGCATTTTCTTTCCATAATTCTAGATTGCTCACAACAGGGTGCACACGTATTTCCATGATCTGAGGATGCCTTTAGCACTAGAACAGCAAGGCAGGACAAACCAGTTGCCCACATCTAAAAAGTTTTAAACTATCCAATCTTCTCATGGACATGCAGGGACATTCATCATTTCTAGTATTTAATAGCATTTATTTAGAAGTCAAATCTAATTCTCAATAGTAGAGTCCTTTTTAAATATGTTACCTTCACTTGCTATGATATTCCTTAAGGAGTTTCTGCAATAAACTGCTCTTCTGGGGGATGGATGGAGGGGGGGTATGTTTGTGTTCCAATAGGATCAAATATGGAGCAAACAACAAAATTGGCTTCTATGTGGCTACATGTCCAGACAGTGACAGGGAATCATTTGGAACAAGAGACCATGGTTTACGAAAATAATCAAATTATTATTGTTATTGTTATTAGCTTTATCTTGCCCACTGCAATCCAAAACAACAACAAAACAGATGCACAAAAAAATCCACATAGATACATTAAAACCAAGAGGAACATCCCACCCACTTCTAAAGGGTCACAGAGAGTTATAGGCTAAAGGCCTGATTATAAAGTCTTTGCCTGCCACCTAGCAAAAAGTATTAGGATACCAGATTACTGCTTTCCAGAGCAGCTCACCACATGCAGAGTCCCAAAGAAGATTCTGAAAGGACTCACAATGTAACAGAGCCTAGCAATAGTGTTGATTCACTCAGAAAGGAATCCAGTAAGTCCACAGCAGCTTCTCATACTGAAGATTACAGTGAAATATTCAAGACAGGAAAAACTAATCACACCACTCTCTATTGTAGGCCCCTGTCAAGTTCTTTATCACCTTGACACTCAGCTCACCATCTTCCACTTATGGCACTCCCACCTCCTTGGAGACTTCAGAATTCACACAGATACCCTATATTCTCCTTAAGAGTTCATCACCTCTGTTGAATTGACTCTCTACTAGCAGCTATGACTGCTGTGAACTGCTCTGTCTTGGACCATTCTGCTGTGGAATTAGATGACTTGTTTTACAATTACTGTCTCTTTCAACAATGAATGCACCTTACCTCCATTGGCCCCCACTTCTCCCCTTAGATCAAGTGGTCACTACTCCAGAGCCTATGAAAATCTACCCAACCAGAAAAATGACAAGAGGATTCACATTGCTTGCTTTCTAGATTTGCTATTGAAGCATTTGTTGCTTACTCATATAATCACTTCTTATCCTTAGGGATACCAATGTAAAGCAATTTTCTTCAGAATCCACATAATCATCTTTAATCCCAGGTTTACAGCTATTTCATTTGGCCTAACATCTACAGGGCTGCATCAGTGTGGTACTCAAGAGAACCCTTTCCCATCTTCCCCAGGTTTAAAGAACACAGTTCAGTGGAGGGTTTGTAGCTCTGCAAGGGGCATCGGGGTCTCCTAACAACACTCAGTATCCTTAACAAATTATGGTTCCTGAGATTCTTTGGGGGAAAACATGTTGGGCTTTTAATAAATTGTTAATGGCACTCCTGAGAACTCTTCTCACTTGCTTTTGCTATATTCAGGAGCAGACAAAAATCTCCTGTAACATCTAAAGGTAAAGCACCCCTGGATGGTTAAGTCCAGTCGAATTTGACTATGGGGTGAGGTGCTCATCTCGCTTTTCAGGCCGAGAGAGCAGGCGTTTGTCTGCAAACAGCTTTTCTGGGTTATGTGGCCAGCATGACTAAACCATTTCTGGCACACAGGACACCGTGATGAGTGCCATAGCACACTGTTTACCTTCCCGCCAAGCAGTACCTATTTATGTACTTGCGCTGGTATGCTTTCGAAGTGCTAGGTTAGCAGGACCTCGGATAAAGCAACAGGAACTCAACCCGTTGTCCAGATTTGAACTGCTGACCTTACGAGGCCCAAGAAGCTCAGTGGTTTGGACCACAGTGCCACCCAAGTCCCTGTCTAGTTTCACCTTTAGCCACAAAACACTGGTACCAGACCTTCTGACTTTGAATATCCGTTGGTACCGTCCCAGATTTGTTTCAGGCAGTCACAATACATCACCAAAGAGGTAAAGTCTCACAGTTCTTACAGGGGTCAACAATATGGTCCTCCTTGAACATTAAACAAAAATGTTCTTATTTGCAACAGAATTACTTTGACTACACTGGACAACTTTTGAACCCAGTCACTGAAGCAGCAATCACAGTGGGAGGTATGCTGTGACTCTATACACAAAGGCACGGAAACCAATAGAAAGACAATGATATACAAATCTCACAAGTTATCCACAATAAAAGCAACTATGTCTGCTTGAAAATTGCTCTTCCCATTATTGAACGCACCCTCCCAAAACCTTGCAGGGGGGGGGGGGACAAACCTCCACTCAGCCTTCCCCCACCACCCAAAGCTAATGATTTCAACTGTTTCACAAATATATATATGAATATGGCTCACTTTAAAAGTAGTGATCCATGTGTAAACATTTGGTCTAACGCAAACATGGGAGCGCTCTTGTGGTATTTTACTTCTGCATAAAAATTATACAGCTCGACCAGCACATACTGCAATTCCACAACGGGAGTGGTGCCATATAAAAGCCTGTCAATGAACTTTAAAAAGTGCCTATCAAGTTTCTTCTAAAGTTATAAGCAGAAGGCATTTCCTCTCTAAAACTATGACATGGCATTTCCTATTGGCCTTTAGAGGGAGACATTAATGCACTGTACAATATAAAACTATTGCCTGCCGCTTGTTCAGCCCAGAACAGAACAGGAAACAATTTTTTCACATTTTTTTCAAGCTGTGCTTTTACTCTCCATTTTGTCTGAAAACCCAAGACCCAAAAGCTCATGTACTCATGGCTTGGGTCTTTTTCTGTACTACATGCATGCATCGTTAGCCAAGACATATAGAAGGACCACTAGCCACCAACACCCGGAGCAACCTCAAATGGCAACACCTGGGACAGACAGTAAGTCTTCCGGGAGTGTCCTTACCTTTTTAGTGCAGTGCTCTCAGGGGCAACATCCATTTTGGTGTCGTATCTCTCACACTGGAGTTCTGGCGGGCTGAAGTCTGGATCCCCAGTTGAAGGAAGAACATATCCCTGCCATTTATTTGATGACTCTTGGTTATGCATAACCCCACAATATAAAGCTGTCTCGCTGACTTCTGCCATCAGAGGAAGCCTCTGGCCCAAGAGGACTGTCCTTTCCTCTGCGCTGGCCATAGGCTGGAGCTCTAATCCATTGCTGTAGAGGGCTGGATTTACAGGAACAGATGGAAGGTCCAAACTGTCTGCTTCCTGCCCCCTTGGCTGGGGGCTAAGTGTGGGAGGCAGAGGGGATGTTGGGGAATGGGGGGAATCCATAGGATTCAAATTCGTTTGTTTGCTTGGGTGCCTGGGTGGAAGAGTGAGCTGCTTTTCATACTTCCTGTTGCTAGGGGCTTCCAAAGAGGGCTCCATCCCCGCCAAGGCCAGCTTTTGTCCCGAAGGGTCCTGTTCCATACACAGCTCTTCAGTGACAGACGGACGATGGTGAAATGGCAGCAGCGATCTTTTTTGGAGTTTTTCCGACTTCTCCTGCCTCTCTGTGGTTTTGTGCTTAGAGGCAGGAGGTGGCAAGGCAGAAGAGGATGAGGATCCTGTGCCAAACCCTGGTTGTGATATCGTTGGTGGACGACTGGAACCCACAGCACAGCGCTGCTTGAGAAGCTTATGCCTGGAGGAGAAACAGCAAGAAGAATTTACCAAGTGGACTGTAAAGAAGAGTAAAGAGGGTGAAGTGTTAAGTTTGTATGCTGATGCATCTAGATTTCTCCTCCATCTCATTTGTAAGTGGCTTTGCAACAGTAGCAAGTTATTTTGGTGATTCATCTGTTTCGGACCTGTCACTACCTTGACTTTCACATGAACTCCCCTGACAGCTAGATAAAACCAGTCGTCATGAAATACTCAAATCATGTGTAAAGCATTTTCTGGATAATCCTATGAATTTGTTCTGGAGGGGGACAAATATATATATTCACTTGCTTGTTTCCTCATCTCCTTAGAATGAAGACTTCTTCTACACAGTCATTCATCATGGAGACTCAAGATCGGTCCTCCACACCAAGCCAAATCTGTCGTCAGTTTTACGGGTAGTGAAAGGGGTGGTTGTCTCTAGAGAGTGTGAGAAACCTCATGCAAGTTCATGCAAAACTCCAACTATGTGCTGTGAGGCAGCAGGACTGTGGCCATCTGTCCCGTCTACCAAGCATACTTTGCTGCAACCTCTGCCCTGCCATATGTTTAAGCCATAATGTTGACCAATATGTCTAACCTACAGAGGCATGGACCTAAGAAGCCCCATCACTGGTGCCTTAAGCAAACTGACTCTATGTGGCTGCTTTTATGACAGATTATAAGGCGCTAGAGAGAACAACCAACTTTTGTAATAAACCAACAGTTTGAAGGGGTAGGTACACACTCTGATTATAAAGATTGGTATGACTGACCAGGAAGAAAGCAGCTCAGGCATCATACAATAAAGAGTTAATAAGTCCCATCCTTTACAATGTAGGATTTGACTCTGGCCTTAGGAAGCCAAAACAGGAATGCCTTGCCAAATCCAGTGAAACTGCCAGCTCTGGATACAGGCACTTAGCAGACTGAATGGCTTTTGGGTTGATCCCACAATTTTGTTAAGCAGAAGCTAAGCATGTGCTTGTCTGGCACAACCTTTAAACAGAGACCCTCCCACACACACACACACACACAAACAGGTATTCATAACAGAAACCACCCCTAATCATCTTGAGAATTATTATCTTATGCACTGACCTGGAGCAAGAACAGCACACTCTTTGGACTGGATCAACAAAATCCCAAGTAACACAGCTTCTGGGGGCCTCTTCCTCCACATTAGTAGCAGTAATTTGACTCCTCCTGATACACAAAGAAATAATTATTTAGAAATAAGTCAGCAGTCACCACGGTAGCAGAATTCAATTTGTGATCTTATAAGCTACAGAAAAAGAATGCTGTGATCATTAGAGAATCTTGCAGCAACTACAACTGGGCACAAATCCTGGGCCCTTTGTTGTTCATCATCTTTATAAACAATTTGGATGAAGGCACTGAGGGGATGCTCATCAAATTTGCAGATAACACCAAACTGGGAGGGGTGGTCAAGATGACCTTAACAGATTGGAGACCTGGGCCCCAACTAACAAAATGAATTTCAACAGGGACAAATGTAAGGTTCTGCACTCAGGCGGGGGCGGGGCACCCAGCACAGGTGAGGGGGCAGGCGCGATGGCACCCCACCGGGATCACGCTGCCTGGGGCGATGCACTCCCCCCCGGCACTCCTCTTCCTCTGCCAGTGTCTGCACTAAGGCAGGAAGAACCAGATGCACAAATGTAAAATGGTGGACATCTGCTTTACTAGCAGTACATGTGAAAAGGATCTAGGGATGTTAGTGGACCACAAGCTGAACATGAGTCAACAGTGTGATGCAGCAGCAAAAAAAGCTAATGCCATTCTAGGCTACTTCAATAGAAGTATAGCTTCCAGATCAAGGGAAGTAATAGTACCACTATATTCTGCCTTGGTCAGACCACACCTGGAATACTGTGTCCAATTCTGGACACCACAATTTAAAAAGGACATTGACAAGCCAGAACGTGTGCAGAGGTGGGAGACCAAAATGGAAATCAAGGCTTATGAGGAAGAGTTGAGGGAACTGGGTATGTTTAGCCTGGAAATGTGGAGACTGAGAGAAGAGATGATAGCCATTTTCAAATATTGAAAGGGCTGTCACATGAAAGATGGAACAAGCTTGTTTTCTCCTGCTCCAGAAGCTAGGACCCAAACCAAACATATATGACAAAACAACCAAAGTGGGAAGTACAGAAATTAAAACTAGGAATCCAAAACCTTTAGAAATACGTAGTGAAAACCTTAAAGGACTAAGTGTTGAAAGCAACCATACACAGATACCTTTAAGTGTCAAGTAGCAGCTTTCTCTCAGAAGACACCCAGCAGTGGTTGTGACAAGCCTCCACTGGCCCATTTTCTGAACTACACAATAATAACCTTAACATGAAGCTTAACATGAAGGTTGTAACATGAAGCTGCCAAAGTAGTACAGAGCTCCATCCTTCATTCTACAAGTCAATCAGTAATTGGATGCCTTATTTAAGATTAATACATTATTAAATGGAAATAAATTAAAAGCAAGCCATTTTCCATTTCCCCCCCTATAATTAGGGTAGAAGACCATACATAGTTCACTGACAGAACATGTCCTTTGCATGCAGAAGGACGCATATTCAATTCCCCACACTTCCAGATAGGGATGGAAAGTCCCTGAGAACTACTGTCAGTCAGTGTTGACACTACAAGCTTCCTATGTTCTTAAATTTTGTTTGACTCACAACTCTTTTGTAGTACCTCAGGTTGCAACTCAGGGTTAAGGCCACAGTTCATGATGCCATGTCCTTCACACATGACACAACATGAGGAATCTCCTGAACCTTCAAGGGAAGAGAGCTGTGCAATCCCTGAGCTTATCTGACTAAAGCCTAGGCAGACTTTCTACCTACACTCTGTGCAAGCCCTCCACCAGCACAGGTTATTTTGACTCAGCTCTGCTACTGAGCCAGCCACTAACCTTCACAACAGCAGGACAGACAATGCTTCTACATGGCATATTAAAATGCAAATGAGGAGAATGTTATCTATGGGAGGGGGGAAAACACCACCCTGATAACTGTTAGAAATGGATGCCAACTGCAAGTTGAAACAGAGGAAAACACGTGTGATTATTATCTTACTTGGACTGTGTCCTGTTGAGGATACATTCCTTCCAAACTCGGCGGACCATACGATTCTGGAATTTTGGAGGAATCTTCCCTGATTTCTTTGGACTTTGCACAGTGACCATACCGTCTGGTGCTGCTGAATGGCTGACTGTGCTTGGAATGCCTCCACTTTCACCTGCAAGATAAACAACAACAACATAGGATACAGTCATACCTCATGTTGCATTAGGTTCATGTTGCGTCTTTTTTTAAAAAAAAAAATCAATGCAGAATCATAACCAAAAATTACAAACATTGAATCCAAAATAATACTATACAGACAAAAATCCCGGGAACATATAGAAAAAAAACAGAAAAGGAAAAGGAAAAAAAAAGCAAACGAAACAAAACTAAACTAAACAAAAACAAAAAAGCACACATCTACAGAACAAAACCATATCATTACGTACATAAACACAAATTGACTTCCTTCCTTTGTTCTAAGACCTCAAAAAATTTACTCTTACTGTATTGTTGTGTCAAAACAAAAATTTTTTTTTAAAAAATTCCTTCCAGTAGCACCTTAAAGACCAACTATGAGCTTTCGGTATCCCTCCCCACCTTCTCACTATATAGAAGGGTCTGGAAATTTCTGTTTCAGTGTATCTGAAGAAGTGTGCATGCACACGAAAGCTCATAAGGTAAAGGTAAAGGTACCCCTGCCCGTACGGGCCAGTCTTGACAGACTCTGGGGTTGTGCGCCCATCTCACTCAAGAGGCCAGGGGCCAGCGCTGTCCGGAGACACTTCCGGGTCACGTGGCCAGCGTGACATCGCTGCTCTGGAGAGCCAGAGCCGCACACGGAAACGCCGTTTACCTTCCCGCTAGAAAGCGGTCCCTATTTATCTACTTGCACCCGGAGGTGCTTTCGAACTGCTAGGTTGGCAGGCGCTGGGACCGAGCAGCGGGAGCGCACCCCGCCGCAGGGATTCGAACCGCCGACCTTTCGATCGGCAAGTCCTAGGCGCTGAGGCTTTAACCCACAGCGCCACCTGCGTCCCTTACACGAAAGCTCATACCAAGAACTAACTTAGTTGGTCTTTAAGGTGCTACTGGAAGGAATTTTTTTTTATTTATTTATTTTGTTTTGACTATGGCAGACCAACACGGCTACCTATCTGTAACTGTATTGTTGTGTCTAATTAGATTACTTCCATCTTTGTGCTTTTTTACACCATTTTTCTTATTCTTTAACCCTGTAAAGCATCATTCATTACATACCAATATGCTAACTCCAGAACAATGTTTTTTCATATACTCTTTAGCACAACCCCATTCTTTTAATAATTTCTGGTCCGATTGTCCCCTTATGTAAGCTGTTAGTCTTGCCAGATTTATGTATTCACAAAATTTAATTTGCCAATCTTTCACTGATGGAATTTTTCTGCCTTTCCAGTTTTTAGCTATAAGCATCCTGGCAGCTGTTGTTGCATAAAGGAATACTTTCCTTTGATTTTCAGGGATATCATTTGTAATTAAACCTAAAAGGAATGCCTCCAGTTTTTTACTAAAAGATATTTTAAACATCTTTTTGAGTTCTTCATAGATTTTATTCCAGAATTGTTTAATAGGTCGGCATTCCCACCACATGTGAAACATTGTTCCTATTTCTTTTTTACATTTCCAACAGGTATTCGATTTTAATTTGTAAATTTTAGCCAATTTTACCGGAGTTAAGTACCATTGGTACACCATTTTCATAAATTTTCCTCTTATTGTATAACATGCCGTGAATTTAATATCATATTTCCATAATTTCTCCCATTGGTCCAGCCGAATTACATATCCTATATCACATGCCCATTTAATCATAACTTCTTTTACTTCTTCATCCGTTAATTCCCATTCTAATAATAAATTATACATTTTGGATATATATTTTTTTGAGTTTTGTAATAATACTTTTTATAATTTTGATTCTTCTTTTTCAAATCCTATTACTTTATCCTGGTTCATGTTGCGTCTTTTTGGCTTGCGAACACAGCAAACCCAGAAGTGTATACTTCCAGTTTTGCCGTGCATGCATATGTGCGCAAAAGCGCTCTATCGCACTCCATGCTTGCGCAGAAGCGCCGCTCTAGTTGCGGACTTTTCAGGGTGTGAACGGCACCACTGTAGAGCAAAACGTACTAGAGTTAATTGCTGGAAATGATGTTCTTTGGGGGCCAAAAATGTAGGATTAGAGTGAAAATTCAAGCCAGATCAGATATAACTTCATTGGCTTCATAAACCATAAATGAGTCAGGCTCACATACACTTTGCTCCAACTTCTTCAACTCATAACACCAGCTCTGGCATAGAGATCTTGGTTTGTTTGGACCAGAGTTCCCCGTCATGCCTAATATGGTGAATTCTGGCTTAACCAAACAGGAATATCCATGTTAAAGTCAGTGCAGGGGGGGCGGGATATGGGTCAAATATTATGTCCAAAACCAGCCTTTCATTTGGGTGACATCTTAAACCTTACATTTATTACCAGCTGCCACATTTATGATCAGACTATGGATTGGTTTGGACACCAACACCAAACTATGATTTAGTGTTACATAAAAAGGCCTCAGAGCTCCTAAAACTGCTTTGTGAACTCCAGTTCCTTAATGCAGTTCCTTTTTTAGTGGCAGAGCTTGCTGTTACACTTGAAGTGGGGAAACTATGATATGTTTGCAACCCAGAATTTGGAATCATGTTTGATTGCTTTTCCAGTTGCAAAACAAGGAAGCCAGAGGGGGCATAAAGGGAGGAAGAAACGTGGAAATCCAAGGCTTGCTCATATAATGGCAAAACACAGTTTGATCTTTAATCTGAATCAAGTTCATTTTGAAATTACTGCAGAGGTTGAGCTGATGTCATGCACAGTCATTCGGGACTGGCAGTGTGTCCTCCCCCCACGCCCACGCCAAGGCAGTAAAACTGCTTATGAATGGCACCAGCAACGGCTTCTGTTCTCTGTTATGAATGATATCTTTAGACCAATTGGATGAGCGGCAGCACTCTAAGCATGAACTGGAACAGCAGAGGGAGCTTTGAGCCTTCCTAACTGCATGTCACACACTATGTGCTTGAACTGAAAAAGGAGGTAATAGTACAAATCCTCAACAAGGTCAAACATGTTTACAGAACTCCTTGTTCTTATGTCTGGCATGGCCAGAAAAAGCCTTATGAATAAAACACTGAAAGCAGCCAAAGCACTGCTACATCAGAAGGCGAAAAGGCAACCACGCCTGCCCCTGCTGTAAAAGGACGTCTGTGCCAGGGTTTTGTGTTTGCTGTTCTTTCCAGCGGCTACAAGTGTTTGCAAACCAGGTTGTACAGTGGCATCCTGCTCTCTCACTTGGTTCTTACTACACTGCTGTCAGCAGCCAGGGTCTCTCAAGGGACACTTCCCCATCCCAAGTCTACGTTTCTGATCTGCAAGTGCTGGCTGACATGTGGAGCAAGCATCTGTGTGCAGTTGTGATGCTTTCAATGATGCCACAATGATGCAACCCTTCACAGGATCCAAGTCCTGGGGGGTGGCATGCAAACACTATCCTGCACAAGAATGAAGAAACAGGCACCAGCTAGCAACACATTTCTGGGATTTTCATAGACCTGATGCGCTGCATTCATTGACTACCACATTCACAAAGACATCAGTAGGAGTGTGCCTAGAAATTTAGACATATCCTAAGACGTGAGCCAAATTGAGTTTGATTCTGAAAGCTCTCTCCAAACACACAGACACACACACACACACAGAGAGAGAGAGAGAGAGAGAGAGAGAGAGAGAGAGAGAGAGAGAAGGAGGGACCTCTAAAGAAATTCTGACAATGAAGGGGAAAAAACAGTGCAGACAGTGTGTCTGCCAGAAATGAAACCTTTCTCCTCAAGCTTCCCATATAAGGAAAACACCAAGGTGGGGAGAGGGAGAGCTCTTTTTTGACTGACAGGTCTAGCTTCCAATAAGAAGAAATGATTTTACCAAAGATCTTCAACCACAGTGCTTTGGAGACAGGATGCTTTCCTCTATTCATTGCTCTCTGCTCATTCTGTCTCTTCTGAGCAGTAACAACTACAGCAAGGTGGTCCAACATGCAGCCTGTGAGCCACATGTGGCCCTCAAGGCCTGTTAGGTGGCGCCTGGAAGAGCAAGGAATGGAAGTGGCTCCTGATGGCAGTGTGACCCGGCTTCAGGAAGGAGGCATGAGGGTTATGGCATGGTCCTAGAATCCTTCCACCTCCTTTCCCAGCTTTTGGGGAGGTGGACTAGATGACCCTCATGGTCCCTTTCATCTCTACAATTCTTTTGCTTCTATGCTCCACGACATAAGAAGAGCCTGTGGGATAAGCCCAATCTAGTCCAGTATCCTGTTCTCAATGGGAAACCTGCAAGCGAGGATTTGAGCACTCTTCTCTCCTGTGGTTTCACCCTGAGTTTGCTTACTAAATATATTAAATCTCTTGTGTATTTAACTATATATATTTAATTAAATACATTGTGTTTATTTTAAAAAATATTGAATATATTGCAAACACGTTAATTTACAATGTGGAAATTTCATTCAGCATATGGCCCACGGGCTCTGTTTCAAAATGCTCTTGCTGCTTGCTCACTTGGCATGAGAGGTTGGACCACCCTGATCTAAAGAGTTCTTTGTGGTGGAGTTGAAGCTTTTTGCTTATATTCTAAAATCAGTTTCTTTCTCTTGTTTTCTTGTATCTACCTCTCATTCCTTCTCAAAAGTCCTATCCATTTAGCCCTTTTGATTTATTCTTGGTGCTGTTTGTTAGACTGAGACTTTCTTAAGGGTTGGCTTTTGTCTGTTATCCCTATCGCTTCCCCCAAGTCCTATATATATACTAGCTATATCATGAGGCATGTACAGGGTGGTGGTAAGCCATATGCTGCCACCCCCACCCCACCCCCAGAGACAGAAGCGTTGGCAGTTATAGTCCAACACCATCCATAATATAATTAATTGCTAAAGTTGTTCGTTCTTAAAGCCTTCTCACATAGCTTTTTCAACGAGAAGAGTAATACTCGCTATAATTAATTGCATCAACACAAAGCAGATCTGCCTACAGTGTGTGCCCAATACTAGAACCAGCTTATGTCCTTGGACATTGGCAGCCATGCAGGAAAGGAAATTATTACAACCGGATATACCTGTGTAGTGCTGAAGGACATGCCTTGCCTTTACCCAAAGTAAGTTAAGTACTTTCATTGATTTAAAAGAGACACACCACTTTAACAACCATCAAGGAACAGCAGAGGATATTAGATTGAAGTTTCACTAACACATAAAGACAACATTTTTATGACCCTGACTGGAATTCTTTCTGTTTCCTGAAAGCTGCAGAGCTCAGATTTTATAGCGCTCCTCAAAATTTTGCTCCATCACTATGCATTAAGAAGCATGTGTTTTGAAAATATTAATTTTACTGAAGGTGTAACTATGCATGGTAGTAACAGACCTATGTATTCAAATGCAAGTCAGTGCCAAACTCTGATTAGGGGAGGGGAGGAAACTTAAAATAGATACAGGGACAAGGTGCTGAATTCTTCTACTGCTTGCTACATTTGACTTGCACCTTGTCCACCTAAGCAATTTCCCCTTACACTTAATCAAGCCTTTGCTCCATCTAGCTTCACATTATCTACATGGACAGGCCCAGTTCTCCAGAGTTTCAGATGAGGGTCTTTTCTATCACAACCTGGAGATGCCAGGGGCTGACACCAGAACCTTTTGCATGCAAAGTATGTTCTCTACCACTGAGCTATGGTTTTCCCCAGTGCTGGGAGTGCAGTGGTGTTGATGGTGTTAGAAAACCTCCTCCCACCCCAGTCCCAATGATAGCCCCCCACCAAAGTCTGCTATTCACACTATAAGTGATGTTTCTGTTCACTGGTGGTCCCAAACTTGGTTGGCGTCTCTACAGCTGTCATTTAAAAATGAGATGTACTCATTGCAACTACTAGTCAAAACAAAAAAATTCCTTCCAGTAGCACCTTAAAGACCAACTAAGTTAGTTCTTGGTATGAGCTTTCGTGTGCATGCACACTTCTTCAGATACCATTGCATTGCAACGACTGTTGATGTGCCACATATAGTTTGCCCCAAGGGCTAGAAGAAAGTCCCACCAGGGGAAATACAGATAGCTGGAGGGGATGAACACAAAACATAGCAGACAGAGGAAAGATCCAACAAGCTCTCCCTCCACTTTTTATATGAACTGAGCATGAGCTGTCTCAGGGAAAGAACTGTGTGGTAGGAGCTGGGCTGTCCTCCTGCCAGGGCACTGCCTCCTGCTATGCTCCTGAAAGTGACTCGGCCAGGACAGGGAGAGAGAGTTTCCAAGGAGGGCAAGACAGCCAGAACCAGCACTGACATTGGCAAGGAAGCAGGGTACCTCTATCCAGCACCCTCCTACGAGGAATCCAGCTGCCATCTAGTCAAGGTGTACAAGAGAAAAACTGTGTGGCAGGTGCTGCCCTGCTGTCTTGGTCTGGGCCCTGTCACCTGCTATGAATCCTGGATCTGATGTGAGCAGGAAGAATACTTCTGAGTACAGCCTGGTCTTTATTAAGGTAGAGACTGCAAGAACGATCACTGACATTGGCAAGGAGCTTCTGTTCTTCTTCTAGACAGGCAGAATACACATAAAGGTTTTAAAAGAACTGTAAGGTGTCTTCCTCGCTTACCTATGACGGTCTGCTCTGGAGAGGTGGGTGGTGTGAGTAACATTCCACAACTGCTGGGATCTTTCACGTTGCCAGCTCCCTGCTGTGTCATGCTGTTGTGGGCTCCTAGCGTGGAAGTGTTCTGTGACACAGGAATATCATTTTGCGAGATAAGAACGAAAGCTGAAGGATATACCATTCGGACGCCACCTGTTAAGGCAGGAGTGAAGCGACAAGAGTAGGCTATGAATGCTTTTAAACGTTTCCGATTTAGCGAAATTGTTTCTGCTTCGATACACAAATTTTAACTACACAGCCAAAATCCATTATTCATAAACATCATCTTTTTGAAACGGTCACGTTTGTAACTAATAGGCAGCACAGATCAATAGTCTGAAATCATCGTGAGCTAGAAGACAAAGCAGCTACCAAATCTTAAGGCCAAGTAGTATCTCCAAAATTCTTTAGTATTAACAGATCCACAGTAAAGACTGCTACATATTGAACAGGGCTGCGTTTTTTAACTTTTTGAATGGCGGTCGCAGGAGGGGAAAAGCTATATGAGCAAAATATTGAACCTTACCAACTATGACTTCTACTGCCACCGGAAAATCGTCATCATATCCCAGTTCCTCCTCTTTCAAGTTCTCTTTCTTCTTCAACACCATTGGGTAAAAATACTGCCACTCCTCAATTAGCTTCCGGGTTGCTGGGTCTGACATCTTGTATGCTTGGCCCGTTAATGTACCACTTAAGCCATAAGGGCTTATCAGCACTGATAAAACAAGGGGGGAAAGAAAACAAAAAGATAGTTCAGCATACAGCCTCACCTCAGGCCCCAGCACACATTGCAATAGCATAAACAAATTTACTCTGAAGTCAGCCCCACTACTCCATGGGGCTTACTTTCCAGGAACTGTGAACTGCCCTGGGATCTATGGATGAAGGGTGGTATTATAACAACAACAACAACAACAACAACACCAACACCGTATTTTTCGCCCCATAGGACGCACCTAGTTTTTTTGGCGGGGAAATAAAGGGGGGGGGAAATTATTTCCCCCCCAGGGGCTGGCACGGGGGAAACCCAAGCTTCCCCCGACCCCAGCAGCCAGAACAGGCCTGCTATCTGCAAGCCTAGGGAGCCCGGCGAGAATTCATGCCGGTGTCCCCAGGCTTGCGGAGAGCTGCGCGAAGCCCGGACGCACTCTTCAGCGCGCCCCAGGCTTCAGAATGCAGGCAGCTCTGCGCAACCCTCGGGAGACCGGCGCAACTTCGCACCGGGCTCCCTAGGGTTGCACAGAGCTGCGCGAAGCCCGGAACTGCAGGCAGCTCTGTGCAACCCTTGGGAGACCAGTGTGAAGTGCGCACCGACCCCTCTCGCTCTCCAGGCTTCAGCGAAAGCCTGCATTTGCCCCATAGGACGCACACACATTTCCCCTTCATTTTTGGAGGGGGGAAAGTGCGTCCTATAGGGCGAAAAATACGGTAATAATAATACAACCAAAATGTTGCCCTAATAAGTAGCTTCTTACTATACACAGCTCATAAACACACACACAAATTAGACGTATTTTGGCTTGGGGATTGTGGGGAAGAAGCATGTTTTAATTCTGTCCAAATGTATATATATTGTTGTCAATTCAATTTAAAATTGGCTCCTAAACCTTGGAAACCTGGCCAAAGAATGTTCTGTTAAGGACCTCAAAGTACTCTGTGCAGCATTGAGACTCTCAGAGCATGTTGTCCTCTCAGCTGTGGAAAGCAGAGAGATTTAAAAATGTGATAGTAAAGAAGACGCAGCTCAAATTAATTAAGTGTTTTCCTCCTCAAGTGTCATTATTTAAGATCATTTGATGTTTTTAAGGCCACTGAGTTTAAGGATTTAAATCTGGGGATAACTCTGGAGTAAGAAGATTATAGAGTAAGGACGATCCGTCCTCCAGCTGTAGCTTGGCAACTAGCCTTTCATGCAAATCACATGCTAATTAATTAATTGCATGCTAATTGGATGTCTCCTCCCTCATTTCCTGGCCTGTCCACTTCTACAGCTTTCATTCTTCATCTCTGATCTCTTTTATTCATTCTAGAATGCCCCCATTTTTAAAACATCTCCATATCCCAGTTCTCTTGCTGAGGCTTCCTTTATAAGTTTAATTTATTTATTTAGTTACATTAACATCTGACCTCTGTGCTGCCATGGAACCCAAGGCAGAAAATATTTATTTACATGCTACATTTTTATCCTGCCTTTCCTTCGAGGAGCTCGAGGCAATGTACAATGCATCCTCCACTTCTAGTTTCAATACTCTTCTGAAAACCTTTTTCCTTCTAGCTGTTCTATAAATTCCTCCCCCCCTCCCGCAAACTTATTCAATCATTTTAGAAGCATTCCTTGTCATTTTAAATATACTTTTAATTTCTCTCTCTCTCTTCCTTGCTTCCCTGTTTATTCAACCCCATTTGTAAACTTATCACCTATGAATGGTTTTCAGGCAACAACTTTTAAAAATGTTTTGCAGTTTGTACAGCACCAGACACATTGCTGACATCCCACTACCCAGCAAAGCAAGGCATTCAGCTCTGTAAACAATTTTATTCATATAGGAGCCTCGAGGACTAAACAGCTGCTGAACTTTATATTCTACAGCAAAAAAGGTAAACGAAGAGGTAAAAGAAACGCCACTGCATCAATTATATTGAACACCTCTTTTGAAAACAATCTGGCATTTTGTAGCAAATTAAGAATATTTAAAATTGCCTAACGAAGAGCTTGGACATGTGCATTCCTTTTCATTAGAAAAAAAAATGGTGCAAACAATAATAACTAGCCCTTTCCTATTAGGTAGGCAATGCTTAAGCACGTTTAACTCTGCTGGACTATGGCCCTCATCTTGAATTAAGTGATCCTGCCTAAAGTGTCTGTACAGAAACAGTCAAACAGAAATTCATTATTTCACAATTGACTCCTTTGTCTCGCTAGGCAGATATAATCCTTTAGTGCAAAAGGATGCAAGCTGCATGGCCAGAAGACATGGATTTACTCCTAGATAGTAAAAATGTTCTACTTAGTTTCAGACCGATATTTGTTAATTGTTACAACAACCAATTAGTGCACACACCTCTTCAGGAAATATATTAATTAACAAATAGAAAACTTCATTTAAACCTGGGGGGTGAGGGTAATTTAAATCACCAATTTACGAAAGTCCACCATGTGGCAAATTAAAAGCTCACATTAAGTCCAATTAAAGCAGATATTTGAAGGTGGGAAAGGAAAGGAACACACTGAAGGTGGAGTCATCCAACAGTGAATAGCACAGAAGGTACTCAAGACATCTATTAAAATGAAGAAGGGGGACCTTCCGTTAATATCAATACTCACACACAGGGGCCCATCAGAGCTGAGGCTTAAAAGGACTAGTTTCTTAAAGCAGCTACTGAGCTTTAGCGCTGTCTGTCACCAAGCTAAAGTTCTAGGAAGGGTTTATAAATACAGGTCATGTGCTCAAAAACCAGTGCACTATTCTTATCATTCAATCAATTAGCCTAGTTTGCCCATCATGCTATGCCAAACCATGGTTTAGCATTTACATGTAAGCATCCAGGCTCCAGGAGGGTTTGTGGCTGCTTTGTTCCTCCTCCTGTCATTCTGCTACTGTGCTACATACACCATGTCACCTAAACATGGGCTCAGGGTTTAACTCTCTCCAGATTAACCACAAGAGGAAACCAAGGTTTGTAACAATGGCATACAACCCATGATTTGTGAAGCAGAGCTAAACAGTGAGCCAGGGTTTGGAGGAGATCCTAAGCTTAGTGCACCACAGCAGAGGAGTAAAGGGAGGAGGGGCAAAATGGTTGCATTCTCCCCTCAGAGAGCCCGTGCATTTACATTAAGCCAGGATAAGGTTTTACACAAGTGATGGACTATGCTGAATCAGCAAAGCTAACAGTTAAAATAAGTGAACTTAACAATGATTGCTTCATGGAAAAATAGAAGCCTTTTTCAGACTATTGTGGCGCTCATCTCGCTTTCAGACCAACAGAGCCAGTGTTTGTCCACAGACAGCTTTCCGGGTCATGTGGCCAGCATGACTAAACCGCTTCTGGCACAATTGAGCACCATGACAGAAACCAGAGCACACGAAAACGCTGTTTACCTTCCTGCCGCAGTGGTACCTATTTATCTACTTGCACTGGCATAGCTTTTGAACTGCTAGGTTGGCAAGTGCTGGGACAGAGCAATGGGAGCTCACCCCATCGCGGGGATTGGAATCACTGACCTTCTGATCAGCAAGCCTAAGAGGCTCAGTGGTTTAGACCACAGCACCACCCACGTCCAGTGATATAAGAGAGGGGAGATGGGGTGCAGCAAGGGGGAGAGGAAAAAACACCATGGAAAATGGAATGGGAAGTCAATAAAACAAAAGAAAAATTATTATGTACTGGAATGTCTATGTGATTATTATTATTTTTTTGAAAATTTAGTAAAACTTATTTGAAAAAAGTTGCTCCAGATTACAAGAAGACACGCACATAGGACACCTACCTTGGAATGGCATAGGGGAAGACTGAGCCATGTGGAGATGCTCCTCACTGATCAGATATATTGGTTGGTGCTGGACGATCTCCACACTTGTACACACATTGCACTCCCCATGAAGGAAGAATGTGAAGGCGCAGGACAAATGCTCACTGAAAGTAAGAGAGAAGAGGGAAACATGACAAAAGGTTGTTTAATCCTGGGATCAATGCTTCAGAGAATGGCAACAGAGATTCCATGGATCTTGCTGGAACAGAAACTACAACACATGGTGCTTGCATGGGTGTGAACACACTTTCATCTCCATCATAAGTGGCAGAAACATCAAGCCCTTCCCTGCTGAAAAACCAGAGAAGCACGTAGTGAAAAGGAACCTGTATCTGCTGATCAAGACATCATACATTGTCTTCACAAGACTTCACACGAGAGATGGAGCTGCTGCAAACTAAAGCTCATGCCTCAAAACAAATCACAATAAAGAACATGAACAAGGTTTTACTGCTTTAACCACAATCAAATCCCTTCACAAAAAAAGGCGTGTTGCAAAACAGGGAGCACCTGCCCCATTAAAATAAGGGCATTTTTAAAGAGTTCTAAATTCCTTTCTTCTAGCAGATCAAGATGATCAGGTGACAGCAAAAACTGCAAGGTTTTTAGCGAGGGCAATCAGAATAAGATCTATTATTTGATTATTGATGTAAACCTCCAAAATGTATTTTGTATAGTTAAGTTTTTACCTCTATCTTCAGTACATTTTATTTTATTGCTGTGGCTAGTGGCTAATGCAAATGAAGATTCTTCTGATCTTGCTCTCTCTCTCTCTTTTAAGAGCACGGTCAGCGCAGCCCTGGCTATGAAGCATGCATTTCATCAACTTCCAGCAACAATAGTAGTTTTCAGAACAAATCTCTTCAACTTAGTTGTTGAACAGAAACAGGGCTGCTCTGGTACCACAGGGACAGTGTTGATAGCATATGCTAAGGCACCAGATTTTGTCTGCTTCACTACTGGCTGGAGGGGCAAGATGCTTGTTGGGCTATCGAGCACCCTAAGCCAGGTACCTAGTACATGCAGCTCTGATCATTTCTTTATTGTTCAGCCAACAACTGCTGAACAATCCCAACAGTCACTAGAAAACTCAAAGATACCTTTGCCATACTGGGTATTTTAGATGCTTTAGATGTTATTCATAACTCAGTAACACTAGCGAGCCCTCTTCTACTTTATTCTAGCTCCCATTGAAACTGCTTAGCTCCCAAAGAGAAGACAATACTCCTGGGTCTTCCACACAACGGCTGCCAAGTGAATAAAGGCAGTGTGAGGGAAACACTAGGACACCCCAGCGTTTCTCAGAAGGCAACGTAATTGGCTTTATATGCAGGTGGAGAGGAGATGGCACTGCCTCACAACTCTGCCCCTGAGAATAGCAGAAGGGTGGGTTCCCTGCACTCTTAGCTAAAGGGGAAGTGTGGCATTGCTTAGTTGTAAAGAAAAGTTGCTTCTGGGCAAAGTTTCCCAAAGTGAAAGAGATTTCGGATCAGCTGATTTCTGTTGAATCACTCATGACCGTGCCTTTGATCCTTGTTGCTTCCTTTGGCACAGAGCCCAGCTCTAAGAGAAAAGCACTGCCCAAGCCAACCCACAAGTACGCTTGAATGAAAGAAAACAAACAACTGGGATAATTTAGTGGACCACTCTTCAAATCACTACAGCCGTTTAACCAGCTGACCCTTATTGTAAAACTAAAGCTTCCACACATTATCCTATCACTAAAGGAGGAAAGATTTGCTGAAAAAGTCTTTTTGACCAGGCCAATATTTTTAACCTACCCAAAAGAATGTTGAATGGTTTAATGTCTCAGAACTGCAAGCATAATGTACGGTATTTATGACTTACAACTGGACAATGGTAAAGTTTAGTTAGTGATGCCTACTTTCAATATGACCCAATTCAGATATTGCAGCCAAACAATAATTAAGTTCTACTGGGTGTTTTTATACTGTATTATTCCAATGAATGGAGTTTACAATACTAAAAACAAAGCCCCATCGAGCTGGAAGTTCAGCGACACTGAATTATTTGTAGCCTGATACTCACATGCCTGGTATATCAAACAGGAGCCTGAAGGCTTGTTTACCTCTGGTGCAAATCCATTGGCAGGAAACAGTACAGAACTGTAGGAGGACGAACTGAAGCCCTTAGTTGCAGGCCTGTTCACTTTGTTGTGAAGGAAGCCTGAACTCTGCCTCTGAAAGGCTGGTGTTCTCCTTCTCTCAAGCAAATCTGAAGGGACATTCTTCAGAGAGCAAGCTACATGTCTGCAGCTATTCTACAAAAGGAGATCCACTTTGAGGAAGGATGGGACCCTCTGCCGGGTCCCCAGCAGGTCAGTTTGTGAGGAGCGGCTGCTGCTGCCTGCCACGTGAAGTAGCAGATTAGAGCATTCCCATGGCAGCCGACCTGCATGTGTGTAGGTACAATGCAACCTATATAAAGAGTGTGTTACATTTTTGCTTTGCCTCTTCTCTAGAGCCTCAGTATGCAAGCTGCGCAAAAGGCAAGAGATGGGGGACAGGGAGAAAAGAGATGGGGATGTCAAAGAGAGAAGGAGTGGAGAAAGAAAGGCTGACGAAAGTAGCAGAGTGGAGAAGAATCTGAAACGAAACCTGAGGGAGAAGAGAAAGAAAAGGGAGAGAGGAAGGAAGGAAGGACAAATATGAGAATGCGGGGGGGGGCATGGACAGAAAAAGAGTTTTGACAGAAACTGCTATTCATCTAGCAACCATTAATTGACATTAATTTCCTGATTCAAGAAATATAATGCTGTCAAATAATCAGCAGTGGTTTGATTTTGATCTTGTGAATTGTTTGCTTTGTTCATTGTTTATGTCAACAGTTCTTAAGCTTGCGAGATAAAGAAATACTGTCAAATCCATTGGAGCCCAGAGTGATTGCCAACCTGCCCTCCTATACTCTGATTACAGAACTCTAAAGGCATCATACTATCATTACTCCAACAGAGATAAATAAAAAGACAGATACGTCTCCAGTGCTTTTTGTGGACAACCATTATTTATAAAAGAATCAGATTGCATTTCTGCTTTTAACTTGTACATAAATTTTCTAGAGTTAGGGTGGGAAGTGAGGTAGCCAGGTTTGCAATGATTAGAACGCTGGGTGGGGTGGGGGTTGTGAAGAGATCCAAAGGGATTTCTCCAAAATGGGTGAGTGGGCAGCAAATTGGCAAATGCAATTCAATGCAAGCAAGTGGAAGTGATGCAGACTGACGTAAAAAACAAAACAAAAAAACCAATCTTATTTCAGATATACTCTAATGGAGTGTGAAATGGTGAGTGATGCAGCAGCTGTAAAAATACTGTGTACAGCTCTAGTTGCCTCACCTCAAAGAAAGATTTGTAGAGCTAGGAAAAGTTCAGAACAGGGCAAACAAAATGATCACAGGGCTGGAGCAACTCCCCTACAAGAGAAAGTTAAGGCATTGGGGAGAAGGGAAAGTTGAGAAGGAGGGACAGGACAGAGGTGTGTGAGCATGCCTAGTGCACAGAATGTGAATGAGGCCAAGTTTTTCTCATGAGAAAACACTGAGGCTCAAGATGTGCGAGTTCCCTTATCAGAAGAAGCAAGACAATAGAAGTGGGTGTGACTCCACACATCCACTTTCTGTTTGGATGTTATTTATAACATCTAAATCCACCCTAAAACTGAAAGCATAACACTTTATGTTCCTGGAGACCTAGAACACTCAGAAAGGAGTGTTCAGAGGTGAAGTCAAACTGTTGGAAGGTTGCAGGGATTCCCACATGGTGGGGTTAATGTTTCCCACTTTCATGCCACGTTTGCAGATAACACAGAGCAGGTCTGCCAACAGGCCTGGTGCTTGAAGCTAGCTCTCTGTAAAGCACACCCTTGGGATCCTGCTATCTTCCATTCTGCATACATGACCAAGCCAGCATAGGCCATTGAGACAGAACTGCAAACATACTGGAAATGTGGGCTTGGATGAGCTCATTTCTGTTTGAGAGACTATCCGGCCATGTGATGCCCAAAATCTTCCTGACACAGCACGTACAGTGGTACCTTGCTTCTCAAACTTAATCCGTTCTGAAAGTCTGTTCCAAAACCAAAGCATTCCAAAACCAAGGCACGCTTTCCCATAGAAAGTAATGCAAAATGGATTAAACCATTCCAGACTTTTAAAAACAAACCCTAAAACAGCAATTTAACATGAGTTTTACTATCTAACAAGACCGTTGATCCATAAAATGAAAGCAATAAACAATGTACTGAAGTCACACACACAATCAATCAATCAGTAGCTGAACTGGGTTCCACACAGTCACAAAAACTAAACAAAAAGAGCCGCAAAAACAAAAACTCAAAATAAATAGCAAAAACAGACAGACCTCAGTGTAGCACTCAAAACAGAAGTGTAACACTCAAACTGGAAGTATAACACTCAAAACAGAGCACCTTCGACTTCTGGGAAAAGTTTGCAAACCTGAACACTTACTTCCAGGTTTTTTGTGTCATCTGCAAACAACATGTCACAAATAACAACCTACCACACTTTTGTCTTAGCACAGAGACATGCCAGGTTGAACAGAAACCCATTGCTCCTTGAGTGGAAGTATACACCGTCTTCAGTCATACTGAAGGCATTAGAGAGCTACAGGGAGAGGAATATACCAAAGAGAGATGGGGCAAGAACAGAGAATACTCAGAGAGCACTATGTTTTTGAAAATCCTTCCCTAGAGAGACTCAACTGGCTCCATTTTGCTGACCTTCATGTGAATTGTGAAAATCATCATCACCAACAACAACAACAACATATATTCACCAGGAATTTTGCTCAGAATTTTATACCTGCTACTCTGATAGGTTTTATCTATCTCTGTTGCAGTGGGGTTATGCTTCTGCTTTGTATTTATGCAAAGTTGTGTTTTAATGGTTGCTGTAAACCACTTTGTGGGTCTTTTGGGTGAGATAAGGGTTTTAAACAGATACAGGCAGAGAAAGTTATTTTGCATGGGCATCCTGGTAAAAGCCAGCCTCAGGGCTGAATTCACACAATGAAAAGGTAAACTACATAAAATATCCTGTAAGATTCATTCATAAGCACATTCAGTGTAGCTTAGAAATGCATGAATGACAGACAAGGAAGCGGAAAGGTGTGTGTTCCACTTCAAGGTGTATGCACCTCCAGTAGTAACCTGCTTATGAATAGCTGCAGCATGTCTGTGGTTGGTTTCAACACACACTGCTTCAACTAGAATTTATTTGATGAGCCAATCATATGTTACAGTGGCAGCTCCCCTGGCCTTCCTCCAGAGGGCTCCCTTGCAGTGCTTAGCACGGAAATAAAGATGAGGACACACTGGCTGAATCAGATGATCATATCTGGACTTAATAAACTGAGATACACATACGCCATTTCCCTGCACATGCAGCTCCTTTGCTCATCAAGCTATCAAACCATGAAGCTTCAAATTAACCATAGTTTCCCATTTTGCCCAACCTGGGATACTATAGTTATGAACTACTGAAGAGGCCAGGATATTAAACATGCTTAACATACTGTTCTCCACACACACACACACACACACACACACACACACACACACACACACAGCATCCAAACTGGGCCAGACTCCCTATTCCAAGTTTAAACTTAAAACCATGCAGATCGAGGGACCCCACCCTGTTTCATATCTTTTTGATTACATTCTTCAGCGACACACTTTATCAACATACCAGTGTTCAGTCTTTTTAATTAAAATAAAATGTTGTGTCAGTATATATAGTCCTGTGCAGCCATATCAAACTGTAAGACATTATTCCTCTCAAAGTGAAACATCACTCAGTCACCCTCAAAAAAGATAAAGTCACAGGGCTGGAAGGAGAAACTCAAAAGCTGCAACATCACAATTTAAGATTTTGTTTTTATTTTTATTTTTTAAAGCAGACTTGACCCATTACTCTGTCTGTACCTAACGATGGCTCCGTGACGAATGAGCAATTTTGAATTATTCCTCAATCATAAGCACAGCAGTAACAATTCTGAAATTCTTATGGAATGGCTTTATTCCACAACATAGAATCGTGGAATTGTGGCGTTGGAAGGGACCCCAAGCCTCACCTCAAGTTTCTCAGGCAGCACAGCTTGGAAAGACATCCCTCTATGTTCAAATGAGGATCCTGCATAATGTCTTCATTTGGAAAGCTTCTGCAAATCCATTTCACCAGATATGCACCTTGCTGTACCATTTAGAACCTTATGCTACTTTTAATAAATAATACAGCTGGCAGGAGGGGGGGCGTGTTCTGACTGCTGCACCGATTCTCAATCTCCAGGGTTCAAGAAGAAAAAGCATATGCAACTAAGGCTTTAAAATATACTTTGATGTTTCCCACTTTTAGGATTTCTAGCACGAGGAGACCTCTGCCAAAGAACATATATATTCAAATCAGAATAGCCCTTTCTTTCCGACATTAACACTCCTTTTCATAAGCTATTTTTATCTCAGCTTAAGGAAAACAGATTGTGCTATCTGATAGATGTCTCCAATCATGTTCTACTCTTGTATTCAAATTTGTGTATTTATAGAAAGGCATTCCAGTGCTTTCTCTACATTATCCTTCAGATGTTATGAAGATGTTCTTACCAAAACAATTACACAGGTGAAACAACACAAAGAGTCCCCTGGCACCTTAAAAAGACTCATTTATACTGGCAGGCACTTTTCCAGACTAGAGCTTACAAGGCTGGAAAACAAGCAGGGAAAACTGGCAAGACAATTTCATGCACATGATTTAACTGTGATGATTTCTTGTTTTAGGAGGAAAAACTCCAGAAGGTAAACTAAGATGGCTCATAGCCCCTGAATGCTCGCCTTTGTAAATATGAGGTGCAAACAGGATCACTACACATAGCAGTCCGAGCACACCAATATTCCATGAGTGTTTGCTATGGACAACATTAATAGCATACATTAAAGAAAGTTCTTCTTGAGGATAACCCTGTACCTTGCAGCTTACTCATATTCAGTTCTCCTACCCCAGTATTTAGACTGTTTAAAAGAAATGGGAATGAGTAGATATATAAAAAAATTCTCCTTCAGATGCATGAATTACATGCTCCAGAGTACAGAATATTCTGCAGGATTTAAAATCACATCAGAAGCCCCTTTGCAAATACCAGACCCTTCTTCAACTGCAATTTAGGACTTACTTATAAATGGCTGAACATATATCTTTCTCATAAGCAATGCAGGAAAGTTGCCTTA
This sequence comes from Podarcis gaigeae, assembly GCF_964106915.1. NCBI lineage: Eukaryota > Metazoa > Chordata > Lepidosauria > Squamata > Lacertidae > Podarcis > Podarcis gaigeae. The sequence goes on along the minus strand of NC_139693.1, from coordinate 20,344,633 downwards.
CACTAGGCAGGCTATCAGTCCACCTACCCAAGGGTGGTCCAGCGTTTGGCCCTCAAGGCCTTTTTGGGCAGCCCATAGCAACGTTTGACACCCTGCCCAGTCCTTGCACAGACTGGCTTTGGTAAGGAGGTGTGAGGGCTCTGGCAGGTTCTTAGAGCTCTCACGCCTCCTTTCCAAAGCCCAGCACCTTGCTGAGGCAGCTCTGGGAAAGTAGTGGGGGGGGGGGAGAGAGAGAGAGACATCGTTTTGGCCTTGCTCCCCCCCCCCCCCCGCTCGTCCCAACAACAAGGCAGTGTGCAGCCCACTGGTTCCATGTCAAAGTACTCCGGCGGCCCATTTGGTATGAAAAGTTGGACTGCACTGATCTAACCTAACTGGCAGCAGCACTCTAGAGTCTCTGGCAGAGATTTATCCAATCACCTGGTACTTGATCCTTTTCTTTTCTTTTCTTTTCTTTTCTAAGGAGCCAGGGATTCAACCATGCAGTCTGCTACAGAGCTACAGTTCCTCCTTTTGCTCTTTGCTTTTCTTTCCCCTACTCATAAATACAAATCTTAAGTGACAATGACCCACACCCTCCCTCCAGTAGTGTGGTACAGTAGTACCAGTGATTAAATTCATCTTCTATCAAGGCAGGACCCATTTGTACATGCTAACCCACCAGCTAAAAAACCAACAGACCAGGTAATCAATTGCAACCCTACAAATAAATTCTGCAACTGTACAAGAACTTTCAGAAGCCATAAGATTCAAACACCAAGATCCTCCCTATGAATATAAATTAGCCTGTTTCTTCACTAGCATCCAGAGTGTTGAGATAACAAATTCACAATGCAGAAAAGTGTTTAGATAACACAGGAAGCATTTAGATAATGTTATGAACCCATTATCTTGACACTTTGTATGCATTCTTGCCAGGACTAGCATGCTAGAACTAATTTGCTTGACTCTTGATAGTCTGTTCTCACTGATTTTATCTCCAACTCTCTTGCTATCTCCATTCACAAGCAAAGGAGAAAGGGATCAGCTAGCAGTTTGGGTTCCAAAGTGGGCTGTCATCAGACACCAAGGCAATGCAAAGGAAAGCCTTCAAGCTCCACACCAGAGCTTGCCAGCTCAAACACGGATCTGTGTTCCCACTGTAACGCAAACCATTTCATAGCCGCCAAGATCAGTTCTTCCAAATGCTCACAAGCATGCTCTCTAAACACTTAATTATCAGTGATGATGCAACTGGGCTGTTTAACCTCACTTGGTGTCGGGAGGTACTAACCACTGCCCTACGTGGTAAACCAAGTCACTGTAGCTTCTCAGGGTGGAAATCTCACATGCTGGCCAGAGGAACAGCCAGGAAAACTCACCTGGTACCCATGCCCAATAAATTCTTGGTGCCAGACATGGGCCTTCAAATGGCACTTAAACACTGTAACATACTTCAGTCTGCTTCTCACAGTACTTTTACTGATTTGATTGCTTTATATTGATGGAAACTGACTTGAACACTGGTATCTAAATACTATTAAGAAATAGGAACAGGAAAGAAAGATATAAAAGTGTTGGGAAGACAGAAAATGAAAACAGGCAGGGAGCTCTAAACCATGGTGCCTGGATACTAACTCCATCAGTTAAAACCAAGTTCTATACTACAGTTAGCATTAATATTATTATTTAGTGGACTTCTTAAGACACTGTTTTAAATGTAAACTCAAAGAGACTTATAATATAATGTAATACAAAAATTCAAACCAAAGCAAAACAAAACAAAAAAAGCTGAAAAGACCGATATACATAAAAAGCAGTCTAACAAATCCCACCCACTAACAGAGACCACAGTTTCTAAAACTCTCCAAGCTAAAGGCCAAAAGGATGGATGAAAAGAAGTATTTTTCGTCCAGTGCCTAAAAGTAGCCAGTGATGGGGGCAGGCATGTGAGGACAACATTCCATAAGGAGGGAGCCACAGCTGGAAAGGCACCGTGGCAACCTATGGTTTGTCATGGAGTCTGAAAACAGACACTCACTGTAACTGAATGCTAGTGTCTATTTTACTGTAAGCTGCAAAAACTGTGTTTCTGACACAGAATGAATTAAGGAACTATCTGGCAGGGTCACACAATAGGGACTCACAGGTTTCTGTTCAGTATCTGAGTACAGAAGAAAGGTTCACCTCTATGTTAACAGTAATGGCTTTCTTCAGGGCAGAGCTGCCTGCTCCTCATTGCTCCCATGTTTCAGCTTTATATCCTACTTCTTTATTCTCTCCACCCTGTGATATTTGAGTAGCTTGATTTCACTCTCCATATGAAGCTGGTAACCATAGTTTCTCCATATTAATAGAGCCTTTTTTATTTTTATTTTTTAAAAAAGCATCTGAAGCAGACAGAAAAATGGTTAGCATTGTAGCGATACATTTCTTTTCTGTAACAGGCCGCTACTGTCAATTCAGTTGAATGGGATTCAAATACATTACTTGTAAAAATGCATCACTTCTCCATTCCCTGCAGGCCTTTCCCTTTAGAATGGCAGTAAAGGTTATTTACAGGGCTAGAAAAATCTCAAATGATGCAGACTTCTAGGAATTTGCAGTTATTTCCACAGCTCATTTTCTACGCAGTGTAATGGTAACAGTTACAGAAGCTTTGTGTTAGGGCAGCTCATTCCAAACATATAGGATACTGTTAATGCCACCCATATATTTTATTCTCTAGAAAATACTCAAATGATTAAAAACTAGATTTAATTCAGTCAAGGGCTCAAACCAGCTCTCACAATTGTTCAGAGTATAAACACACACCAAATCAGTATTAAAATGATCAGAAGCAACCAATAGTAAATGTGGTATGCAACACATGTGACACAATCAAAGTTCCATACATGTTAGTCCCATAGTTTCAATGGAAACAGTAAACATAATTTTGTCTTAACTGTGTCTACTAATGCTTCACTTCTAATGAGGGAGATCTCCATTACAGGCTCCTTAGCAAGACGTCGCTCAGCATTCATCACAGAAAGTTTCTCATACATGCTGGAAGCCGTTTTTATTTTTATAGTTGCTTCTTTTAAGGAAGCCAGCGATGCTAAGCACTGCACATTGTTTTAAAAGGACACACCCTGACCACAGCCTTACAACCTAACAACTGTGCTTTAGACTGTGTTTATCTTTTTATCTAGTTGAAGCTCTTGCAAAGCAATACTCCCAGCCTTCTCACACCTGTAAATATGTACTATGAATGCCACATATCCCGAGCTAGGCCAGAGCAAGGAATAGCACTATGTGCAACCTCAATGCAACAGATTGAATCACAAGTCTGTCAACCATTCCAGTAGAAATAACTGGCAGAAATATCCTACGTTGGATTTCGTTCTATAGAAGCATGACAAACCTCACCATATTTTATTTTATTAATTTGTAAGCTGCCTTTCAAGGCACAGGTGCCCCACTCCCTGTGCCCTCACCTCCTATGTAAAGTTTTTATAGAAAAGAAATTCTTAACTTAATCATCAGCATGCTCATAAGGCATTCAATTAAAACCACATTACACCATCCTAAAACTGAACAGTAGCAATTAATTCATCAGAATAATAAATATAAACAGCTGAAATACACAGACAATCCATCTCTGTCCAGTTTAGATTTTTGCCTATAAGCTCATGCCATCGTTCCTATTCTGGATGTAAAAATGAGCAATACTTTATTATTACACGCCTGAACCTTGGGCTCAGGTGCTCCCTGCTTCTCTTCTCCTTCAGCATGGATGCAAGGAAAGCAGACACATTAATCTCAGCTTTAATTAATCTCAGTTTGCCATTTTGTCCAGACCTGAACTGTGGTTAGTTTTGACTATCTACAGTTATAACAAACCAGCTACATAAACTTTCAAAGCATTTCACACATACCAAATCTTAGTTAAACTTACATAACTATGGTTAGGTGCAAGTTCTGCACTGAGATGATAAACTGTGGCTTGCGCTTGACCAGCAGATCAGAATCCAAAACCATGGCTTTGCATAAACAAAAATAAAGGTACATCACTTAAAAAATCCCAGCTGCTGTCAGCTTCTAAGACGTCAGCTCTTTATGCTTCTGCCTCACCAAGTGTTTCACAGAATTCAGTAAGAACAACATCAGATGCAGAGGAATCTCATATCCTAAAATCCTTAATTAATGAATAGTTCTCTCTCCCTCTCTGGTAGAGGGAAATACCTCACACTCCTACCTATGGAAAATGTGTGCTTTCTTCTTCTGGCACCTCCACATTAGGGGTAGATAGTTTTTTATATTGATTTCATGCATTACTGCAGAGGCGACTTGCCATCTCTCTTACAGCAGTTTCTCTAACTCATATTCAAAGGAAAAACTATGTGTACTCCTCCATACATTTTCTCAGACGTCTACTGGAATATTATCTTCTATGTTTTGAATGTGTTTCTTTAAATAATATTTAACTTGTCCAGGCTCTGTATCCGATTTGGAAAGCAGCTGATACTTTCTTTGCAAATATGTGTCTGCTATTTTTTATTATTAACTTCTCAAATTCCATTACCTCTCTTCGTTGCTCATGCACTCTGTTCCTTTGTACAGGATTGAATCTGGAACTGGAGCAGGAGGGGATTTCCTCTTTTAAAGGAAATCTATTAAGCTTTGAATATGCTGTGTGATATCCCAAGTCACCAAACCTAAAAATACAACCTTTCTCCCCCCAAATTTCAAAGCTTTATTCATATTCACAGTCCTATCAACTTTTACTCTTGCCCAAGGGGCCTTTTCTCCTCTACTCCTCTGCCCATGTCCTCCCCAGGGGGTTGGGGGAACCCCAGAACAGATTCAGGGGGCTTGCACAAGGAGAAAGCCTTGCGCTGATGGAACATCTACTTTAACACTACAGTGGTGCCCCGCAAGACGAACGCCTCGCAAGACGAAAAACCCGCTAGACGAAAGGGTTTTCCGTTTTGGAGGCGCTTCGCAAAACGAATTCCCCTATGGGGCTGCTTCGCAAGACGAAAAAAATCTTGCATCCCCCCGCGGTTTTTTTTCGCTTTTTTCTTAAGCCGCTAAGCCGCTTATCAGCTGTTCCGCTGATAAGCCGCTTAACAGCTGATCGCTGGAAGCCGCTTGACAGCTGTAGCGCTAATCCGCTAAGCTGTCAATGGGCTTGCTTCGCAAGATGAAAAAACCGCTATACGAAGAGCCTCACGGAACGGATTAATTTCGTCTTGCGAGGCACCACTGTATATTGAACTCCACTCCACCATTACACTATTACTGGTAAGTACTGATTTCCAAGAGAGAAAAGCTTGGACTCAATAACTGTAAGAATCCCACATCCTTAACAGATTAGACAGTGCATATTCTCTTCAGTTTTCCATTGGCTCATTACCACAGTCTATAGGTTCAACAGCCTTCAACGATAGTACAATGGCTGCAACTACCAGGTCTTTAATAAGCTATCAGAATTCTTTGCTGAAATACACATTCTCACCTAGAATTTGTCACTAACTAGAAACATTAACTGAGAAACAGGCACTGAATTTCAAATGGTGTGCTTAAAATGGAGGCATGCAGTTATGTCTTAAAAGATTATCAATCATATCTGAAACATCCAGCTAAGACTTTTTCAACCTTGGGTCCCCAGATGTATTTGGCCTACAACTCCCATCATCTCTGACCACTGGTCCTGTGAACTAGGGATCATGGGAGTTGTAGGCCAAAAACGTCTGGGGACCCAAGATTGAGAAACACTAAAAAAAATTAAAGACGTTGTTCTTGGAGTCGTCTAATTCCTTTGTTTCTGACAATCTATTGTTTAATTTGAAGTTATTTCTAACAAGTACTTCAATTCACTTGCCAGGTTACACAAACAAGTAAAGATTTTAATTACAGAGCACTGGCTTTATTCATCAGTTAAGTTGTAATGCATTTACTTAAACAAAAGGTGCAATAAACAAAGCATTTTGATAAGAAGAATAAAAACTTATTCAATGACAGGCATATTATATTCCACTGATAGTACCATTTAGCATACCAATTCAAACCTTACTGCTTAGATATCAGTCCCTGAGGCCTCTTCAGAATTATCAGATCTTCAAATTTACTCTGACTGGCCATCATCAAAGCAAGCAGAGCCAAAATTATATAGCCAATTAATGTTATTCATCAATTTAAAATATAATCAATACAATATATCAAAAACAAAGCATAAAGTTAAACCAGTAATACCATACGTAGGCTTTCTTCTAGACACACACCTCCAGGTTAGTCCTACCTCTTCCTACCTTTCACTGAGGTATGTCAGTGACTTGAACTCACCAATTTCCCCCATTAAGAATATTCATCAAGTTTGCTATTCCACCCCTTATTCATTTTTAAAGCCTAATTTCTTTTTACAGCTTTGAAATGAAGCACATTCCAGCTGTTGTTGTTGCTGTTGCTGTTGCTGCTGTTGTTGTACCCAGGCATGAAAAATATTTAAATGTCTAGGTGGCAACAAATGTTTAGGAGACCAGGCCACAACAATCTGGAATTCATCCAGCCCTGCTTACGCACTAACCAGTCCTCCCCTATTTCCCAGGATATGCCATTATGTCAACTGTGTCCATCTCCCCTTTTTCTCACAAGGAAGAAAGGGAGGTCATATCTTCTCCTTGCAGGGAATTAAAAAATATTTGGTTGAATGGGTATGATTAACCTAAGAATTTCCTATAAAGGTTTTGTTGGTACATTCATGGTCAATCATAGTTAACAGTTTACTATTCAACACTCTTCTCCCCAGCCGTGAGAGGTGCTGCCATTAAGGCATTTAAATATGCTCCAGCAAGTAGGATCTACTTTCATTTCCTGCAATTTCACTCTCTGTAGGACTGCACATGTTAGTAACACAACTTGGGAGCAGGGGAACAGGATCCTGTTGGGTCCTTCCCATGGAGCTGGAACCCCAATTAATTCCATGGGAGAGCCACATGCAATCGGCCCCATCCATGTACTCACATTACTCATACACAGGACCCTGAAGAATAGCATCGCATCACACAGAAGTGCCTATCATGCTGCAAGAAGCACATGAAAGGCAAGAATTAGCCAGTTCAGGCACTCCAGGTTTACAGTGTAACGGGGATGTGCTTTCTATAGAGCTGGCTTCCAAAAGATAAAAACCAGAGAACCAGAAAGAATTATAAAGTGTGTTCCTCAAAACTACAACTTCTAATTCCTCCCCACCACCACCTGAGAACAAGTAAACAAAACTATCAACACTCCTAAGGATTCAGGATAATTGAGCTAAAATAGATCCAATTACTTATGCACACAGAGACATAGGATAGGGGGAAACAGCTTGATTAATAGAATGACATAAAAGCTAAAGCCTACACCCAAAATGTTTCAAAGCTTCATTGTGCTAAGATAATATTATGTATAATAGAAGCAGTGAGAACAATCCCCAGGAACTTCTCTTGGTGAAGTCCCGCTGCCTGGTTTACTCTCTCATTTGTTATTAAAAAACACATCATGTCCTAGGCACAATAGAAGGAGAATAAAAAAACAGCACTCCTACATAAATTGAACATCGAACGCAAAAGGAAGTATTTTCAGGAAAAACAAATTACAAGGAAATTTTACTTGTGAAGAATTCGCAAGCCAGAAGTAGTCCACTGTTACCAAATCATTCAAATTTGGACTGATTTAGGGTGTGCCATTTAAGCAAAACCCCATTTTTCATGAAAGCAGATTTGCATTCTTTGCTCATTTATCATCATCTACGGTCAGACATGCCAAAGGCAACAACGACTGAACCCTGCCGTTCTGTAGGTGCCTAAAATCCTCAAGTAAATCCCAAAGAGGGGGGGTTGACAGAACATTCAGTGTCTTGGCACAGATTGGAGTGCGCTGCTGACTCAGGAGCACTGCCAGTTCAAACAATTTTATTGGAAAGAAAACACCGTGAATATTAGCAGTGCAGTGAAATTTCAGCCATAGGCAGAAACAAAATTGTTGAAGTTTTGAGGTCAACACTATGCCATGAGCTGCTGTTACAGACTGCCCCCCTGTTTGCTGGTGGGAATCATCAGCCATCCAAATAAAGTTGGCGATTAAACTCCCAACAGCTGGCAGTGTATTAATTACTGCAGTGTAGCCATAATTCCCACACTGACAGATTTGCATGATCTCTGACCTCAGACTACTAATACTAGCTAGCAAATGTACCACTGGTCAGTTTTCTAGCCATACCAAGCAACACACAAAAACATGGAAATGCAGGATTACAGGACAGATCAGAAGTTTTGCAGTGGTCACCTCTTTGCGTAACAGTTTACAGTCTTCTGAAACGTCTTCAACAGAGGAAGAATGTCAACTTCCCTAGGGACCTTATTCCACCTCCGTCTCATGGCACCATTTAAACACTTCTCCAAACAGTGCAATATAAACATAATCAAAAGACTGCCCTAATCATGGCACAGCCTTTGCAAATATGGAAATAGAGGAGTTCTTGCACATGAAGGATCCCTAGGTATGTGTTGGAGCTCCTGGATCAGAATATGTATATGCAAATTTTATAATACATATAAAGAATTACAATCCTAATGCAAACAAAATAATGCAAATAAAATAAATAAATTCCTTCCAGTAAGGTGCTACTGGAAGGAATTTTTTAAATTTTGTATTGTTTCAACTACGGCAGATCAACACGGCTACCTACCTGTAACTAATGCTAATGCAAAATTCACACAAACCTTTGGGGTGTTTACAAACAGCTATAGAAACTGATATGCTCCTGTGATAAGTCTTCACAGCCATCACCCCCCTCCCCCCCGACTGCCAATTTGAAATCCTACATTATTTTGTTTATTTGATTATTTTGATACCTTTATACCCCACCCTTTTCCATTACAGAACTCACAGCGGCATATGTGCAGGTCTCCTGGCAGTCTCCCATCCAGGCACTGGCTGCCTACTGTACCCTCACAAACCATGTACTGGGTTCTGTCTACGAATGAAAGAAGCTCAGCTTGTCCAGAGAACCACCAAATACAATTTTGCTTGTACACACACATTGCACAAGAGGTCTGTCAAATGGCAACAATGCTGCAACATTTTAATAAGGGGAGTGAGCAAACTTGTGATTTTGAGGACAGTACATTCAGATTCAGAAGCATATTGCTTTCTTCCATGTAAATACTGGGGTGGCAGAGAGGGAGGAAATCCCAACCTAGAACCATCCAGAACTCTTACCAAAACTACCAAACTAAGGTAGTCAGCCTTATTAACAAATAAAATAGTACACGAAAGTATCATAGGCTCTCAAGGTCTGAAAGAAATGGAGAAAGCAGTTCAGAGCTTTTAAAAATTAATCTCAGAGTGCATTCTTTTGTTTGAATATTTTCTTTGAAGGGAGAAGGTCTTATAAGCTGAACTGCTAGGTCAAACAGCCTCTGCAACCCACCAACTTTCTGAAGCTCTGAACAATTAATGCAAGGTGGGGTTTATTTGTTTGATGTTTTTGTTTTTTGGAAGGTGAGGGTCTTTACAATTGAATTCATTTTTGTGCGTTATCCTTGCAGAAATTATTCTTGATACAGTGAAGTCGGGTGTGATCTGCTCTGGTAATCAAGATAAAAATAGACTGCATCTTAATGACTAAGAAATTATGAATACATGTTGAATTTGTTGCTTTAAAAGCCACATAAGCTTCACAGTAATTATCATTATTATTGTGGAAAAGCTAGACAATTTATCTTCATACTAAATTATTTGGAAGTTTCTGTTAACCACACACCATTAAAACACACACACACACACACACACACACACACACACACACACACAAAGTAGATACAAGGTTGGAGTAGACCCACTCAAATTAATACTTAGTTTAGTCACATCCATTAATTTCAATTAGTCTACCGTGAGAAGGAGTAAAATTATGACTTCTTCCTGCTCCACCTAATAATTGTGAGGTTTTTATCTAGGATCCTATAGCCTCTCTTTAAGAGCTGGAAGCAGCAGGCAGGCTAGAGGTCAACTGCTGGTTTAGGGCTGCAGAAAATTAAAAACAAAAAACCACAACCTTGGACTATGAAAATAAACATCTGAATGGAAGAAAGGAAAAGACTACTGGACTTCTGTACACTGCAGAGTAGTTTCAGACAGCCTCATTGTCATTGTATGGTTAAAGCATCCCCTCACTCAACCTTAGGGGACAGGACATTTTGATCTACTTCAAATGTGTCCCCAAAAAACTGGGCCACTGGTTTTTAAATTTGAGAAACATTTTTAAATAGCATTATTTATTAAAATGGCAAGCACTATGCTGAGGCTTTCTGAAACACTAGCATCAGCCTCTCAGCAAAACCAACTTCCACTGATGTTGCGGGTCTCTGAACTACATATGTTGAGGAAGGATAATAATAATAATAATAATAATAATAATAATAATGCCACCAAGTGTGCTCTCTTCTTTAGAACTACTTTATTCTTGTCTACATATTTATGTAAATTAATGAATTGTTCAGGTAAACTGATTTATAAACTAAGCCCCATAAGAAAATGTTTATTTACAGAAGCATTTATATACCACCATTTATATATTGCAATATCCAGGCAGCTTAACAAAGCATAAAACTATCATTCAAATGACTGACCAGTTAATAAAGCTGCAAACAGCTGCATAAGCATGTTGGCATTATATATATATATATATATATATATATATATATATATATATATATACACACACACACACACACACACACACACACACACATATGAAAACTGGGGTGAAAATTCATAGGGTTCTACTGACCAAAAAATTTCAGGAAGTTGGATCATATGAATAATGAGAGCAGCTGGCTGAGGATTTGGGGGCAGGTCTTTGCCCTCATTTGCACCCTTTACTACATTGAAGAATTGGTATTATAAAATGATTTGTATGAAGTGTTATTCACACTCTGAAAACTTTTCTTTTTAAATCACCCACCTAGGTCAAAGTTACATGGGAGTAACCATATTTATCTCCTTACCCTAGGAACAGCATGCACCTTATGACACTCAGTTTGGTTCCAGTGTGCATTTTAAAACACTTTTTCTACTGCACAGTCACAGAGGTGGTATTTAAGTGGCTTTAACCATTGCTCGGTCCCTGCTCCTGCCAACCTAGCAGTTCGAAAGCACATCAAAGTGCAAGTAGATAAATAGGTACCGCTCCGGCGGGAAGGTAAACGGCGTTTCCGTGTGCTGCTCTGGTTCACCAGAAGCAGCTTAGTCATGCTGGCCACATGACCCGGAAGCTGTCTGCGGACAAACGCCGGCTCGCTCGGCCTATAGAGCGAGATGAGCGTGCAACCCCAGACTCGGTCATGACTGGACCTAATGGTCAGGGGTCCCTTTACCTTTACCTTAAGAGGCTGAAAATGTTAAAGAAAGAAAAAGGCATCACTTGGACCATCTCATAAGTACAGTGGGAACAGAGGCCTCCGTCACACTTGCTTTTCCCTTCGCCAAATAGAATCTTCTTAATTTTTGCCATTCTTCCAGCACGGGGCCAAAAAGTTTTGAAATACACATGCAATTCTTGGCAGACTGTTTTAATTTTATTTATTAGTTATAATAATGGCGTGGTTACTTTCCCCCCTAAGATTCCAGATCTTCTTGGATTTGTTTCTTCAGATTTACATCATTATCTTTGCATCAACTCTTTAAATTCCCATTGATTTTTAAACCCTAAGTATTTGGGAGCACCATTTAAAAATGTGTATCCAACTTTTCCTTATCTATTTCCTCATTATATGTGCTCATTAGTAGTTCCCTTTTTGTCACATTCATTTTAAGCCCCATCACCCTCCCATAATCTTGCAAGGCTCTTAGGTTCTTCAGCAGAGTTAGTCATATCTGCCATAAAGACTATTATGTCATCTGCCACAGCAAACCACAGCAAACCTAGAAAGGGTCCAATGTGTTCAGGGGGTCTCAGCAGGTAATCTGCACTGCTTTCACTTTCCTCCTCCCTCTAAAATGTGCACCCTCCAGATCACTCAAGAGATTTGTCAGGGCTTGGGTAATACAGTCAGTTTTCTTCAAAAGAGTTGTCAGCAAGCAGAGAGGAGATTGCCAACAGTGCTTGGGATGGACAGACTCTGTTTCATTTCTCCCCTCCGCTATCTCTGCAGATAGCACTTGGATAATACAAATGGCGGCATCATCACCCAGTCCACAGATGGAAATTTCCAAGTGCTCTGGAAGGCCCACATTGCACCAGAAGGAGGAAGTGAGACTGCATAGGGAAGACCTATTCTCACAGTTCTCCCTTTGCCAGAACTAGGCAGAATTGGCACCCAGGAGGAGCAGCAGCTGGCTGGGCTTGAGGCTCCCTTTCTCCAGAGCCAAGACTGCCAGGGATACTGGGCAATGCACCACACATCAAGTGAACCCATGGGAGGGAGAGTCTGAAGCCATCACATGATATTTCTGATCCTTTTGTAGGTAAGATGGCCCACTTCAGAGCCCACCATCTAGCAAATCCTCCACAGTAACGCAGCTATGTGTACACTTATGTGTAGATGTTTGTGTGGTCTGCATATCTGGCGGGGGGGGGGGATTGCATGTGCACAGTGCACGTAAAAAAGTGTGTGACATCCACATCAGTCCCGCACATACTCTGTTGCCATGTGGTCCTCAGGAGGGTTCACCAAACAGCATCTCTGGGTAAGAAAAGCTTAGGTACCTCCCACCCCAGTTTTACCTAGATATTTTCTCATCATCTTTCAACATCACATTATAGTCAATATATCATTTCCTTTTGTTGTCACCCTAGCTCTCTTTCCCTCGTGTTCCAACTTGCTAAACTGTTGCAGGCTTTTTCTGTGTAGCTGAGCCAAATCAGCACCGTGGTATAAATATTTACATTTTACTATGTGAACTGGAACTGAAGTAGCTGATTCAGGTGTGACAAAACTGTTTAATAAACTGTTATTGCATTACTGCAATAAATATGAACAGCTGAACCCGAACTAAACTATCAACTGCTTAACTCTCTGTTCTTGTTAACCATTTCTGAAAATTTGCATTGTATACAGCAGTTGCTAATTTACAGGCTGCTTTATCATTTTTTTACTGTGTTTGGTCACTCTACACTGCAATTTTCTGAATGAGAGGCGTTAACAGATTCACGAGAGTTCCACTGCTCACAAAGGAGTTCTCACATGACCAAGAACACCCTGATTCACCCTAGCGGTATTGGGGCAATCCACACACACATTCCATTGCATGAAACAGGCCAGTGTCCTTGAAGTGAATGACAATGCAGCGCTAATTAATGTGGGATCTCTCTGTTCACAGCAGTGGCACACAGAGAGAGCAAGGAACTCGCGAGTCCCTCAGAGATAAGACTTGAACCCAAGCTGTCCAAGTCCCCACTCTCCCCCTGAAATCACACTAGCTCACAACCATTTATGACAGTAGGTGCCGAAATAATGGAAATCCTAATTTTATTAGCATTTTTTTAAAAAAAAGCAAACACAATGGAAAGCCCTCAGGAATTACACAGACTCTCCGCAGCCCAGGCGGGGGGTGGGGGGAGTGGAGAGGGAAGCAAGTAGTTCCGTCTTATAATGCTTTAAAATAATTTATTTTTTTAAGAAAAGGTGGGGGGGACACCTGAACACATAGTTGGTTTGAGGCAATGCTCTTCTACTGACATCATGCCTGTATCTTTGCTACTTAGAGCCAGTTACCATGGCAACAGCTAATGTCTCAATGTCACACTATGAATAATTGCTGGCTGAAAATGAAGAGTGCAACAATCACAGCAGTTCTATATTCAAAAGGGAGGGGGGAGAAAGAGAGTCTTATGTTCAACTTGACATTAAAAAGTCAAATGTTTAAGTTACAGTGGCATTTATGGTACGCAAGAACAAAGCAAAGACTCCTTTTGTCTCGAGTAGAGTGTGTGTCTCCTGAGGAACCAACACTTGAAATGAACCAGTGCGTTTATGTCTGGGAAGTGCAACTGTATGCAATTCATGGGCAGTCTCTGAACTGCTGGCATTCCCCCCCCGCCTCCCCCTCCCTTCAAATAAGGAGGCTCGGATACTTTGTTTCTCAGTGTGTTGCAGGCACAGAAAGAGTCAAATTCGAAATGAAATAATAATTTTAAAAAGAAAGAAAGAAAGAAAGAAAGAAAGAAAGAAAGAAAGAAAGAAAGAAAGAAAGAAAATTTCATAAGCACCTGCATCCCCCAAGTATGTTTCAAAAGGGCCATAAAGCAATGTGGATCTATGCACTCCGTTTAATGGCAAAGGAGGAAATGTCTGAAGTGTTCAAAGACCTTTACTTCACAGCACTGCACCTCTCTTTGTGTCTCGAAGTATCACAGGATGTGTCACGCTTCTGCCCAGTGACTGTTAAGCCCTGCACACTATTTTCCAAGTGAAAATTTCCCCACCCACCTTCACTGCAATTTGCCCTGTAAGGGAAACTTAACAGCACTGTGTTCCCAAACCCAAACCAATGGGGAAGGACGCAGCGGATATTATATAAAAACAACCTGGGGGATCTCACTGACAGATCTCCCACGTCACACCTGATTTGGTCCTTTAAAAACCCCACAGATTCTGATATGTAACCTTGTGGGGAAGGAAGGGGAGGAAACACATTTGTTCTTAGATACCTTCGTTGCCTTTTTCTCTGAAGCATGTTGGGGGGGGCGGTTTGCTTTCATAATTCTCCTTCCTTCCTTTTAAACATCACATGAGGAATAATCAAGAGGGAAACTTCCACCAAATATTTTCTGCACCTTCTCTCCTTTTAGGGGTAAAGGATGAGAATGTACTCAGAAGCAAATGAGAGGCAAGCTGAAATTATGAATAGCTGATATGGAAGGTCGGTTAAGGGAATTTGTCTGTTATTTAGCATTTATTTATTTCTGCCTGAAGGCACATAAATAAATGTTTATTTGGGGGTTGGAGAACAACTTTACCAAAAGGTACAGGGCAATGAATCGGCTGCTATATTATTTTTGGGTGGCACTAGGAAACTAACGTAGGAGGTAACAATTTTGGAATAGCAATAAACTTAAAATCTTATTGTTCCATTTGGAAGACCTTGCTGAGTCTGCTACTCACTGATACTGCTGACTATTAATAATATGAATACTTACTCTTTTAGCTATCCCTCCCATCACATTTGCAAATGCTAATTCACATGAACACATCCTGAAGTAGAGAATCAATAGTATGTCAGAAGCTATAAATACTCCTTCCACTACCCTAATGTGAACCTGGCCTTCTAGACACCATTGCCACCTCTCAATTTGCTTACTCTTCTATGCAAACTACCACTAATTGCATAGTTTTTGGTTGAAACAGCATCAATAGGCAATGACTATAACTGTGACTGCTGGGCGAAAAAACCTTTGGCCCTTTAGATGTTGCTGAACTACAACTCCCACCATTCCTAGCAGTTTCTGACCACTGCTGTAAATGCTAAGGGATGCACTGTTGGCATGCATCTGTCTCAAGAGACAATGGAATGCACCTCTAGGGGTGAAGTCAAACCGCTGTGTTACCTGAGAATTAGAAACTGTCATAGGGGAGATAGAGAAGAGGGAAGCAGAAGTCAATGAGGGGAAGAATATGTGAGATTATGGTTACATGTACTCAGGTTTCATTTCAATAAGAAAGTGAAGACTAAAGGCTTTGGAGAAGAAATGAATTTTGAGGAGGGACTTGAAGAAGATAAAGAGCTAGCACCATGCAGTGTTCTGGGAACGAGTCCCAGCCACAAAGGGAGAAGGGGCCAAGGTCAGGTAAAGGAGCAGGAAGCCTCTGCCCCAGCATCTGATCCCTAGAAATCGTTTGACACCTCAGACTTGGGTATAGTAAAGGTAAAGGTACCCCTGCCCGTACGGGCCAGTCTTGCCAGACTCTGGGGTTGTGCGCCCATCTCACTTAAGAGGCCAGGGGCCAGCGCTGTCCGGAGACACTTCCGGGTCACATGGCCAGCGTGACATCGCTGCTCTGGTCCCTATTTATCTACTTGCACCCAGGGGTGCTTTCGAACTGCTAGGTTGGCAGGCGCTGGGACCGAGCAGCGGGAGCGCACCCCGCCGCAGGGATTCGAACCGCCGACCTTTCGATCGGCAAGTCCTAGGCGCTGAGGCTTTAACCCACAGCGCCACCTGCGTCCCCAGACTTGGGTAGAAACAGCCCAAATACTTCCAAGTATCCGGAGCTAAGAGATAAAACAGGCCAAATTCAGCATAAGGAGGAAATGTAGAGCTTTGGACTGAGACTTCTACACTCACTGGAGAATTTCTTGTGACCAAAATATCTCAAGATTGTACCATGCTCAGTTCAGAGTACCATGCTCTTTTTTTTCTAAAAAAAGAAAAATAATTATTCTGTGCTGCCATTTATGCAACGGCTTGCATACAGAAAAGTATGTTTGGGGGAGGGTTGTTTGTAGAAAGTCAGCCAGTCATATATGGGCCAAACAACAAAGTAAATAATTTCCAACATTTCATTCTGCTACACTTGGAAAAATCCAGCCAGCAGCTTCTTGTTCCAATACAAGCAATCAGAGCTTCAATTTACGCCTCCTCCATTTAAATATTGTTTTCACATTTCAGACTGTAATTTCTGTCAGAACCAGAATATACCACTTGTTTCCTCCAAAGGAAAAAAAACTACTTTTGAAGAAAATAAAACCTGGAAAACATTTGGCTCATCCCTACATGCAACACCGTGTCCCGGTTAGCACAAGCAAAGGGAAGAGAGAGGCATTTGTATACCAAAAGGCAGGGAGTATGTAAAGCCAGAAGGATGTTAACTTTGGTTAGGCAATAGAAAGCTTTATGTCCTCGCCTGGGCTAATGACAGATATGTGATTTCAAAATGTATATATTATTACAGATACTTTTAACCACTGCCTTTGGTGTTGCTTCTTCAACTTACTATTAGAGAAACAAAAATGGTGCTTTATTTAAATAGACTTTTAAACAGCAGGCTACTTGAGTGCTTTAGAAAACTGACACCAAATGCTTGATCATCTCCTTCAGGGTTTATGGTTCACAAAGCTGCACACCAGTGAGGTTTAAAAGCAAGTCCTCGTGTTACACATACCATTTGAACAAAAATCTATTATACAATCATTCAACAGGAAGAAACACAACTTCTGCTCTCAAGCAGGGCATCTTATATTTACAACACCCCCAACAGATACTTCTTCAACCACTTTGTGAAATTGCTTGGCGATTGTTTTCACAGTCTTCCTAGTCCTGTGCTTTTACGCATTGGATGGACATTTCCCACTGTTGGCCTACTTATCTGTGCACCCACTGACTACAGTCTTAGGCGGTCTTGTGGGAGGGAGCATTTGCAGCCCAACAGTGTTTTGTTTTGTTTTTATGTTTCTCTTGCTGCACCCAGACACCCGACAGAATGAGCAAAGCAAACCTTTCTGTTTTAAAATGACCTGCCTGTTCAGCTAGGTGATTGGGTATAATAAAAACTCAAAGACAACTCTGTTCACAATATCTGTACACTTCTCCATACAATGCAATGCACACCCTGATCACTGGTAACATATGGAGCTATACAACAAGCCATGAGGTCTTAAAGAGACTACAGTACTTCAATTTGTTCTCTCGTAGCTTTAATGATCAGACACATTAGTGTCTTTAAAGGTTATTACATTTTAATTCCAGAACCTGTGATTTCCCATCACAATCTAGCATTGGCACCAATGTCTCTGCTATTATTCCTGACATCTGGAACCATAGAACAAAGCCTGCTGATTTTACAATGTCTACACTTGTTTCAGCATAATAGACTCCTAACCAAGGTCACTGTAAATTGAAAATGGATTATGAAGCCCAAACAAGGTGTCACAGAAGTAATTTTCTCCTCTGTTGCTTGAGGGGTGGGTGCAGTGTTTTAATCCTATTTGTGCCCAGATCTAGACAGTATACAGACCATCATTCTGGTACAGGAATATCCAATCAAGTTAAAAGCTTTGTTCAGATGGATAAGGATGGTTGCCCTGCAGTTTAAAAATTTAGTGCTAGTGTCTGAGAAAGAAAGAAAGAAAAACCCAACCCCGTGCAGGCCTGACACTTTAAACAAAAAATCAATTGCAGCGTCTAGGATCTGGAAATCATTCCCCAACCATGCAAATTAGAGCAGGTAGCCACAGTGGGGTGGGGGGGTGGGGGAGAAACCAAAGTGGTTTGCCATTATTCCTTCCTTCCTAGAGAAGAAG
This sequence comes from Podarcis gaigeae, assembly GCF_964106915.1. Classification (NCBI taxonomy): domain Eukaryota; kingdom Metazoa; phylum Chordata; class Lepidosauria; order Squamata; family Lacertidae; genus Podarcis; species Podarcis gaigeae. The sequence goes on along the minus strand of NC_139693.1, from coordinate 20,326,390 downwards.
CATATACTTGGATATGTTCATTTAGCAATGACAAAGCCCTTGAGCAAGAAGGAATAAGCACAACCGCCACAGGCAGCTGTACAGGGAAAGCAGAATAGTACAAAGAGCGACAGCTGTTTCACTACCAGTTTGCCAGAGATAAGCTGAGTATCCACTGGACTGGATATTCTCATCTCCCACATTCAACAAAACGTTAGAAAAGGCTGTTCAATTATATACAGAGACTGGGTAGGTAAGCCAGGTTCTGTGTACAAGTCACAGATCAAATTAACTGAGGTTGGGCTGACAATCTAGGAAAGATTAGGCTGGCAGCTCTCTGGTAAGGAGGAGGTGGCCTAGATGCTCACAATCTATTCCCAAAAAACAGAATTTCCATCCCTTCCTCCTTCCCTCAGGAACCAGGTTGCATCATCATCCTCCCCTCCTGTCTAGTGGCACCCCTTTTTAATGTCAGGTCAATCCATAAGAAGTAAGAAGATCTCCATCATTCACAATTTGTGGATGGGGAGGGCCAACCTAACATGCATTACCAAAACCTAGGAGGGCAAGCTGGGGAGATGATTTGACCCGGCTGTGATACACCTGGGTATTTGTTGCAGCATCAGCACAGGCTGATGGGACCTTCTCAATACATTCTGAACCAGCACAAAGCAGCGATTTGGTTTTTATTCTGGAGTGTTGGATTTGTGGGGGCTTGTAACAATTCTGTTATCAAAGTTCCAGACCACTTTACATGGTGAAGTTTGGTCTTACAAGAGCAATTCCTCCATGCAGAGACTGGGAGTCTGCTTGTTTTATGCTATGTTGTCTTGTATTTTTAATGCATATCAGTACTGAATTTGCCCTACAGTGAAGAGCAGGTAATGAATCTGTTAATTAAATAAAATTTTGAAAAACCTTGTTCTCCAGTAGCCTCTCCATGGTAGAATTATCATCCTTTAAAAAGATGCTGCTCGTGTGATGTTCTGAAAGCATTAATCAGATAATCCATCAAATTAAGTTAATGAATCAATCACAGGCTGATAGACGGATCATTACTGCGAGACGTCTCCTATGAAACCATGTTCAGTGAAGAGGACGTTCTTTCTCTACAGTGGGCCTGCAAGCCACCTGTGATCACTTCTCTAATTTGGCCCATCACCGTGCTTTAGTAATTTTGTAATATTGATTACTGCAAGCAACTCTATGCAGAGGTGTCTTCGAAGAAAATGTTTAGAAATGTTTTAGAAATTTCAGCTAGAACAGAATCCTGAGCCTGATTTCTTCACAGAACGGGCCACAGGGAGTTGGCTTCACATTGACTCCAGACCCAGTTCAACGTGCTAGTGATTACCTTTAAAATCTGACATAACCTGGGGACTGCATTCAAGCATCTCCTCTAAAATTTACCTCTCCACTCCCATAGATATGTGACGAAGATTCTGCTCCATGTTCATCCTTTATGGCTGCATTGAACCTTCTCTGTAACAGCACAAACGCTGAGGAATATTTTGTCAACCAAGGCAAATCTGACCTCAGGTTAAAATTCAGCTTCCCCAGCCATCAAGTGGTTGTTGGAGCTTGGTCTTTTTCCTTTTATCATGCGAAATTTTATCTGGCCAACAAGTTTTACTCCTGACTGTTTGTTTCTCTCTCCCTCTCCCCCCCCCAACCCCCCCCTCTCTGTGTGTGTGTGTTAACTGAATAGTAGTTTAGATAACAATTCTATGCAGCATTAAGCCATAAAATGACACCTAGAGCAGTACAGCCACAATAAAATAGTAACAGCAATAATAAAACAAACTATGTGCAATTCTAGGCAATGGATATGAGCCACCCATCTGGACGCATTCCTGCCTGTTTGCTCCAATGCTAAACCACCTTAGAGAAGAGTGGGAACTGCAAGCATAGAATTCTTGGGTACTTTAATGGGTCCCGAAAACTTTTAATGTGACTAACTTGAATTGGACAGTGGTAAGCTGCTTTATGAACTTCTTATTAAAGAGGGAGTGTACTTTTTAATATCATTTTTAATATTAATAATATTTTTTAAAAAACTAGAAGCTGGCGTGACAGTGACATTCCCCACACAACCTGCCTCTGAAGAAAAGGTATGCCATAGTCTCTCATCTTCTTGGCTTACGGCAAAGACAATTGTTTTTACCTATTTAGTTTATTTACACTGCATCATCAGAGTGCATGGTACTTTAGAGAGTTACACAGGCAACAAACATAGCTCCCTGCCCGCTAGGAGTTTATGATCTAAAATAGGCAGTGGGGAAAACTACAGAAGGAAAGAGAAAAGAATCTAGGCAAATGCTATTCGACTTGATTACAGCTGGAAATTAAGGATTCAAGGGAAGCCAAAGTTGACCCTGAAAAGGTAGGTTCTGATGAGGTATTTGAAGGAAGGGAGGAGGCACCATGTCCATATCCACGAAAGGAGTTCCCCACTTAAGGCAGAACTAATGAAAGACCCAGGAGATCTTCAGTCAACTGAGGTGTAAGAGGAGAAGCAGCAGAGATCACAAGAGGAGATGTAACTAGAGACAAAGGACAGGAAGGAAGAATGGGGGTTATGCTGGGGGTAGCTTTAAAAAGACGAGGAGTTTGTGCTGGATATGGAAAGGGGACAGAAAGTCAATAAAGGGATCTGAAAAAGGGTGTCATGTGGCTAAAGTGATAGAGAAGGTTAATAATTCTGGCAGTGAATAATTCCACATGTTTATTCAGAAGCTGTACTTATTTCAATTAGACTGAAGTCTTCACAAAGTGTCCAAAGGACTGCAGTTCAAACCTTATCTGGCTTCAGTCACTTAGCAACTAAACTGAAGCATTTATTCCACAGTGTTACATCTGAATGGCCTGACCCTTAAGAAGGTAGCTGCTACGCAGGGTCAATTCAGCCACCACTGCAGTTGTTTTGCCCAAAAGGAAGGCCTGGTTTTATTTAGACTGATGCGGCTGCTGCCACAAGAAAAAAGATTTATACAATCTTATTTAGCTTCAGTTTATGAGACAGGCAACACTCATCCCAAGTTCCTTCTCTTTGAAACTCATAGCAATTAATATTTAATACTAAGCACCAGCTGTTTCTACATGGTGTGGTGTTATTCCCTTGAATGTGTAAATCAAAGCAGCCAAAGCAGTAAAAACCTTCAAATTATGCTGTAATTCACCTCATCTTTAGAAATGGCTTCCTTCACATCAGGCAATTAACTTCCAAGAGTTTGCACCTTCCACAACTTACATGATTTAATGGTAATCAGGACATGGCTGAGTTTTATTACATGCTCAAATGGTTCTCTAAGTAAGTGACCAGAATGCTCAGCATACCACAAACGACTGTGCTAATATGCCAAGAGCTGCTCTGTGGGAACATCAATGGCCCTGTTTATCTTTTGCTGGTTGACCTGCAGGGGTGTAGGTTATGGACCAAACCAAGGATTAGAACTTCAGTGCCACCAGGACAACTGTGTGAGAACAGCTGTGGTTTCCATGGAGGAAGTTGTCTTATGCCAGACCAGATCATTAGTCCATCTCAATATTATCTATACTGACTGGTATATAGTTCTCCAAGATTTTGGACAGAGATTTTCCCCAGTATTCCCTAGAGATGGCAGAGATTTAACCTGGGGTGCACGTGCTCTACCACTGACTTATGACTCCTTGCCTATGCCACACAATTCAGAAGCCATCCAACTGTGGTATATGAACATGCACAAGAGACTGTTGTGGCTTCTTGCACCCACAGCCAGGCCGGCCTTTGAAAAGCCCCATGCAGAAAGGTTAGTTATGGAGCAACCCCAGTGCCAGAAGCTGTTCTCATGGGATGGGTCATCTCCACCCAGTCCTGCTTTGATGAGGTTGCTCTCACCTCACCTGGTGCTTCTCCCCACCCCCTCTGTTGCAAAACCACCATCAAGAGTACACTCCAGGCCAGTTGCAAAGCAGTGGCTGCAACTGCTGGGATCAGGGTTGCTTGGTCTTTAAAATACACCCCCTCCAGCCAACTAATTCTTACCCCAGCAAAGTGATGTTGCAGAAATTACCCACACTCCACTCTTGGTTATTCTCATGCAGAGGTAAAAATGTTTAAAGCAAAGGATTTTCAAGGCTCTATAACACTATATGTGTACTTTAAAACATCAACATTAATATGCAATTGCAAGTACTTCATTTTCATTATCTTTGTTACAAATGAAATTAGAGGCTGCAGAATTAGAAAATGAAGGAAACACATTCTGATCATAAATATCCACAAACTATTTCATCCCACAGTCTCATTAATTCCAGAGTAATTCTCCAGAAATTGAAATACAAAGTTGCATTTAAACCAAATGCAAAGCACTGAACAATGGGAGAATCTCTCAGCACTTGAAAGGGTTACATTCTAGTAAAGATGTATTGAGATGTGGCACAATTATTTTTTCTGTTTTGACCATCACAAACTAGACACTCTTGCTTTGGAGATTGTGCTGCCAGAGAGATTTAATGATCCCATGGTTTATTTTTAAGAGGAGTGTCTTCCTCCCCACCCCCACCCCCAAACCACCGTGCAGGGGCAACACTATTAGAATAGCCATTCAGAAACTAAAAAGGAGCTTTTCAGTGTTTACTGATGCCCTTAAGACAATTCATTACAGATATAGTAAGTGACAACACTGTGTGGCAGGCTGCACAACTGGGGCTCCTGACAAATCTAATTAACAGCACATCAGGGGTACTTTGCTTATCCTTTACATACTCCGCCAGCTTTGAGTGTCTAATGAGGAAAGCAGCTTAAACATTCCTAGAACTTCAACTAGTTGAACAATACAGCCAGCAACAAGGCCTCCCCTTAAAAGAACTGATGTCCAGATGTGTCACGTGTTTGTGTAAACGAAGACATTCATGTCAAGACAACTAAAGCAGTTCTCCACAATACTGACAGATGGAACAGACAGAAAGTGGGCAGACGCTCTTCATGCAGTCAGCTGCCATTTGTGAACCTAGAGTGGCTGCAGGTAGTTACAACTGCACTGAAAACATCAATTGCTTGTGTACTTAAGACTGTGCACCTTTAAGCCAGGCAAACAAGACCTTATATGCAAATTATATATAGTAAGGGTTACCTCAACAGTTGCAGCTGATTCCTTTACCTTCATAGCCACCCCCAACTTCCCTGTGAACATCCAACATTCCACATGCTGTATTAAACTCTATCTACACTATTCATAACTATAGTAACTCATCCAACCCAAAAGCTAAGGTACTTAATGTTTAACCTCTGGTAACCAACTATATCCATCCACCATATTCCAACTTAAACAGCCTAATATGCAGCCCACTCACCATAAATCACAGTCACCATCTACAAACTGCCAAATGAAACACAAAGGTGAATCCTTTTATTTCAGGGACATGTCCTATTCCCTTTCAAGCATAATTCACACAGTGGGGGCTCCAGCCATTGAAAAAGTAGTGAGGTTGTGCCACTGACTCCACTCCCAAAGTCAAGCAGCTTGCTCCCTTGGTTCATACATTGAGTGTGGACATCTGCAAAAGGGAAACCTACAGGATCAAGAACCCCAAACACTTCAAGGTTCTCAATCCCATTGAGATCAACACATGCAGGTTTCCCTTTTGCAGTCATCCACATTCAGCATGTGGGCATCAGGAATGGGGCAGAGGATGCTCTATAACATTGGGCTGGGGCCAGCAATGGACCTCCTGTTGCTTCAGTAACTCACTGTGGAGACAACTGAAACTATGTAATTATACAGGGCCCTATACAGTCCTGATTTGAAACTTACTAAGAAAATCTGAAATGAATGCAAGAGGTGACTGTGCCCCCAGCAGAATAGCTGTGTTAGAACTCCAAAGGCTATTAGCTTCAGGACAAAGAGACGGCATCTGCAAGTTGGAGAATTGATGGGGGGGGGGGGCTATGTGCCAAGTAAGTCTCCAAAAGACAGCGCATGGAGGCTAAGAGTGGAGGGTTTGTAGCTGAAATCAAATAAATCCATCATAATAGAAGAAAATCAGCAAAATCCAAGGCTGTAAAAGCATACAAAGAATTCAGGAAGAGGCAGTGTCTGAAATACTGCTAATAAACCATGAGTACCATTAGTGCAGGCGTGGCACAACCAGTTCTGCAAAGCATCTCAAATATTTGATAGATTATGGAGTGAGACCATGCAGTTCCCATGGATGGTGCAACAGGTGTTCCTTTTTCTCTGGCCTAATCCCAAATGGCATAAGTTTAAGTGAGACACCCTTTTTACAGGGATGTACCAATATCAAATGGCAGGCTGGATGTCCACAGTACTGTATCTCAGTAGAGTGCAGTGAACTTATGTTCTGGCTTCTTTCGTGTCCTTGATTGCTTTTATTCAGGTGACCCTAACAGCTAGGAAGCTCCGTGGTCCAGGATATAAGAAATACTATGCAGTGACTTAGTACAGAAAAACTACAATTGTGCAAATTCATATATTTTGGCTCAGAACCACTTCCAGCTATTAATGGAAAAGTGATTTGCAGGCATAGTGAAAATAATATTTGAAAAGCACCCGTTGAAGAAGCAGTAACTCTAGCAAAGGCTTTGAGTGTACGAATCCTGAGATTCTGAGCCACGTCGTCCTCCCATCTTGAAAAGATTCTGAAGGTCTGAAGCATAAACTACCGTGGAAAGGACAGATCTTTACTTAAGGTATAAGGTACATATATCAAGCTACATTATTTCAGATCCCTACAAAAGTGTACATCTATCTTGCATGTGAAAGTTAACATATTAGGTAAGAAATGTAACAAGGATGGCTGCAATCCTCCAGCCAGCATATTCTAGAAATCTGCATCTGCTCAGCAGTGCCACAAATGCCTCTGTAGGCTTTCCCTGAGCATTAGTTAACCACATGGAAAGTCCTCCCTCTTTCTATAAAGCACATTAAAATCACAAAGCATGCTGCTGCAGCTTTTACTACCATGGATGCAAAGCAGGAGTCAAAAGTGCAATGAAGGAACTGTGGTCTCAGGGGCAAACCCAAGCTTTTAAACTGAACAAGCTGTATGCACGATAAATGCTGGACTGGCAGAATCACTGAAAACAGAACACACTGAAGCCTCTCTTCACAGCTGGGGACTCAAACAGAAGCACAACACACTACCAGAAACCAATCAGTTTTGCTATTTTTACATTCCTCTTGCTTGCTAAGTAAGCACCCTTTTGAACAACTGTAGTATTTTTTAAAGAACTTAAAACATTCAGTTCAGTCAGAAATATCTTCTTAATGTCCGCCAACAGTACGCTGCATTTCTGTACCAAATGCATCTGTACTATTTAGCTAAGATTATTGAATTCCTGCAATTCTTTGAAACTGGTGTTTAAAAGAGGAATACATAACATCAACATCAGTAGAAAAACACTACTCAAAAACCACTTCCTACTTAAGTGAAACCTATTTCAAACATTGAAAAATACCTTAGGCACATATAAATTTTATACAAAACTTTCCTGTAGACTGGTATTCACACATGCAACCAATTATGGAAGTATCAATAAGACTACATTTCCCAATATTTCCTATAAACTTCACTGGGCTTCCTACAAGGTTTTAAAGTATTGCAATACAGACAATTAATACACTGATGGTGTGAACTGATGAGTATCCTTTTCCATTTCTCTCTCTCTATATATATATAAAACACACATACACACACTTACCTCAATCCAATATTTCAACATAAGCTTGCAAAAGTAAAGCTAAAAGGCCTCAAAGTCACGGCACACACACACACACACACAAAACCACCTGGTTCTGGATATAGCCAACTCTCAAAAGAGAAGTGTCAGGGAACCTTGACTGCAACATATTCCAAAGAGTAGGCAAAAAGGTGCTAACATTGCGCCACTTCTGTTACAGTGTGCTACAAAGTTGGGAGAGGAGGGAAATCAACGCAATAATGTAAAACTCGCTGACAGGGCCACCAAGGACCAGTTATTCATTATCATCATGCAAGAGTGGGAAGAGAATATGCTGGGAAAGTGGGTACATGAACAGGGAAACACCGCAATTAAAGCACCAAAATAGCACCGTCAATTTCGGGAGCATACTTCAAAACCCTTGGGATCCTTACCTTTTGTTAATGGGTTTTTCATCTTTCTCATATGGCCGGATGAACCATTTGCCAATTCTTACGAAGTTCTTATCCATTAGGCATCTAAAAGAAATAAATTGTGACACCAATTACTCAATAACTACTGAAAATATTATCATCGCTGCACATTCTCCATTGTATTGAGCTTCTATATTTCACATGCAAAGCTCTTCATCTGTTTGCCAGCTCTGCTCTTTTGCGCTAATGATATCAGCCTTGGTGTATCACTGGCTTCCCTCAAGGCTTCCATCTATGGGACTCCTTGAAAAGAGCTGCTCCCCGTTAGCTTTTGATACTCCAGTCTCAAGCACAGTAACTTGGAACGGAATCATATTTAATTTCAAGGGAACTCGTTTCCAAAGCAGGCTTGCCCATCTAGCTGATTCAAAATTAAAATTTGAGAGAGACAAAGATGTTTACCACTTTCAATATGTATAACAGACAGCTTTTTATTGAACATATTAGGTGGGTATTGGTACTTATGGTCCCCCCCAAAACTGCTCAGCTGACTGGTCAAGTATTGTCAAATGAAGGTCAAGCATTTTATTTAAAAGCATAAGCTTCATTAGAACAAAACTGGCATTTTACAGAGCAAGTTCAAATGGCAGCAGGGAGACCTCCGTTCCACAACTGAGGTGCTATCATAGAGAAAGCCCTCTCACTTTCAGACACTCAATGGATCCCACTTGGGAGTGGCACTTGGGAAACAACCTCCAATGAGCAAAGCAATGTCCAGATAGAAATATATGGAAAAACATAGCCCTAAGCCATTTAGGAATGTAAACTTTAAACCCAGGGCCTGGAAATGTATCAAAAGCCCATGGGACTGACAAAGCACTTCCTTAATATGTCCAGCCCCAGTTAGCAAACCTTGAAGCACAATTTTTGTGTTGTGTTGAACTGAATTTTTGGACTTTTTTTTTTTAAGGCAATTCAACGCACAATGTATTGCCGTACTCTAAACATGAAGTTACCAGAGCATAGCTAACTGTAGCTTGGCTCTCTGTCTATTTGGACCACAGCTGTGTTTTCAGCTGAAGCTGATAAAAGGCACTCTGGACCACCAAGGCCAGCTGTGACTCCAGTGACAATGCTAGATAGATCATGAGTATCCCCAAACTGCAGAGCCCCATCCAGGATACACTGCATGCCACTCAATCACTTGCTTATACTGTAGTACTTCCTTCTTGTATGAATTGAGTATCATAGATATACAAATCGGAAACTCATTATCCAAGCGGCTAACCTTATGTAGCCAAAACGGTATCACCTAAGCATAAAGAGGGAAGTACCAGCAAACTTGGATGAACCCCAAAGTTTGAAAAAGTTCAGAATCACCACCCTACTTTGAAGGAACAACTCCCAAACAGCACAATGTGACAGTGGAATGCTAATTCTCTCTTTGGGGCTGGGGGAGAACACCAGAAATCCAGGAGAATGTAATGCAGTACCTTCATGCTAGTTGCTGGTGCACTGAGCAGAGACATTTCATATTGCGATGTGCTGCAGATCCTAAGTTTGTACATATATACACACAGGTGTGTGGGGGTGAAATAAAAGCTAACTAGCAGTAACCAATAAGAAACAAATGTCAGCCTTAAAGGCATATGACACTTGGCCACTTGGCTCCTTGTGCCAGAGAAGCTGTGACTGCACAGGAACTTCCCTACACCTATGGTGATATTGCTAACATGTGCTTACCTTTTGGACATACATTTTCAAAGAAGTGGAAAACATTTATAAGACAAACATCAAAATGTCTCCAGCATTTGTACTAGTGGGGATAATGAATGACACCAGACTTCATACCGTATATAAATATATTCTGTCGTTTCTGCTGATAGCAGCTTCTCTGGAAACCAACAAATGCTAGTGAAGGCCTGGCAACTGAAGTATGGCACCAAAGGGTCTGGTCAGTAGCACTGGCAGAAAAACTAACATGCCGCATGCACGTGACTAAAGTAAGGGCAAGCCCCTTTTCTTTATACATGGCATGGAAACCACTTAGACAAGGATTCCCTCAGCGTCTCATGTGGAGTTTGGAGAGATCTCCTTGATTATATTATTGAATGCTATTTGTATGGTGTGACAATGTAGTTTCCTTTCGTTCATGGTATTTTGAATGCTCTTATGGGTGAACAATGCAAAGACAGTCAAAATGTTTGTAACAGTTCTTGTTCATTAAATACTGCAAAATGAAATACAAACATCTTTTTTAAAAAAGGCACTACTAGCCTGATGTCAATGGGCAGAGACTTCCAAAATATAGGTGCAGCCACAGTCAAAGTTCAATTTTTTAACAACTATGGAACAAGTATTGTGTAGCAACTGTAGCAGTAACAGTTCTGCTGATCAAAGTGGTTATAATGAGAGTATTCTTCATCTCTTTCTCCCCTTAATCCAATCCTCTGCACAAGCTTGGGGGACTTATGGGGATGGGGTTGGTGACAGGACAAGTCGGTAGCCCAAACCAACATTAACAGACCCCTCTGAACAGATGGAGTTCTCTTACCTTTCCAGCAAGTTGTGGATTGCCTTGAAAAGCAGTGTCCTGCACTCATAGGAAAGCCCATTCTCCCAAAGTCCTTCTTCCACCACTGCAAAAACAGGCAAAATGTTAGCCTATCATCCAGAAAACGAGAGGAGGGTTTAATCATTCAAGTAAACAAAAACATAATTCAGCTGGGTTTTTAGAAGGACAATCCAAGCTGGAGCCATCCCAAAGTATCAGACTACAATTGCCTTAATCCCTAAGCACTGGCCATGCTGACTAGCACCAGCGGATTATGGGAGCTATAGTCCAAAACATCTGGAGTGCACTAGATTAGTGAGGGTTGGTCTTCCTGGTTACCTGAGCAAGTACCAATATCAGTTATAAATCAACTGTAACAAGGTACCCATCCTCCTTCCAGTTTAATAGAAAGCCTATTTCAGGTTTATGCAAACTTTATGGGATGAGTGAAGCAAGTTATTTGAGGTGAAGCAAGTTGACCAAGTGGGATTGCCATTCAAATTAAAATGATCCTAAAACCAGGTAAACTGAAGTGCTTAACTCCACATTATGCATTCACACATTTCACACATTTAAAGAGGTTATGGCCTTTAATAATACGCACTATGACAAAAAATGAGTGAAAGCACATTATGTGATTTCTGCAAGTGACACAAAATGAAAACAGAAGCAAGATAACTGGGTGTGTGTTTTTTTTAAAAAAAAAAAGCAATTTAAGAATAAGTAACCAAGCCGAAAGAGTAGTCAAGTTGAGGGATAGAGAGCCCAAAGACAAGGTAACTGAAGGAAGAATGATCAAGGAAACTGCATGCTGACAAATAGAATTCTGAGGAAAACATGGCTGGGTGAAGGAGGCAAGAGACTGAGAAGAGACGGAAAAGGTATAGAACTGAGGAGAGAAGGGGAAAACAGAAATAGGTTTAGTTGTTTGGCATTCAGTCTTCTGTTTGAATTGGAATTCTGTTGTTGGTATTGATTGGTATTATGTACCTTGTAGTGCTCCATGCTCTGTTTTAATTGTCAGCCGGGGCATCTTGCTTTGGCAATACATACATTTTAATAATATAATAATGATGGGTGTGTGGTGTTGACAAGAAAAAAGCAGGCACGCATGGTAACTCTGGAGGAAGCCAAAAACGAGGGAGGGGCTCCCCCCCCCCCCCCCGCTTCACAAATTTGTTTACGTTAATCGGTCAAACGTTTCGCTTCAGCTGAAAAGCAAACACCTCAAAAGCATGCAAATGTTCAAAAAGTGCCTTGCAAGTTTCATTTTATGGGAGAACACTTATAGGAGATGGCACTTTCAGCTTCTGCTCCTTTGGTTGGTCCATTCTCAGACTTTTGCAGTGCCAAGCTACCGTCGCCTGGAGATCATTGTGTCTAACTGGCTCAGATTCTTAATACATTTCAGTAAATGAATAGTGAAAACACTCAAAGGGGCTTTTTTAAAAACCTTGGTTATAGGTGCATATAACCTTTGTTTTTAACATTCCTAGTAATCTCTCTCACATACAAAAGCCAAAAACCAATTTTGTGCCCCTCACAATTCTTTACTTCCACGCTTCGCTAAAATATATGAACATTTTACTGTGCAGATTCTTCTCCCTCCCTGCCCAAGTACCACCTGCAGGAAGCTGGGGCAAGACAGAAACAGATATAAGAGACCCCATGGGGAAAACAGAAAGCAAATAACATATTGCATTAATTAGACAGTATAATAAACATATTATATTACAAGTAATATAAATATAATAAGATATAATTAAGTTGCATGTGGGAATACTCAAGTAATTCCCACTAGAATGAATAGCAGAAGCATTTATAGTAAGGAAAACAGGTATATGCTAATAAAGACTTCAAACAATCTATTGATGGGGTATGGGAATGCAAAAATTACTACGCATTTGAACTGCTCTGGAGAATATCACTAAAGAAAATCCAGCTTCCTGCACTGTACACCAAAAAGAAAAACGGGGGGGGGGGGGGTTAGCTCCAGAAAATCTAAAGTACATTTCACTGTTTGACTTGCACCATTCTGCTTCCCTCAAACCTTATTTTGAAAATTACGTAAAACTATTTGAAAGTAGCTTGGACGGGAATGGGGCTCTTATTTGATCAGAGCAATGTCCCTGGGGAAAAGTGGGCTTAAACCTTTCTCCCACACCATTTATCTGATATAATACCACTTCTAACATACAGTATTAGCTCCACCCTTCCCCAATGCAACTGCCTCTATCAAAATTAGGGCATTCCATACATACATCCCTATCTGCTTTCAAGTAAAAAGCAAAACGTTGGGAATTCTGCTCACAGATTTCTCATGTACAGTGGTACCTCTAGTGTGGACACGATCCATTCCGGGGTGCCCTTCACACACAGAAAAGTCTGCAATTAAAGTGGCGCTTCTGCACAAGCGCGAAGCACGATAGAGCGCTTCTGTGCATGTGCGAAGCAACGTTTGCAAGCAACATGAACCTAACGCAACATGAGGTATGACTGTAACATGTACCTCAACCCTTAAACAAGAAATCTGCATGCATGTGAGGAAGGCCAAAATACAGAGCTTTTCTACCTCCCACAGCAGGACTAATTAAACCTTATCACTCTGAACATTGAGTACTCTAACCATATTGGCCACTGTGAATATGAAGGGGAACATACTCTATAGGATAATACTAGTTGTTTCACCATTAAAAATGACTGGAAATCAATTTATTGCTCTGTTCTACCGAAAGATAGGAGAGTGCCTGTGACAAGGAAGTAAGCAACTACAGGAGGAGTTATGTGATAACCAGGGTTTGGGGCTCCGTTTTCCTACAGTATCACTTCTTCCTGGTTTTCTTTTTTTAAAAATCAATTTAAAAATCCAATTCACTGGCAAATGTCTACATTAAATAAATATATCAAAAATTCAATTACCGAAAGCCTATACTAAAGCTTTCATTTCATTTTAGATTAAATTTGTCTACAGTGAAGCCGTTTAGTGACAAATGCAGATGTATCAATGTGTCCTGGAAATTGACATACAAAAAAGCAGCAAAGGAGTGCAATGCTACATTGATTCTGAAATACTGCATTAAGGCCATAAAATATCTAATTAAATGCAATGCTATTGATCGATCATTGTTACATCGCCATTGATTCTCCTGTAAGATTTGTGTTCAAAGTCCTTAGTGACTAAATGGACTTGATACTATACCAGGTGCAAGCATACTTCCTGCTCTGATGTCCTTACACAGGTCATAGCTAGAGAAATGTGGCATCAGTTCTCCTCAGAACTGAGGAAGTACCTTCCTTTGTACAACCACAAACCATCAGTACTAAAATGCACTGTTTGTTTTGACACTCCTGCAAATACAGTTTACAGTGCAGTCACTCAAAACGCTCAAGAAATTGAACAGCTTGGTCAGTCTGTAACCTCCAACTAGTGTGAAACAACCTCTTTTTAAAAAGAAGTTGTGCACAACTATCTACACAAAAGATCTGAAGAAGTGTGCATGCACACGAAAGCTCATACCAAGAACTAACTTAGTTGGTCTTTAAGGTGCTACTGGAAGGAATTTATTTTTGTTTTATCTACACAAAGCCTTTTAAATCGGAGGGGAAACGCAACATAAAAATAAGGTTGTAATCAGAAACAAATGGAAGCCTATTGCACACCATTCACTCAACATTGCTATAGCACTAGCAATGCCATTCACATCTCCCAACATGTGGATAGCAACAGCTTGTACTGTTTTCAGCAATACAAACGACAAAATGGTTATCAGAACATACTTAGCTCTAATTCAACAACCTGTGGTCCTCCAAATATTGCTGGAATACAAATGACCATTGATCATGCTGGTTGGGAGCTGGCGTCCAACACCACTGGAGGGACACAGGCCACTCATCCCTGCATGAATGTTTGCAGAGGTGAGCTCTCGCAACGCTACCTGGACTAGAGCATTATGCAAAAGTGGACACACTTTTAAATTTAACTATGAGATTTCCCTTCATCATCAAAAGTAAAAGTAAAGGTACCCCTGCCCGTACAGGCCAGTCTTGACAGACTCTAGGGTTGTGCGCTTATCTCACTCTATAGGCTGGGAGCCAGCGCTGTCCGCAGACACTTCCGGGTCACGTGGCCAGCATGACAAGCTGCATCTGGCGAGCCAGCGCAGCACACAGAATGCCGTTTACCTTCCCGCTAGAAAGCGGTACTTATTTATCTACTTGTACTTAGGGGTGCTTTCGAACTGCTAGGTTGGCAGGTGCTGGGACCGAACGACGGGAGCGCACCCCGCCGCGGGGATTCAAACCGCTGACCTGACAATCGGCAAGTCCTAGGCGCTGAGGTTTTACCCACAGCACCACCCGCATCCCTTCATCATCAAAAGAAGACAGTCCAAAACTCGTATCTGAAGTGTCCTCATTTTGTCTCCCCTCTCAAAAACAGCTATGAGAACTAATGAACATAAGACCAAACCTACCCTTGAATTATGACAAGCATGTGTGTGTGAACACAGAGAGACATACATTGAATCCAAAAAATGATTACACATAAAATTGTATATTTTCCCCCACGGCCTTCCCATGCATGCAAACAAACAAAACAACAACAACCCGCCATCAAATCACAGGCCACATCTGATTCCATTGACAAAACCACTTGTTGTTGTTGTTGTTGTTTAGTCATTTAGCCGTGTCCGACTCTTCGTGACCCCATGGACCAGAGCACGCCAGGCACTTCTGTCTTCCACTGCCTCTCGCAGTTGGGTCAAAAACCACTACAAATCAAAATATTTTTGAAAGCACACATACAGTTCATACGGGCATTAATACAAGCAGAACAAAGAGCAAAACAAAAATCTGTGGGGTGGTTGTTGTTGTTGTGGTGGTGGTGGTGGTGGTGGTTGAAGGCACAGCTACTTTTACTCCTGATGACTAGATGACCCTTCGGGTCCCTTCCAACTCTACGGTTCTATGGGTTTCTAAGTAGTAGACCCTTCCCAGGCAGGCATTTATTTTCTTTGCTTCTCCAGCACAAGGGTTTTTTTTAAAAAAAAAAAAAAACACAACCGTATAGTTATAAAGGAGCATTGCCAACCAAGTATCTGACAACCTGCGTCCCTGAGAAAAGGGCTTTATGCTGAGCTGGAACAGTTGTCTGTCACTGCTGCTCCAGCCATGGCAAGAAACCCCAGCAGCTGTACTGACTGAAATGCAGTTGCCTCATTAACATTCCCTCCACCACTACCACCAAACACCCATCCAGCGTTTCTGTGCTTTCAACAATAATCTTAAAGAGCATTTTACAGAAGACTTAGCCCTGCTAAGGGCACTCCGCAGCATGATCGAGGGAACATGGAAACACGATTCATTAGACACGCCTGGAGTGGTAACAATGGAGCTACTTCTCGCTGCCTTTCATTTTCTTATACTTTTGCTAAGACTAATGCATTCCTGTTACACAACAAGCAATTTACATCCAGAAGAAAACTGTTAGCACCTCTGATTAAGCATTGACATTTTCTCTTGTATTAAGAAGATAGAAAATGTTGACATGTTAAACAAGGGTGTGGGGGAAGACAAACAAAATCCAATAAACTGCCTTCTAATAAGTCTAATACGATGCATACAATAAATAGATTGTGGAAGGGCCTAAACTATCTCATCTGCCTTTAACCTGGATGCTATTAAAAAGAAACTGCCCTACAGTCTCATTATTATGCTCCTCTGCCCCAGTAGATTTTCCTGCTTAGCTGTTGTTGGCTTCCCTTGAAATGCTGTTTGTATAACTATTCAAAACAATGAATCTTTTATTTGCTTTTTTTCACTTGCCTTCAGCATTGTACTGTCCTCTCCATTCCTATTTATCACCAACTCTCATCATCTTTATCCACGTACTACAAAAGCATTCATTTCATGATGTACGCTTACATTTTTACATACAACCATCTGAAATGTAGTTTGGATTAAGTTGTTAAAACAATATACCATGGAGGGGGAGGGTTTTTATAACGCGGTACCCAAGTAATGTTTCAGTATTTTGGAGCAGTAGTCCTTTCAGACCCAAGACCCATCTTTAATCCAAGCATGCATTTGAGGACCCATTTCTTAATTTGCTTGATGTGTAACAGTGGGTGGGTGGGTGGGTGGTTGTGTGGGTGTATGGGTGTCTTTCAGAAGAACGGTCACTGTCACCAGGACCACCACAGCAACTCTGTAAAAGAAAAAGAAAAGGAGATCCACGCTAAGGAGTTGAGTACTATTGCCATAGACCACAGCCACTAGTAACTAACCCAGTCAGCAAGATGCAAACCTCATACTAAAACATCTCTGTATGGGGCTATACAGCCCACTAACATGGGAGTAGACTCAAGAGGATGATAATGCTCCAGACAACTTAATTAAATGATGCTTGAGGCTACCTCAACCTCCACTGCATCCAGCTCCTACGTCCAATTCTATACTCAGTAACCAAAAGGCTCTTCATCATTCTATTTAAATATTTCATACCTTTTTAACATCCTGCAGGAACCAGACCTTCCATGACTAAATGCCATCAACCTAGCAGCGTCTCTTTAAAACTAACCAAACTACTGAATATCCTATGGTGAAATGTGTCCAGTGTATTATGAAATGCCAAGATGCCTCTTTTAACAGAAGAAATAAACCAAGGTCTGTGGATGGAAGCAGAAGGTGCTTTCACCTCCTGGCGGCATTAGAGCAGATTCTAGAGAGAGGCAGACTTCATTCTCTGAAGTGGTACTTGGGATGGTGTGATGACAGGTGGATGAACCTTTCTACTGACAACCAGTGAAATACAGGGGAAGCTCTGTTACGAGTCAAAAGAGGAAAAGAATGTTCTGTAGCAAGGTATACTCTCTGACAGTTAGTGCACGAACAAAAAAGGACTGCTACATTTTGAGGGCTGTGTGTGTGTTTGCTGCAATTCTGCACAATCCCAGACAATCCACAAGCCAGTGTTTGGTACAGATTGCTTTAGATAAGACAACTGAAATTCTTAAGGGAAGGTAAGTCAGACTGTACAGGTCTGTTTGAAAGTGTCTGGGCAATGTCTCCTGAAAACTCAGAAGCCAGCCACAAAGTTGCTTAAGAAGGCTATCTTCAGAGGCTTCAGTGATTACCAAGATAGGCAATATTAAAGAGCACAAACAGCCCTGTTTACACATCATGTGATTTGATTTATGGAACTCACTGCCAAAAGAATGTGGTGATGGCCATCAGCGCAGATACCTTAAAAGATGTGTGTTTGTTTATTTGTTTGTTTGTTTGTTTGTTTGTTTGCTATTAATGGCTACTGGTCACAATGGGTATATGCAGCATCCACCTTCAGGGGCAGTATGCCCCTGAATGCCAACTGATGGGAAGCAACAACTTCCTGGATGCATCTCTCTGATTGCCTTCAGTGGGAAAGCATGCTAAAGTAAAGGGACATCCAGCAGATGAAGCTGTCTCCAGGCCACTAGTTCATCTAGCTCAATATCTTCTCAATATTGACTGGCAGCAGTTTTCCATGGTTCCATTCCAAACATTTTTTTTGCCAATTCTACCTTGAGATGTTGCAGATTGAACCTGTGTCTTCCACCATACATATACCTGTACCACTGAACTATTGCCCTTTCCATGCTCTTATATTCATATTACTTAACCTTTTTATTATTGATTGGCTGATTATCATACTACATTTCTTCATGTGGACCTTCAAGGTGGCTTTCCCCAGCCTAAGACAGTTTATGCATATGTTGAAGTTCTGTTCAAAATCCCAATACATTTTCCATGGCAACTAGACCTGGACCAGAAACTCAACAGATATGCAGCACGTTGACAGCATGGGTGACAAAACTTCTAAATATACAAGCATGAACAAGGCAGGAGACTAAGGACCCCTGGGAGGCTGCTACCCTTGCCTTCCAGGAAAAACATCATGGCAACAAACTGATCAGCCTGGCCTCATCTATTACTTAGAGAAGGAGAAGCTGCAGGCAGCTACACTAAGGCTGCATGCACACTATATTTTAAAGCACATTCAAAACATGTTTATCTGCTCAAAGAATTCTGGGCACTGTAGTTTGTTAAGGGCTATTAGGAATTTTAACTCTGTGAGGGGTAAACTGCTGTATCTAGACTTTTTTAAGGGGTAAAATGTGCTTCAAATGTACTTTAAAAGGTACAGTGGTACCTTGGGTTACATACACTTCCAGTTACAGACTCTGTTAACCCAGAAATAGTGCTTCAGGTTAAGAACTTTACTTCAGGATGAGGACAGAAATCGTGCTCCGGTGGCACAGCAGCAGCAGGGGGCCCCATTAGCTAAAGTGGTGCTTCAGGTTAAGAACAGTTTCAGGTTAAGTACAGACCTCCGGAACGAATTAAGTACTTAACCCAAGGTACCACTGTATAGGGAGCACACAAGCCTTTGAACATGTGCCTGAGTTGGCTTCAGTTCTCTACCCTCCCAATCTCTTCTTCCTTTGGGGCTGTGTCTTTTAGATTGTAAGCCTGAGGGCAGGAACAATCTTACTATTGATTGCTGTAAACTGCTCTGGGAGTCTTTTTTTTCCCAGCTGGATAGCAACGTAAAAATACCTTCAATAAATAAAGCAGCTTTTTTATTATAATATCTAACCAATAAATGCTTAAATCATTGATGTTCCTTTTTTAAAAAAGATATCCGGGGGGCGGGGGCAGGAGAGAGAGATATGGTATGTTTTAGTACCAAAGTGTGGCTTCTGATTGGCTGCAGGAGCTTCCTGCACTCAATCAGAAGCCATGGAAGCCATGCCGGACATTCGGCTTCCAAAAAACATTTGCAAACTGGAACATTCACTTCCAGGTTTGCGGCATTCAGGAGCCAAAACGACCGAGTACGAAGGCGTTCGACAACCAAGGTACGACTGTATATTGATAAATTAAATAGTGCCATAATGTGGTGGCTTAATATTGCCCTAAAACCATATTCTTTGTACTGGCAAAGCAAAGTCTCAGAATCAGACTCTGGAGCTTTTGTACCAAGTTTAGAATTCAAGATTAATTGACTTCTTAACATGACCCTAAAATAACTTTCTGAAGGAAACAGCTAGCTATGGACATGTTTTGTGAATCAAACTCTAGTAACAAACTTGCCAAGAAAAGGCAGACCAATTCAACGGTACACAATAGAATCACAAGCGATGCAGGACATGTTATGTGTAGGTGGGTGCAAAGGTGTGCATATCCTGTAAGTACAGGAGTCTGGAACATGTTATCTGGAAAAAGCAAACTTCAGCAATACTAATGCACAGTGCACAATCTTTGTGGGGACTCAGACGTATTTCTGAACTCCCTCTCTATACTAATGTGGCTGAAAGTAGCATACAAGCTGACAGTTGTGTCCCAATAGAGGGAGTGCTGGGACATGTCAAAAACTCTTTACATTGCTCCACAACTGCATAATGTTATCATAATTAACAGTTGATGCAGAATTTATATGGCTCACAGTCTGACCAGAGTAAAGCCACAACTAACTATTCACAACAATGAAATGACCCTGCAGAAATTTTACTGCACATTCCTATTTAACAGCAGCACACACAACGTACTGCAGATAATCCAAAATAGTTATTGAGGTGTAGCACCCAGAAATTATAGCTGCATATAGAGGTAGTTTTCTCCAGACACCACCCTCTGAATCTTGACTACACAAGGAAATATTCCGTTGCTAACAGCTGTCCAGATGCAGACATCATAGGGCGGCTTCACATGCTCTTTTTTTGCACTCGGTTATAGATTCCTAGTGAAATATATGCATGAAACCCCATCAAGGGCAAACCATGTGCAGAATGAATTCTGTGCATGTCCCTTCCCATTTCTGCTTCTAAGTATTTTGAAAACGCCATGAAATGGTATGACCCCTGGTTTCTAAACTTTAAAATGGCAATTCTACAATATTTCTAGCCATCTCACTACCACCTCTGTAGCTATGTCTGAGATGACTTTGATAACCATTGCTGCGTAGGACCTCTGAGGTTAAGGCAAATAGAAAGAAAAATGGTTCATCGGGCCAACAGGTCCAATAAAACGTATCAGAGCCAATTGTGATATAACTATCTTTTCAACAAACATGAAAAAAAACCTGGTTCTCCCTATATATTTTTCCAATCTAATGTGTGTATACATCCTGAGTGTATACAAAACAAAGACCTTAACAGTCAAGCAGAAAGCTTTATCCGCAAAAAAATCTTTACAAGGACTTAATTGGAATCAGAACTGACACTGCCATCCCTGCAGTCTTAGTGTAGCCCTAAGCTGATATTTTTGTTCTGGATGACCATGCAGCCCATGTCATCATGCATTAGTTTCAGATAACTCAGCCAACAAGCATCTCATCTTTTGCACTTGCCTGGAGCCAGAGCTTGGTTTTGCTTATAGTCAAACTGATTCTATCGGGCAGGCACACCTACATTTCTTCTGAACAAGTGTGATGAGGGATCCCTGAAATCACTTCTCTTTTTACACTACCCAGCCCTCCAAACGCATATATACACACCTATAACTCAGGATAACACTTATTGAATCCGATAAAGTGGACTGCAGTCCATGAAAGCTTATGCCGTAACAAATTTGTTGGTCTTTCAAGTGCCACAAGACCCTCTGCTGCTTTACAGCAAACATAGCAATAACACCCCTAGATACAGCACTCAAATTTCAGATGTCGCAATTCTACTTAGTTATTGGAGTAATTAAAAAAAGAAACTCATATTGACTTTTAAGGGCATTCCACACACATTCCACAAACCAGGATATGGTATGAACATCATGATGTTGAATCAGGCCTAATCAGTGCCTGGATCTGTGACCACCTGGGTGCCAATGACACTATTTTGGTCATTACTATGTCTGAGAAAGGAATTTCTTCTTAAGAAGATACACAGGGCAGATTTCACTCAGAAAAAGAAATAAAGGGAACGTTGGACATGTAATTCAGTGATAAGACTAAATGTTTCACTGAATAAGCTGAAGCAGCCTTCAAATCCTAGTATTTTAAAAAAATGTGAACTTACATACCCTTTTTATGTCAAAGAGATTTCCTCCCAAGTATGCAGAGGACAGGCACTTGAGACAACTGATTCCTGAGTAGAGATATTAATTTCACATATAGCAGTCCAACTCCAGCACCAGACACCTATGCATTGCACTTGCAGAGCATCTTTGAGACTCTTTTTTCCCCATCTCACATCCCTGGGAGATGGCACGTTATCACGTCCCATCACTCCCAGGGGCATTTGCCATTTTTAACATGAATGCTGTGGCAGAAAGGCTTTCTAACTGCTTATAGCAGTTACTGTTTGTAAAAAAGAAAGAAAACATTGCAGTCAGCACTTGAATCATCTCATAACAATGCAAGTTACCTATTTAAATGCTAATTTTAGAGCATTAAAAAAAAACCTAATAGGAACTTAGGGAAAACATAAACAAAAGTGGCACAGGCCAGGCATATACTTATACAAAAGTGACACACCCAGAGCTATGTATGCACACCCCTTTTCAAGGGCAGAGGGAGAGCCATGCTCAGCCAGTAAAGGGCTGAACTAGGTACTAGGATGTGCATGCAAGCCCCAGCCCTAATATCCCCAGGCACACTGGCTGCTGTAGATCTTTGTGCCATTAGTGTGAAAGTCTGGGCTAAAAAATAAATAAATGTAGTATTCAACAATGCACTTCAGACCATACTGGCTCTTCAGGGAAATAAGGATTCATCATTTAGATGTGCTATCACTTTTCTTTTCCTTCCGGGCTCCCATTTTTGTAGCATTTAGCTTTAATACCCAAAATACTTTTATCACATATCAATTTACCAAAATAAACTGCTAAGTAATTCATGGATTTTGCAACAGTTCTTTTTTTTTTTTTAAAGGTTACATATATCCCTGTTTGGGCGTGCTCTAAATCATTTATGCTTCTATCACGCAAGCTAATTTCATCATCATTCTACAAATTGTTCTTTACAAGAGTCCAAAACCAATATTTTAAAGTAAAGCTACAAAGTAACTTCGTTGCATATTGGAGAACATTAGCGACAAAATTTGAGAAAGAAAAAGAGATAAAGCAGTCATAAGGAAAAGTACTGTACAGGCTTTAAAAACTCAATAAAAGAACAAGAAGCAAAACAAGGGGAGTCAATACACTGCATTTAATCTAATAATTAAGTGATATCATTTTCAGAAATAAGTTTTGACTTCATTGCTCTTGGGAAAACTTAAAATAGTTTTCGTCTTCACTTAGGGAAGTTTCAGAACACTTACTGAGAGCCATCTAGAAGCAGCTTTGCTGCTTTCAAATGAGATGTAGATTGCACTTATAAAACCTTGAAAGAAGGAAAATTTCACACAAAGATTGGGCAAAGTCTAGCTTAAGAGACTTTAAAAGCTTATCTACACACACACAAATCTTTTTATCAGTATCACAGTAATTCTTTTGTCTATCATGTGTGTGCCAGTTTGTTAAAAACCTTTCTTTCCTGTGCACTAGCGAACACATCTTTATTTAATGGCATGTGCCCAGAGGGATGATATATTTTTGTAGCAAGCGTTCAAAGAACTTTTACTCTCTAGATGTAAATCTTGTTTGAAATATCTAGGTTAAAACAAATCTGGATTGGTAAGGCACTTCAAAACAAGGCTTCAACTTGCTTTTGAAAGAGACAATAGGATTTAATCAAAACCGTAATTTGCGCTTCTCATTGTGCTACCCGTCAGTTTCACAGCAAGGCCTGAACACAGTTCTGAAAGCCCCCCTTTTCCTGCCTTAATATTAGACCTGCCAGTGGACAGTCAGTATCTCTCGCTTGTATTTAACCTTTATTTAAATCCATTTATGCATAGGATATTGAAATTAATTCCATGGTTTGGTTTAAGCATATCACTGGCATTCTAAGAACTTAGGAAGCTATCTTTAGTCTTACCTATTTATCAGTCTGGACTAGTAAAGTCTACTCACACTTGAAGCAGCCTCTGTGGGAAGTGGGGTGAGTGGGTGGCTTTTTTTGCCAGACGTATTTAAGCAGAGGCTGGATGACCATTTGTCAGAAATACTGTGGTAAGGGAAGGTCTGCAGCTCAGCGGTGGAGCATCTGCTCTGCATACAGAAGGTCCCAGGTTGAATCCCCAGCATCTGCAGGTAGGGCTGGGAGAGAATACCTGCCTGTATTCCTGGAGAGCTGCTGCCAGTGAGTGCAACCAATACTGAGTTGGATGGGCCACTGGTCTGAGGGGGTATATGGCAGCTTCCTATGTTCTCTTGTCCAGCAATGCAGATCCTGCATTGACCAGAAAGTTAAAACTAGATTGCCTCCAAGGTCCCTTTCAATACTGATTCTACCACCTGCAGCATGATCATTCTAATGAGAAATACCAGGAATTGAAACTAAGACTTTCAGAATGCAGTGTATATGCTTCTACCACTGTGTGAAAGATACCATATTAAGTGTGTGAAAGATACCATAAAAACAGTAACAGAGGCCTACAGAGAGATATAAAAACATTTTTTTAAAAAAACCCTTAAAGCATAATTTTACAATGGCTTATTGTTTGATTCATGACAACAGTTCAAACTAAAATGGTTCAGGATTATTAGTTCTATTACAATTACACAACAATCTGATAAGTGTGTGTGTGTGCGCGCACACACACACACACACACACACAGTGTAAATATTCTACCAGTTTAACTAAAGTCACTAAATCCTTGATATCTCCCATCACTCTCTAAGCATTTTCTTTCACCTCTCTATAGAAAAATACAGAGATATAATATCAAGTTTGTTGGCTGGTTTAATTATGAACGCTTTAATTTTGAAGAGTGTCTTGTGTAACCTGCTTTGTTTTTGTTTGCTTGTTGAGTTGGAGAACACATGTAAGCAAACCTGACCTTTAGCTTATACTTTGCATCCTGTTATCTAAACTAAGTTGCTTGATGCTTAGTTGAAACAAGAAGATTCTGCCCAGTTTAAGTAGCAATTGTGCAAACAAAGCCCACTATACTAACAGACACAATCCAGATAAAGTTGTCTATTTAGGATGCATTGAGATCAATAAGGCTTTAAGGAGTGCTAATTTCTATGGTATGGAGCCTGTAACCCTCTCTCTGTATTTCAGCCCACATGGCTTGCTTTCAAGTAGAAAAGCTGTGGGATCTCCTTCTTTATAAGATTTCAGGGAACATGTGAAAAGGTACTGTATACTTCATGCAAGTCCCAACTTTGTAGAAAGCACACTGGGATTCTACCTCACTGTATGTTCAGCTAGGTAAAGGTAAAGGGACTCCTGATCGTTAAGTCCAGTTGCGGACAACCCAGGTTGCAGCGCTCATCTCGCTTTACTGGCCAAGGGAGCCAACATTTGTCCGCAGACAGTTTTTCCGACTAAGCCGCTTCTGGTGAACCAGAGCAGCGCACAGAAATGCTGTTTACCTTGCCGCCAGAGCGGTACCTATTTATCTACTCGCACTTTGACATGCTTTCGAACTGCTAGGTTGGCAGGAGCTAGGACCAAGCAACAGGAACTCACCCAGTCGTGGGGATTCGAACCGCTGACCTTCTGATTGGCAAGCCCTAGCGCTCTGTGGTTTTTAGACCACAGCGTCACCTGTGTCAGTTACTTGATCCAAAAATGAGACCAATAAAGTTATTTAAACTAAAATATGTAAGTGTCATAGATTTGGGAAGTACCACGTTTCTCATGACCCAGGCAACTCTGGCTTCAATACTTTTAACATTGCATAGCTATGCC
This sequence comes from Podarcis gaigeae, assembly GCF_964106915.1. Classification (NCBI taxonomy): domain Eukaryota; kingdom Metazoa; phylum Chordata; class Lepidosauria; order Squamata; family Lacertidae; genus Podarcis; species Podarcis gaigeae. Next base: position 20,300,989 of record NC_139693.1, on the reverse strand, counting down.
ATGCAAGGACCTTTCCGCCGCCACCCCCCTTGTCTCTTTGGTTGAAAGGGTGGTTGAGATACACATACCTCAAGTAACTAACAAGGAAGATTTAAGTAAATCAATGGAGGGCTTCAGTGCATTATTTTGATGTTTCTGGAATAGTTCCTATTTTAGCTGATAGGAATTTTAAGGCAGTGTTGAATAAGACAATTTAAAGCTAAATCCAAATCTTTTTCTAACAGAAAATAAATCTCTTTTTGAGCCAGTGAAAGTGCCTTTTCAGCATGGAAAATATGCTTTAGAGAAACAGCAAAAGAGAGATTAGATTTAACACTCAGAACATATTTTGTGATATACTTGTTTTTTCTTTCTTGCATTTTTAAAAGGTACTAGGCACTTCACCTGAGAGAAGAGAGTGTTGAAAACTTCTGAATGTGTCTCCCCATATTTCTCAGAGCAGGAGAAAAGGACTGGTCTTTCCTTACACAAATCATGTAAGGATGTTTGAAGACTTTCATTACAGGAATGAAGAGAGGGAGTACTGAGATAATTTCACTGCAACTGTTCTCACGCTTAGAAGGGAAAACCTCACCCTGATACAATCTAAAATCAAAAGGACGAACCCTTTGACTTGCAGTCATACACAAATGCGGATTTCCAATCAAATGCAAGATGCTTATTCTGCACTTTCCATTTTGACTGTAGAATTTCTGTAAAGTTAGAGATTGAGCCTTCCAGACCCCAAGATACTTTGCTCCTGAGTGCATATCTAGTAGTGTGTGAGTGTGTGTGCTTGTAAAATCTTCCCTACTGACCACTCCTATAAAGCATGTGCTAACACATTTCAGTATTTCCTAAACTCTGATCTATTTTCTCTGTCCCTTTCTGGCAAGGGACCATTGGGCTGCACTGGCTGCTGTTTTATTTTGCATGCATTTTTGCTCAACATGTATTTTAACACCTATGTATAGAAGACAGATTTACAGTAGACTAGAAGGCTATTGGAGTTTAACTATGAATTGTGCGCACAACCCAGTTAAATAACCATGACACACACACCCATCTCAAGGAAAGGGGGAGTTTCAGCAACTTCTACAGGTGGCCTTCAAATGAAGTCTGATCAGAGACTCCCTTTGTGAGTATTAAGAAACCAGTCCAACACCATTTTTAAAAGTGACAAGTATGGTCACCCAGTGCAATTCATAGGTTACGGCACTGGTGATATCATCCTTTTTCTCAATGCACATTTGTAACTTTAGAAAGATCGGGAAACAGATGAGGTGAAGTCGTAGCAGATCAGAACAAGAAACTAATACATTCTAGGAATCTATGTTAACAATACGGGTTGTATGGAAGGGGCTATATGCCAGATAAAAACTGGTATGAGTATCTGTTACTGACCCAGCTGTTTCACTTATAATCAGAAGCCACATGAACTAGCAAGACCCCCTTCTTTGCCAGTTTCCTAAAGAAAGAGCAACTGGCTACTAACAGATCTTAATAATCCACAAGGCCTGAAGAGCACTACTTTAGAAAAGCTTTTCTTCTTGACAGAAATCAATGAAATGCCTCTTGAACACAGCAAGAAGAGAGTCTGTTCTGTCTACAATGCAAGCCTCTGCAGAGCAACCAAGTGCCAACAAAGGGGTCACATTTCTCACCCATTCACTGGATTCTTTTGAGTTTCTCATGCTTGCAATAATCTGAGCAACACCATTGCTTCCAATTTGAAACTCTTTTTATACAACCTGTTAAGCATATTATGAAGACACAAAAAGCTCCTGCAACCTACTGCTGCTGCTATTAGTCATGTGAATCCTGTTCAAATCAATTTATCTATATGTAGCCGCTTAGATTCTGACCCTTTGCAAAGACTGGAGAAGGCAGGAGAAAGAAATCAAGCAGTTCTGCTTCCACAGAACTCGCTGTGATTACAAGTGTTTGGGAGTGGGAAATTGGTACATATTTTGCAATTTTAGAACGCAAGAGGAGCATCCACTTCCTCCATTGATGCAGACAAGCTGCCTGCAAGTATGGGTCATGACGGGGCCAGGAGTCAAGTGCTAAATAAATGCCACCTACATACCACCACCAAGTAACTGTGCCAAGCAGAGACTACTTAGAAAACAGACATCAAGAGTCTCACTGGACACAATGCCAAATGAGTCCTGTGAATTTGTGAACAGTATTCATCCTACTTTAGAAAGGGCCTCCACCCCTGCTAAAAATTGTCTCTAAATTTATTTCTGCAGGCTATCATGTTTGATACTGTTGTAAATCCAGTGATGCATTTGTCAAAGAGAACACACACTAAGTCTTTCTATTGTCTTTACCAGATAATCTTGTCCTGAGATACAACAATTAGCCTGGTCACAGATACTGTCAGGGCTAACATCTCAACAAGGTTGTCATGGACTACAACCTTTCCTACGCAATTGTTAGGGTCTCTCCAAATTTCAGCACTATCCTACTTGGTTTCCTTAAAAGACATTTTAAGGGGGGGGGTCAGAGTTGCTACATAAAAATCCTCCTTAAGGATTTTCACCAAGGCAGAAAAAAATGAAGTGTTTTCCAGCTAAAGAGATACAAGTCCTACATTATTTTGATGCATAACTTTCTTTTATTTAAAGCAGCCCCATAACCTTGTAAACATTCACTGAATAATCATTTGCTATTTATACCTATTTTGAAATCAAGCATGTTTATTGAGGGTATCATCTCAGGGTTGTTTCCACAGACAACATCCCCCTCTACTACATCAAGATACAACACACAAATGCATGTATACAACTCTGTGCTTATTTTATATGAAGCTTTATATCCTACCCTGCAGGTGCCTACACACCACTCAATGAGAGTCAGTGTTATTACCACAAGCGCATGTGCTGGGAAATCAAACACATGCTGATTTACACAAAAATGCACACTCTTACCAGCTTCACACATCTATATGTGTGCTTTTCCTAAACAACAATTCTCAATAGGGAAAAAAGAAAACCACAAGTGAAACAGCCCTTCACACGGAAGAACCAAATTTCAGAATGTTGCTGAAATTTCTTTAGCATTGCTTTTCCAGATGTCAGTTCACATCACATTTGTTATTCTAACTCTGGCACAAGAGGGCTTAAAATGGAGGTTAATCCGATCCTAGGAGGCAACAGACAGAATGTAATTTAAAATGGTGGGGATGAGTTTGCTCCTTTTTTGACTGTATGCAAATTGATCTATCAGAAGGGATCCAACTATTTGCTTTTGTAAAGCAGGAGACATAAGCCATGGGAAACACCATCTAAACTATGTTAAAAACAGCCATTGTAAGGTATATTAATAGGATCCCAAGTATACAGTTTGATGAATTGAGGCAGATAAGAATAAAAATCCCAGAGAATTCTCACAATCCTTCTGGGAAGAAAGGCTTCCAAAGCAACAGAGAATGCATCTCTGTGTGTAACTATTATTTGAACCTGGTTCACACATACTAGCCTTGATTTATCTTAAGATTCAGTATAGGATATGGAGGGGAAGGCAGCCTTAAGGGATAATGGATCAAATTCAGTTAACACTGCAACCCTGAGCACACGTCTACTCAGAATTAAGATGCGCTGATTTTAATGGAGCTTGCTCCCAAGGAAAGTTTATACAGACTTGCAGCATCACCCACACAGACTAAGAATGTTCTACAAATTATGTACAAATAAAATTAGAAATACAGCACCAATTGATTCACTCTCAGATAAATGTCAACACCAAGCAAACACACATGGAAAACAAAATTAAAATATTTCACTAGTGTACCCAGTGTTAAAACTACTCAGAGTTGACACATTCAAAACACCCGATGTGACTAACTTAGGTCCATTAATTTCAGTGAGCCCACTCACTGTAAAACTTAGCTGGATACCCCTTTCTTCAAGTCATACTACAATCAAATTATGGCTTTGAGGGATTCTTCTTACAAATAAAATTGTATCACTAGAAGCTGAAATATCACCACAAATCAAATTCTGCATTTTCCTAAAATGGCTTACTGAAAATATTTCTGATTATATAATTATTATTACAATGAAAAGTTCAAACAAACGGCCAAAACTGTCATATCAGACATATTGTGACATATTCTGGAATCACTCATCTCTAAAATCTATTAGTTTTACAATTGCTTTACATTGTTAAGGCCTTGTTATTTGGGGTGGGGGGTGATTCAACAGTGTATTATATCTGCAAGCCCATAGGCAGGATCCACTGGTCTAACACTGGTTTGTCTTAGGCAAGGATTCCCAATTTGTCTTTAGTGCTAAGCAAAGTCTGTGTGAAGGAGAAATGAAACAAACAAACAAACAAAAACCACTTCCCAGTCACACAGGAGGACGAGGAGGAAGAAAGGGGAAACACACAAACCAGATGTTTCACTCATATTCATGGAAGATCATCTACAGCCCATTAAACAGTGTTTTAGCACTGCATGCAGAAGTAACCAGTAGCCATACAGTCAGCTAAATTTTTACCCGTAGCAACTTGAAAATCTTCTGTTGCTGCAGCAAAAGTGCTACATGAAAACAGACTCAGCCACTTTAGCAGCTCAACAATGAGCAGATTAACTAATGGCTGTGATATCACAAGCCAACTTCTCCTACCTCACCAAGAGGTTTTACAGCTTGGCTTTGTTTGCTTTTAGTGCATGAATAAATAAATGTGACAGTCATTAATGGGGTCTTGAAGAAAAAAATTAAGATGGGTATGGAGAGAAAGGTTAGACAGATAATTTAATCAGCATTCAAATCAGTGACTGGTGTATCGGTCCAATGAAGTGCAGAGTTAGGCTCATACCAGCACACACAAAATATACATACAGCAAGCTCTAAATTTATATTCCATTGCTCTTGTTCTTTTTAACAATCACCACAGTTTTCAGTACACTGAACTTATTGTAAAATCCTCTTAAAAACTTTGATATAAAAGATAACATAAAAACTATAGATTACACAGTATATTGTATGGATATAGCTACCACCACAAGCATACATACATGCTGTGCTCATCCTACATTCATTTGCCAGATGCCATTTTGCAGCCTTATCTCCTCTTATATTTCCCTGAATTTATTTCACAGTCATTGGCACAGTACATTTTTATCAGCTTGGGCTGTGTGGCCCATCGATTTAGAGTAAAAAAGAACAAGGGGGAAATGTCACCATATTGCAACACTGGATTTATTGGCAACAGGAGAAAACAGAATGTGCTCACCTGTAAGTGATTTTGGAGAAAATTCTCATTAGACATTGCTTAGTATTTCAGAATTTGAAAGGACAGCGATCATAAAGCACGCCTTCCATACCTAATGAAGTTCAATATTCCTCCAGAATCTCTCTCTCCTGTTATCATCCAGGAGAAAAACCAATCAAAAGGGATTTCTTCCTTCTTAGCAGCATTTTTGCCAAGCTTCTCATTTGTTACTGATTTCGGCAACTGTTTTGTGTTTTTCTTTGTTAACGTTTGAGGTCAGATATGGATTTAGTTGATAATCTGCTTGCTGGGGTCAGATTCGTTTGCTCTACCTATTAATGTGCCAGAAAGCCAAAGAAGGCACAGTGCTATTTGTTTACACCCTGCATAGCTTTACACAGACCAGTTGTACTACGACTATGAGAGCGGACTAACACATCATATGGAGCCAGCAGCTTATACTACAAATAAATTTCATGCAGCTGACAGGTGGAGATATATCTCTGACCTACCTGCCAGACAATATACTGTGAAAGATTCCTTTTGAGGTTGACACTGGATTATCCTTAGAATGCTGCATAGATGAACTTTCCCTTCCCTTGTGGTCCTAAGTACAGTATCACTGTACCCCCAAGAGTCAGTATGGTGTAGCTGTTAGAGCACATATAACTAGGAGCAAGGAGACTCATGGTGAAACCCTCACTCAGCCATGAAACTCACAAAGTAACTTTAAGCTAGTCACCACCTCTCAAGTCTAAACTAAAAAGAGGACATAGAATTACATACACCCTGCTATGCTCCAAAGAGGAAGGATGGTATATAAATGCAATCACAACACCAGGTAGGATATGAAACAAAATGTTGCATTGCAAACCTCCATAATTCCAGGATACTCCGTTCCATTCATCATCCACTCCACCCCAACAGTCAAATAGCAACCTATGCCCACTGTGCATGCTCTGTCTTCTTTGAGCTATATTGGGTTTCCCTGCCAAGCATACAGATGCCTGCTTCACATGGGTGGATGACACCTTCTAAGAGTAGGCATGCAGAAGAAATTCAGAATTAGTATACATGATAATTGCACTATGTTGTTGTCAGCAGAAGGTCTTTACTGATGCAACAATGCTTGTACCGAGATCCCTTCGTCTGCCCCCCCTAAAAAAAATTGAGCCTCTCCCCCCCCCCCAGTTGATGGGCATTGCTATTCAAATGGTGGGTGGGTGCTGTGTCATGTGATCAATTATGCAAGGCAGGGCTTACCTGTTACCATAAAGCACCAATGCAGCAGCAAGCAAAGGCTATAGCAGCCAAGTCAGCTGCAGGTGGCTGGAAAGCCAAACAGGATGTTTGTGACTGTTGCCATGGGAACAAAGGGGCAGTCCATTCTGTACTGAGCACCAGATGTTAGCTCAGTGCGTGTGTCATATGACCCGTACTGGAAGTACATGGGTGGAGATTATTTCTTACTGCTGTTGAGTGCAGACATGTTTCTCTGTACTGATGTAAGAGACAGAAATAAAGGATGTAAATAGATTTCTGTCTGCTTCTTTCCACTCCCTGGGGACTCCAAAGGGGAGAGAGAAGAGACGGTGTGTTCTTCTCACATCTGGGAAGAATCGCCGAGACCTCGCCTGCTTATCTGCCGGGAGTAGCGGCGGGGAGGTCGACAAGGAATATCTGCCGGTGCCTACGTCGTGGCACATTCCTCTGACCCAGGCAGAATTCCCTAAAAAAAATTGAGCCTCTCCCCCCCCCCCCAGTTGATGGGCATTGCTATTCAAATGGTGGGTGGGTGCTGTGTCATGTGATCAATTATGCAAGGCAGGGCTTACCTGCCCCCGCAATATCTTATTCAAGTTGGCACCCCTGTGCCTGCTGATTCACTAGCACTTGGACACCTAAACCTATGCACTATTGTCACAGTGAAAAGGTTCATAGTGCAACGTGGGTTATTGCCATTAGTGTGGAGTTTGGAGGCAGGAGTAGCTAAAATGGTATCCTCCAAATGTTCTGGGTTACATCTCCCATCACCCTGATCGCTGACCGGGTTGGGGGGGGAGGTGGCTGATGGGAATTGTAAGTCAAAACATCTGGCTACCCCAGTCTGAAGTATCCCAGAAATTCCTTAAGCAACTGTGTCCGAGTTGCACCACCTTTCTGCAAGTTGGCTTCTTTCAAGGTAGTTACAAAACTTAAGACATAACTTCTAATAATATTAAATACATCCAAGGTTTCCAAGCAAAATTTCAGCATAGGAATTCAAGATTATAAACTGAATCCTTGCTAAAGTGTAACATACATGACATGTACATGCACTACACACCCAAGACAGATTAACTCACACATGGGTTTCCAAGGCAATTAAAGGTTAGGTCCTCCTATACTTTGTAGTAACAGGTGCAGTGGCTTCTATTCAAGCTGTCTGAAAGCAGCACTATTTGCAATTTGGAAAATGTTTCTCAGTATGTTACACAGACTCTTTCACACTGGTGGAAAGTTCAGTTCTGACTAAGGATTCTAACTCAGGCTATGAAAAACTTTCCTTTTTCTAAAAGAGACATATAGATTTCCATTCAAACTGCCACTTCCTCAAGTTTTGGCCACTTTCTATCCAAGAAATGAAGATCATCACACAGAATTTAACATCAGTGACATTCAGGCAAACAACTAGTAAACAATATAGTAAATGGGGGGGGGCGGACCTTCTTGTAAACCAATGGAAACTAAGGAAAACAACAACTTATCACCAGCTTTTCCAACTGACAAAAAGCACAGAAAAAGGCATGTCAGCAGCTACTCCTTCTCCTTGCTCTCTGAAACTGAAAGGCACATCTGCCAGCCATTATCTTTCTACTCTCTGCTTCTAAAGATAACACCAAGAAGCCAGAGAAAACAAACTATCCTCGAATATTTAGATAATTTTAGCAGCATCTACAAAGTCAAAGTATTTTTTTTTCATTTTAGTAAAATCAAAACTAAGTAAAATATCACAGGTTTGCAGTATGCAGCACCAAGAGATTAAAATGCAAAAACACACCTTTGGGGGGGGGGAGTATGGAAATTAATATCTAATGCAGAATAACTAGAGTCAGCATGGTCCAGAAATGTATATTATTTCCCTTAGAAGACCTAGCCTCAAGCGCAACCTACCACAGGCCAATTGTCACTCTTGCATGTTCACAGTTAGTTGCCATGAAAGTAAGTCTGCCACATGATCTACCTCACAAGATTAATGCAAAAGGATGCAAAATACATTTTTGAAAAGTAATTTAGGCTGCAATACTACACAAGCATTCTTGTGAGAAAGTCCCATGGAACTCAGAGGATTTACTTCTGAATAGACATACACAAGATTTCACAGTTTAATGAGTGCTTTTGGAATCAGCATAAAAAAGCTCACAGTAGATTATGGTTTGCTTGTATTAGTCTTTGACTAATTAAACAATCTATGGCCTTTTAAATTGTGTGAGGGGTGTTGTTTTTGTTTGTTACTATGTTATGTATTTTTGTGCTTTTATGCTGTAAACTGCCCTGTGATCCTCAGATAAAGGGAGATATAGAAATTAGATAGATGATAGATAGATAGATAATTGTAATGTACAGTGGTACCTTGGGTTACATACGCTTCAGGTTACAGACTCCACTAACCCAGAAATAGTGCTTCAGGTTAAGAACTTTGCTTCAGGATGAGAACAGAAATCGTGCTCTGGCGGCATGGCGGCAGCGGGAGGCCCCATTAGCTAAAGTGGTACTTCAGGTTCAGAACAGTTTCAGGTTAAGTACGGACCTCCGGAACGAATTAAGTACTTAACCCGAGGTACCACTGTAGTTCTTAGACTAGATAATATTTTATGAGTCAATTTGGTGGATTTTGCTCACTCTTCCAAAATTGTTGCCACAGTGGTTGAAATATTCCAATTATAACTTCATTATATTATTGGTACTTAGAAAGGCACAGGTGTGCAAAAATCTGCTTTAAAGGTGGCAAGCGGGAGAGTTTCTTACCTCCTTCCTTTGCAATATCACCAACAACTAGAGCCAATATTCTAATGCAATGCCACACTAAAATTGCTTGCTTGCCTCCCATTTTACACTGATCACAATACCAGACCCTTATTTGCTATGTCTAAAGCATTACAGGACATCAGTTTCACCCACTGGGGCTATGGGTTTGTGACAGCTAATTCTACACACATACTGGCTGAGGGTCAGAATTTGAAGCAAAGCCAACCACATGCAGCATCACATACGTAAACCGTTTTAGCCCACCTAGTGACACATTTAAAAACTGGACCTCATTTAACATTCTTCAAAGATGGTATGCTGGAGCAACCCAGTGTTTAGTATATCTTAAGCACTCCATCTAGCTATTTAAAAAAACAACAACCCCCAACCAAGATGCCAGGAGACAAGTGTTAACAAGCAGGCAACCTACCCAAGCTTGAATGCTCAAGACCCTATGATGATGTTCACTCCTCAGTTGGAGTCTATTAGTATTGCCTCCCACAAAAAGGGCCCGTGACTAATAATTGTCTAGCTAAGTGTCAATTCTCATAGGAAATGTCTCCTGATAAACAGTTACCTCCTTTCCAGTACCATTTGCCTTTAATAACAACCATATCTACAGCTCCCTGCTGTGTAAACAAGTAACACTAAGCTAATCAAATCTTGGGGGATGAGTTAACAGTAAAACAAGCCTGGGCAATTTGTATGGAGGCCCTGGGCTGCCCAGATGACAAGATGCACTAACGTAGTCCAAAGGAAAAGAAAGTAATACATTTGTCCCGGGCTTAGCGGAAGGAGTTGCCAGAAGGAGGCGTACTCCACTCCAGGGAGTGCAGGGTTCACTCCTTAGCCATTTTTCTTCCCAAATATGCCCTGAAAGGCAGTGGAGGTTAAAGATCACTGTTTTCATTCTCCAGGTGAACAAGTCCCATCTGGCCCCTCATTTCCCTGGCTTTGGTTCCATCCACTGTTGGTCTCTCTGCCTTCTACCCCACCAACCCCAATCTTCAGGCTTGACTACTGTCATGTATTTTATGAGGAGCTGTCCTTGAAAGCTGATATTTCAAAACAGAAATACTACCAAAGGACACTAACTTCTGGGCACACCTAGCACCATGTTCTGTCTGCCAGACTGTAACTTCCAGTATGTGTGTTAATGTTGCTCAGAAAAATATCGGAACTTCTGTTATAATGTCAACCGTTTCTAAGTTCTTACTTCTCTAGCCCCATATTCCCAAGAGAAAGCTCTGATCATATTATGCAAAACTGATACCATATTTTCATTTTTCTCCAGCAGGCTACCTAAATATATGCACTCAATTTTGAAAAACGGCAAAATGCATTTGCATTCTGCACATGAAAGAACTGCAAATGCAAAACCAAGTAATGTTTTCCTTAAAATGGAATAGGTTAGACTGTACTAACTTTCAGCACTATGTGCTTTTAGCAAGCTGGAGTGGTTCCTTCAGAGAAGCTGCAGGGATAATTACTTGATCTCATGAAAACAGATGAGGAAAAGGGAAGAGCTCAGCATGGGAAGACGGTGATTCTAGACAGACATAATAAAACTATCATTTCAATCACTTTGATGCTCTTTCTGTGCCTATGTCCTTAAATGCCTTACTAATAAGCATTGTTTCCCACATTCATTATTAAGTTATTTAAAATGAAGTCTATCATTGATATCCAGCGGGCTCTTTAATTATCTCCTGCCTGAACAGAAATGCTTACAGGTCAAGTAAATTAAGGAAAATAAATTTAGTTGAAAAATGTGAAGCACACACTGCTAGAGTAATGACATATTTTTCTTTCAAAAAACAACAACATGAAGTTATATCCACGCGCTGGTCCAAGCAAAATATTATGGCATGTCTCAGAAGCAAGGGAGGCAAGTGAGGAGATGTAGGGCAGGCTGTGGCACTGAGGACCACATGAAAGTGGCCCACTCCTTAGTGAAATCTACACAGCCTAGTTGTAGTCAATTTCCCCACCCACCCCTCAACTGTGTGTTTGTTGTGATGGGCACGTGCCTACAGCTTTTCCAATGAGGTAGAATCTCATCAATTCAATTGCAATTTGAGTAACTACTTTCTGGGACGACAGATACATGCATTTTCTTTACAATGAGATATGGAGGTTTTCTTTGGTATGGGCTTGGAAATATACACGTTCTGCTACAGACCCCAAAGAAAAGATCACACACTTTTGCAGAAGAGTGAATAACACAGGGTGCCGTATTTGACAGCATCTTGTGCCTCAGGAAAGCACAGGGTGTGACATAATTATAAGAAGACTGCATTCAAAGGACATTCTCCTGGATGTGTAGGCATATGATTTTATGATTTGTGGTGCCCCAAAACTTACTGTGGGGCACACACCTTTAATTCCTTGTTTGTTTTTGTCATCTGAGATAATCATGCATTCATGAGTGCTACACAAACACAGCAATTTTGACTGGATAAAAGTATTCTGCGCCTTGAAGGAGATTGTGTCCCGGGTTATGGACAGTTAGGATATTGTGGGATATTTCAAAGCTTACTATGAGGTTAAGGGACATACAGTGGTACCTTAGGTTAAGTACTTAATTCGTTCTGGAGGTCCGTACTTAACCTGAAACTGTTCTTAACCTGAAGCACCACTTTAGCTAATGGGGCCTCCTACTGCCGCATGGCCAGAGCACGATTTCTGTTCTCATCCTGAAGCAAAGTTCTTAACCTGAAGCACTATTTCTGGGTTAGCGGAGTCTGTAACCTGAAGTGTATGTAACCTGAGGTACCACTGTATAGACTTCAGTTAAAATAAAATAAAAACTTTTCTGACCCAGAGGTGTTTTGAACCTCTGTGCAAATAAGGAACTGGGGACAAGCAATAAACTTCAACACATGATTTAAGGCCACTTCCCTAGGTACTACTGCTCCAGCAAGCCACACACACACATTTCCATAGTTTTCTTCATATGTACAGTGAAGAGGACTGTGGAAGCGTGTCATGGAATAAAAAGTATGTCATAGAAAACAATACTGAGATGTTTTTAAGAATGTACATTATTTACGCCAAACACTAGCCAAGGGGCATGATCATAGAAGCAGCTTTGCCTTATTTTGGGACCAGATTTACACAAGGGTCCACAACTTATTCTATCGTTTTGCTTTCATTCTCTCCCTTGATGTTTAAATTGCTGTTTACTATCTGGTTTTAAATTTTTTAAAGCTTTCCTTCTGTAAATTGTTTTGCTTTCCATATCACTGCAGACCACCTTTAACTGATCATGACCCTAATTACATTGAAAGCAGGTCAACACATGTCACTGTTGACTGTGTAAATCTATAGGCATAAAGAATAAAGCCATGCCCTAGTCTTGGCTAATGAGATATAAAGAATAGGAATCAAAAACAGAACTCCAGAAATTTGATATTGCTGTTCTTTAAGGACAAATAAATAATATGCATGAAATATAATGATAGCTCAACATGAAAAATTATTTGTACAACCCTCATCTGCCTCTTACAATACAAACAAGGGCAACACAGAACCTCACGCTCTTTAACAACAGAGCGAGTCAGTCTGAGAGCAACAATTATTGGTTGTAAGAGGAAAATGCACATTCCAAGGTAACAGTTCATCTATTTGTAAGATTAGCTCTCCCTTTGTATAGAATGACTCAGTACACAACACAGGCACTAGCAATGAATTCTATTAATGCAGATCTTACTGGAAGCTAACTTAAATTTACTTTACACAGTTAAGTGACTTTATTTCACTAGAAAAAAGGATTCTCCCTAAAGCAAATACATCTACCATTATAAAAAATATTGCTCAAATTTCCCCAATAAATGGCAAAAAGAAAAAAAGCTGTCTTATTAGATTTTCCCCTCAGGCAACATTTTAAAAAATGCAATCTTTTAATGATTGTTTAATTTTCATATAACTAGAATACATACTGCTCTGCCGTTGCCTCAATATAATGTCTTATTTTCATAGGAAAAAAACTAATTACATGGTTCAGTAACTTGCCTATGGTAACACATTGATTTTATTTACTTTCAAGAAGTTGGACCCTAGCTCACTCTCAACACTCCAACTAATTCCAGCCACGTTTAATAGCTCTTTCAATTCCTTCTAAGCATTTAGATTACAAGGTTTAAGTGAAGATATTGAAACAATTTACCCATAATCGGTGTTTATTTGTTGCTGAATTTGACAAGGGCTTTTATTGCTGTTGTTGTTATTTGAAGTATATAATTAGAAATTACACCCTCTCATTTCAAAAATATAAGTATAGCCTAGGTAATTGCTAAACAATGAATACTCTATGATCATTTTCTAATGCATTTGTAAATAAATAATACAGGCTGAGATCCAAAAAGCCCCTCGCGTAACAAGCAAAAACACTTCTGCTTGCATGGGGACAGCAGAACATCTGAAGCTGATGCAGTTTCCACCACCATTACATGGGGTGCTTTTCCAAAAGGTCTCATGGTCACCAGTAATGGATTTTTCTGAAGGGGTGTAAGGGACTGCATTAGGAAGGAAGCAGGAAAGTCCCACTGCATAAGCAGAATTCCCCAGAGGTTATTTATATACATAGAATCATAAAATTGTAGAGTTGGAAGGGACAACAAGGGTCATCTAGTCCAACCTCAGATCAAGAGTCTCACGCTCTACCAATTGAGCTATCCAGGAAGCTCCAAACCACAACACTAGAAGAACAGCCTTTACGGTAACTATTTGAGAACTATGTGTTCTGCACTAGATTGCTCATTCTCTGTTCTTGGAAAATGAGACAATCTGCTGTCCCAGGTAGAAGAGAGAGGAAAAAAATGTTTATCTTGGGAAAAGGTCACTCAACTGCTAGCATTCAGGAATTGCAAGTCAACAAGAACATCCACAATAACATATTGGGAACTGTATTGAGGGCAGAGGGATAATTTCAAGCACTACCAGGTAGATGGGACATGGGGGGGGGGCTGTGGGTTAAACCACAGAGCCTAGGGCTTCCCAATCAGAAGGTTGGCAGTTTGAATCCCCGTGATGGGATGAGCTCCCATTGCTCGGTCCCTGCTCCTGCCAACCTAGCAGTTCGAAAGCATGTCAAAGTTCAAGTAGATCAATAGGTGCCGCTCCGGCGGGAAGGTAAATGGTGTTTCCGTGCGCTGGTCTGGTTCGCCAGAAGCAGCTCAGTCATGCTGGCCACATGACCCGGAAGCTGTACGGCGGCTCCCTCGGCCAATAAAGCGAGATGAGTGCCGCAACCCCAGAGTCGGTCATGACTGGACCTAATGGTTAGGGGTCCCTTTACCTTTACCTTACCTTAACCTTCACCAGGTAGATAGATACAGCTACAATATATCTACACACATTTTTAATGTAACGTGCTTTAAGGATCCTTCCTTCTGGCTCAAAAAGCTAATAACAAATGCAATATTACTTCAAGAGCTCAGGCCAAACTACAAAAAGGGTACCCATCTATTATCCCTTCCATGGCTAATTGCAATTTGTGTGGGGGACACTTTTACAGCAAGGAAAAAGCAGTAGATGCAGAGAATTACGAGTTAAATCCCCCAACACCACAGTCCTGGTCCAATTCTCTGCTACTAAAGTTGGAAGATCCAATCCAGATCTGCATCACAAAAGTGGGGCTTGCAAAGCACCACAAGTCAGCTGACATGGCTCAGCATCCAAGTCCCAAAGTGCAGAGTCCAACAAAGAGTTGGACTGCCGTGGTGGGCTGAAACCAAGTAGAAACCTGAAGATGCAGGCTCAGATCCTGCTGATGTGAATCCACAGAGACTACAAAGAATAAATACCTTTCTGCTGAATAAATATCAGCCCCTGCCTTTGGCAACTTCTGGGCACTTGAGAAAAAGTTAAATGGCTTGGCTTGTGTCCTCACACAGTGGAGAGGTTGCCAACCAGAAATCCATAGTTTCATATCAGAGATGAGAACTGTATGACCCAGGAGTTTTGGATTATGCACCTGGATAGTACCTTTTACACTATAAAGAGTCAGCTGCCAACACAAAGGTTTAAGACAGAAGCCATAGTTGAGTTGCAGAGCATCAACCTCATCCCCACAGGATCAAAGATTCAGTTCCCAGTGCTTCCAGTTAAGAAGATTGCAGACAAGGGGACTAGAAAAAGACCCCTAAAGTGCAGCTGGCAGTGGGAATAAACTGGACTGGGTTCACAGGTCACCAATGTAGTGCCCATGGATGTTCGTACGCCAGCCAGAATCTTCTACTGAATCCACATAAGGTCTCAGTATATATCCTCTCAAAAAGCCACAATGCCAGAGACCATTTGCACAACGTATGTGAGAACATATGATCCAAAAATATCAACCCAAAACCACCTTTATTGTGACCAACTAAATGTCAATGCAAGTTTAATTATAAGACACCTTTCTGTTTGATTATGATAGCAACCATTTAGCATACACACCTGATCTGGAAATGTATGAAACAGAAAGTTGGAAACGTCATTTAAAAAAACCACTTTTATTTCACAATTGCACTGATTAAAATTAATCTAATCCTGATTAAGATGAATAGAAGCTGTAGAAGAGCACTATAAAGTTGACTAAAAGTATTAGCAGATTCAATGTATTTGTCCCCCTGCCCACATGTACCCACATGTTGTCTAAATTCACACACAAATCCATAGTGGGGGTTTTATAAACTAGTGCCTTTTAACAGACTGAAATGAGGCCAAAAATGTATTTTTAAATCCTTTGTGAATTCCCTGCTCTCATTTCCTGAGGAAGGAAGTTAAATATACATGTATGGAATGTGCAACAACTGTACTACAGATGGCAAAAAAATAAGATGTCCAGGAAATGCCCAGCAAGCTACACAACGGAGGTTGTGACTCTCGCCAAGTAACAGCTTTTTCTGCTCCCAAGATGTCAACCAGATGTTGAAGTAGCATAAGGGGGGCAGAATATAATTAATGTGTAAGAGGTAAGCCCTTGGCTTAATACAGCATATTTTGGCATGCTAACAGCCATAAATTAAGCTTGTCAGAGCATAAGAGCCCCCAAACTTTCAGTCCTGAATATGTGAAACAATAATAATAAAGAGTCCCTTTTAAGCATATAATGAGGACAAGCTCCTGATCATTGAACAAAAGATATTCTGGGAACGCCTAATTTAAAATTTGTACCTTCAAGATGGGGCTCAACCCAACCACTTGGACACACACACAGAGAGAGAGAGAGAGAGAGAGAGAGAGAGAGAACTACCGTACTAGCTGGAATTACGGTTTCAATGTAAAAAGACTACTCAAGGGCCAAAGGGGGGGGACCACATTTATGAATGCAGGAGTATTTTCCAGCACTTGCAAGCTAGATACCAGCTACAATCCTTTAATGCTAGGCAATATGAAGAGAGCCGTATGCTGCTTCTTGGATCAAGCTTAAACAGTCATGCTAGCTCCATATGCTCACTTAAAAGACTACTGGCTGCATGTGCATACAACACAATCTAGGTGGCTAGTGATCCTGTCTACCCCTCCCTCCTCTTCATGTTTACCTAGTGTAAAGTTCCATTTTGTAAGCTGTGGGAGGCAGGGATCTTCCTTCTTGTATTCCATTAAGCACACTGGAGGCATTATATCACCAATATTTAAATATTTGAGGGATTTATGCCCCACCCATCAATAAGATTTCCCGTTTATAACTGTAACGTGTGTACAGTACATACATAACATATATAATAAATGACATACAGTAGTTTTGTTTTATTATGCACTCTGTATTCTCATTTTGTATTTTTGTGTTATGAACCACCTGGGATCTTCAAATGAAGGGTGGTATACAAATTTTAATTTTAATAATAATAATAATCGTTCACACATAGTGGTAACCCAAGATCAGAAACAAACCATGCTTTACCGCAAACATTGTGCCTGCTTCACTTCTCCCTTTTCCAAGCCAGAAAACAAACCATGTAATGGCTGTCTTACCATCACATGTGAACCAGCACTTGTGGTGTGCTTCTTACAAATGTTAAGCCAAGAACAAATCCTGGCTTTTGCTTGTGGTTTGTTTGGAGAGACGCAAACCATGAGCACTGGTTCATACATAATTGTTAGCCAGCTGCTCCATAATTGTTTCTTACCCAGGACAATGAGGAGGAAAGAAGGCACAACTGATCGGAACGGTGGCGGTTCATAGCAAATTTCTACTATGGCTTATCAACCTGACCAGTATAAATGCATAGTCCTTTAGAGGAGTTGAAAGTTAATATAAGTTTACTGGGTTTTTTGCTTAAACTTTAAACAATGTAAAGAAGTATATGCCATTTGAGTTTTAATGGCTCATATTTACAAGAAGTCCAACAATAAGGATTTCCAAAGCAACACTTTGACATTGTTTTAATATCATCAACAGTAAGGATACTTTATTAATTTTTCCCTAGTCAAGTATTTCAGCTCAGATGCTTTGGGGTTTTTGACAAGCTGAAGGTATTTGTACAGCATGTAAAATTAACATGGTAAAAAATAGCAGTGCTTACTAGATAGAATTTCAAATGTACCAATGTACCAATCCCAATCAATTTAGGGCTTTTCCACTCCAGCAAGAAGTCAAAGAAGTGCCAGTGTCTATGGCATTGCATGGCAAAATTGCATTCAGACTGGTGTCAAGACAAAAACTAAGAGGTGCTAAACCAGAGTACAGTCAATTCCCATACCAGAGATTTTCTTTCTCAGCAGCACAACCTGACAATACACAAGGTTCCTTTCAATTCAAGCCTACATTCTTCGCTTTCAACAAAATTAACCTAGACATCACCGCTATCCAATCTACTTTTGGTTTTTCCCCTTTTTCTTTTATTGGACGCTTAAGTTCAAGGTTATTCTTGTATTTAGGTAAATCTGAAACAACGGCAGGTGCTAAGATTCTTTCTTTTGAGACGGAATGAGGAAATACAAAAGATCATACATGCACACAGCGATGGAGTCAACTCCCCTGATGTTACATGTTTTCCAATTTACATTTAACTCCAGTACTAGCAAATATTGTAATTCAGTTACTTAAAGCATTGCACATAAGCCAGAGACATCTTTTTTTACGGCAGCAAAGGAAACAGGAGGCGGAGATTTCCTTCCAACAAGATGATCACCAAACACACTTAAGCCCCAAACTGCACTTGAAAAATAAATAAAACTTGTTTCATAAAGAGAAAACATATTATTGAAGCTTATCTGGGTAAGTAGGAATGTCACCAATGCCTCCACTCCGAACAGGTGCCTCATAAAAAATTAAGAGCCATGGAATTGCTTGATGCAGCACTTCTGAGCCATCGCTTTAATTATACATGAACGCATTGCTACCTGCATAAAATAGGCCAAGAGGCACGCAGAAATCATCCCTGCTCTGAGATTTCTCAGGTTCCTTGCCAAGTAAACAATCTGGTATTCGTGGAGGTACGCATTTTGTAAAGACCCAAGAACGACAGCGCTGACATGTTACAAAGCAGGGTTAAGGGGGGGGGACCCACAACCTTGCTAAACTTCCATGACCGCAGCCCAAAGACAATACAGCACACAGCAACCAATTAGGCATTGTGGCGTGCCATGCATATTTTACTAAAAGGATGACAGTCACTGCCTTTAGGATGTTCCGACTATGCAGCTTACAAGTTAAACAGCCTGCTTATTTATTTATTTATTTATTTATTTATTTAGCTAGCTGTCTTGGATATTTTTTTCCTCCATTCCACTCTTTAACCAGAGTTTATTTATATACCGCATTTTGCTGAAAGCGGTTCGGCTGGCAAAGACTCCCCAAATGGGTTACCAATGAACGATACTAGCAATATAAAACTGTAACAATAATCAATAAAACAAAAAAAGCAACAAACAGCCAGATTATAACCAAGTTTTTTGTTTCGTTTTTTAAGAGAATTCAGCATAAGGTATGCGCGTACACATTAGAAAGCCTGACAAATAAACATTTTTACCGGGCATCAAAAATAACATAAAAGGGAAACCAGGAAAATTTCACTGAGAAGGGAGTTCAATAAAAATGGAGTGATACAGCTAAAGGGGGATGCATCTTTGGGTGATCACCTTCTTTATTTCAGTTTTGTGGAGCTCAGAGATGAGCATTAATAGCAAGGCAAGCTTTTAGCTTATGAGACTAGCTAGTTGAACCCTTTCTGTTCATATGTAAGCAGCATGCAGAGAAAAAACAAAGAGTCTAAACATGTGAACCAAAAATAGCCAAGCCAGCAAATTGTCATAGAAAACAGAAAAAAGAAGATGTACAGAAGTTGTTGTTTTTAAGCAGATTAAGTTCCTCCACCTGGCCACTAGGCACTGCATTTCCACAGCACTCTCTAAGACCAGACAAATTTTATTTAATTCCTCCTACTGCCCCATTTGTTTTAGTCAGTGTTTGCCTGGGAATGGCATGACAACGCCAAATAGGCATCTTCAGAGCCTGCTTCAAAAGCAATAGAAATTTCTTATTTATGTTCACATTCATTATTATATATCATGACACTAGATTCGTTTTTACCTCCACCCCACATATTATCAAAACATTCGTTGATGTGTTAACTAATCTCTATTTCTGGACAGCTGGGGGTAAGCAGTATTTACAATGGTTTTTTGTCCACAAATTGGTGTAGTAGCTTCCCTGTCCACAAACTTCCTCAATCGCCAGCAGTATCCAAAATTCTGGTCCAGGATGCTTGAAAGCATGCACTGTTTTTCTACCTAGCTATGTGAAATTTAACATTATAATTGCCATTGTTCCTATTGGGATAAATTAGAGAATGAAAACAGCCCAATGAATATTGGTAACTGCCTATAGATTAGTGCTGCACTGAATTTTCATGGTATGTTATTATCCCCGCAAAAGAAGTTGCAATTTGGTTTCGACATATATATATATTTTAAAAAAACCCTACCTTCACTCTCTCACATCTGTTCACAGCCACTGACCCCCAGAAAACATCCTTGTCCTTGCCTCGGCAATAAGGCCAACCATACCCTGCTTTCCTATGCTACAGTAGCAGGGTTTTTTGCCCACCCGTGCTACATGCAGGATTTTTGCTCCCAATTTTTTTATTTAGAAAATTTGTTGGCAACCCAATCAACAAAGTCCTCTGGGAGGTTCACACACAGCAGACAATATGCAAATTAAACCATAAAAAACCCAATTAATTTTTGACCTAAAAACCAGCACAAACAGTGAAACAGCATTTAAAACCCAGAAAAATCAAAATGTTCCAAGAGAGAGGGGGGGAAGCCTCAGAGATTTTTTATTTATTTTATGAAATACATAAAGACCTGTGTGGCACCAGGTAAGTGCCAGGTTGACTCTCATCAGGGAGGGCATTCCATAATTAAGGTGCCACCATCCCTGTTCCAAACACTCAAGGTGCAAGCTAAATAGAATAATTCTAAATTGAAAAGTACATCCCCCAAGGTGAAGGGGAGGAACTGGTGGTGCTCTGGCTAGTGGAGATGTGGAAATAGATGTCCTTTATTCATACTGAGGCAAACTGTGCTCCAATGTGATGAAGTGGAAGGACACTAGACATCTTCCTTGCATCTTATAAATGCATTGCAAGATCTAATACAGGCTGGAGGCCTCCATCTTTCTTGGAGATGGTGAAATCCTTTGAACAGAATCCATGATGTCTTTGGGCCCTGTACACTAGTTCTATTGCCCCCTTGTGGAAGAGGGTTTCAATTTGCTCCTCTAGAGGAGATGGTGGTGTTACAACAGAAAATATAGTTGGGATAAAGTCTCTGTACTGCCTCATTAGGTTAAAAAGACGATGCAAAAAATAAAGTCTCGACATTATCGAATAATATGACCATTAGGTCTCTATGCTCTTCATCTGCCTATTTTAGTTCAATACGTGCGTTTACACTTGTACTCAAAAATCACCAACATTACCAGTATCCTTACATCCAATTTATTTCTGGTCTGGGGTTTCATTCATATATTGAATTCGCAGCTTTTAATAATTTTTTCTGTACACAAGCACTGAAGACCACACAGAAAAGAAACGTTCACTGTAGAATTAGAGCAAGATGGAGAAGGGGGAGAATACTTACTGTGTAGCTCACGATGTATCACATCTACTAAGTTTGGTTCATCTCCCCACCAGAATATCCATAACTCCTTACAATCAGGTTTGACATCACGGCGCCAGACACAAAGCAGATTGGCCTGCAGACAGCGGATGAAACTCAGAAGGATGGGGTCATCTTGAGCAGGGGCCGAGATAATGGGGCCACAATCTCCATGGCCTTCAAAGTTATACCTACGCCACTTGATGCCAGTGAGTTCCGCCTGCAGGGAAGAAAATCAAGAGAGTATTAAAACCTTTGCAAGTAACTGATATTCAAGTTTGCCAACTTATTTTAAAGTTCCTTATTTTGAATCTTAGTTATCTAGAAAATAAAACAGATTTTAAAAATCAATGGAACCTGAATTAGCTTTAATCTGATTGGACAGTTCCTCAAATACTTCAGATTTTAAAAGAAACTGAAACACTAGCATTGCTCTTTCTTAAACTTTCAGTGCCTCTTCAGAAGAGAGACCATTGTTGTTGATACAATAGATGTTGGATAAGTCTGCAAAAAATGAATAGGCAGAAGCTTAATAAGAAAGCAGATTTTCATACAGGAGAATACAGCGATACCTCATTTTTTGAGCATCTTGGAAGCTGAACGTTTCGGTTTTCAAATGCTGAAAACCCAGAAGTAAATGCTTCCGTTTTCAAATGTGCCTCGGAAATCAAACGGCCTCTGCTGTGTGTTTTTCAATTTTCTCCACTGAACTTGCAGCCAGTCTTTTAGGCCTCGATTGTCGAACATTTCAGAAGTCGAATGGTCTTCCAGAACAGATTACACCCAAGAACCAAGGTACCACTGTACTACGCTTTTAAAACTTACCATGCTTTCTTTGTAGGGAAATGGGTATTTCTCCTATCAAAAGCACTAATAGAAATAAGACCCACGGAAACCAACATGTAAAGCACTTGCAATTTAATATGCAGGGGTATGGCTGAACTGTTTGTTATTGCTGAAAGCTAAGATTCTATATAGAAATCTAGCAGTTCCTCAAACTCCCAGGCACTGCCAACTGTTGCAAACAGAATACAGGATAAAAGTGGATGCCTGATCTGGCTCTGTCTGCACATTATCACAAAACAGAAAACAAAACAAAAAAGGGAACCCTATCTTATACCAAAGCTCTTTTATCTCAAGCTAGTGTTTTATGTTAATAAAAAGATGAAATTTAAAACATTCTTCATTTCATTTCAATCTGCGCCCTATTCTATAATTACATTTTAAACCATTTTGGTTTGACAAGCTCCTGCATCAATGCCCAAAAATATGTAGCTGCTACTAGCATACACAAGATTAAAATATGCAGGATAACTGCACAGCCTGTTTATATTACAGAAATGTAGTACCACATATCTTAATCATTAAAATCTATTTAATCCATTGTTTGAATAAATAAATATTTCAAAATCATTTGGCAACTTAGGGAAAAAACATAAAGCAGTCCTCTGCTTTCAGCAGCTAAGAAACATTTTGGAGCCCTTGTTCTGGGTATCTGCATTCTGCCTACTGACAAGAGAAATATGAATGAAAGTGAATTCATACTGATTTATTATGTCGATTATTAAATTGGGGCACCTAATGACTCTGTTCCCTCATGGCAGGCACACATACATTATCTTTTTCAGAGCAGTTACTTTGTTAATTTACTATTTATTTATTCAATTTGTTGCCTACTTTTCATTATAAAATAATCCCAAAGCAGGGTACAATACTAATGAAACCCAATAGACTCATACGATCTATCAATAAACATGTAAACAAAAGACAGCAAGCTGGCAAGAGCACATACACCAGGGGGTGGAGAACTAGACTGTTGGGGCAGATCCTCAGTTCCCCAAATCCCTGTGGTCAAGCTTTGACAGGTGGGCAGTCAAAGCTCAAAGTGGCTTGCTATCATCAGTTCAGTGCAAAAATCAAACTGAGGGTGTCCCCTTACACCAGGGGTCAGCAAACTTTTTCAGTGGGGGCCGGTCCACTGTCCCTCAGGCCTTGTGGAGGGCCAGACTATATTGGGGGGGTGAACAAATTCCTATGCCCCATAAATAACCCAGAGATGCATTTTAAATAAAAGGACACATTCTACTCATGTAAAAACATTCCCGGACTGTCCACAGGCTGGATTGAGAAGGCGATTGGGCCGGATCTGGCCCCCGGGCCTTAGTTTGCTTACCCATGCCTTACACTATGTGTTGGGCCAAAAACAGACTTAGGCAGCCCCATTCTCCTTATGGTGCCCATACATAATTGAGCTAGTCGCCTGGTGTAGGTGTCCCAAATCCCTAACAACCTCCATTTCTTGGATTCATAGAATTGGAAGGGATCATCACAAGGATAATCTAGTCCAATACCTTGCAGTGCAGGAATCTTTCACTCAGTGTAGTGCTAAAACCCACAGCCCTGAGATTAAGAGACTCACGCTCTACCAACCAAGCTATCCCTCAGGGCTACATCACCACCTGAACAGGCTCACTTAGGAAGGTTGCTGGGCACTGGTGTAGGCAATATATAAGCAGCATCCCTTTTCTGTCTATAACCCAGGACCAAAATTCCTGCACTGCAACACAACACAGAGAACAGTAGTTGCTATAGCTCAACTGGCCCAGCCCTGTCATCTGACCTCTTCCTCCCATCTCAAGAAGCAGCCATTTCAAGCAGCAAAGAGGAAGCATTCAGAACATCTTTCTAATTTTTGGCACCACCACACTCTTAGTAGTATACATGGGGGGAAATAGTTTGCATTCTTAAGCAGAAGTTTCGCATCTGTATACACTGCAGTAAGCCAGGTGCCTAGGAGGTTTCCTGTCCTTCTAGGCGGGGAGAGAAAGGAGCTCATGCTGTATGCATGAGGGGAATCATGGTAAGGAGGGGCACAAACGCACCCCTCCATCTTGTGTGTATGCTGTGGGTATTTCTTAATAAAGGACAAAAGCAGGCAAAAATCTACATGAGGCCACTGCTAGACAAAGGCGTTGGTAAATACTAAGATCATGTAACGGTATCTGGAAGCAATAAACTATGTTGCTAAATGTCTAGAGTTTCTGCTCCTTCCTACCCCTGCTGTCACACAGAGAGAGAGGAGAGAGAGAGAGAGAGAGAGAGAGAGAGAGAGAGAGAGAGACTAACTGACTGACCAATTTCAGGTGCTAGGCTGGGGGGGGGTGAAGGAGGAAGAAGCAAAAGCTTTGGCAGTAACAAACGGGAACACACTGAGGACAGGACTTGCCGGCAGCTGCCTTGATCATCCTGGGGGATTCCATCTTCTCAGCGAAGCTAGTTGCTAACTGTGGCTATACAGCCAGTCCCATAAACCACAGGACTATATTTTAATACAGTGGTACCTTGGTTCCTGAATGGCTTAGTTGTCAAACAAATTGGCTCCCGAACGCCACAAACCCGGAAGTGTGTGTTCTGGTTTCCGAAACTCCTGGAACAGATTAAGTTCAAGAACCAAGATACCACTGTATTCTGAAACCACTGCAGGACAGCCTTCCAAATCATTTTGCTGTGTAGTCCTCCTCTGCTTACTCCTTCCTTCCTCCCATCACTCTTTCCCAGGTGATACTGCTAGTCCTAAAGGCTACTGGCATTACTACAGGGCAGTCCAGGAGACCATGGACACAGCTCCTCACAGGGAGATAGAAAGAAAGCAATCTGGTTTCCCATTCAGCTGCTCAGTCAAGGACAACACTTGCCCACCTCAGAATAACATAAGGTTAGAGACTCCATCTACATCCACCATCCACAGCTGACACTGCTATACAGTATTTGTTTTACATAAGCAGTTTCAATAGCCTCTCATATTTTTCTGTCTTAACAGGCAGGGATTGAATGTGGGATCATATGAGTCCAAAGGATATGCTCTTCTATGAGCTATGGCACCTCCTCAGTCCCTCCATTCTATCATTCTGCTTTCACGATTATTTTGAACACGACCAAGTACAGACATAAAAGAGACAAATCTGACACCATTGCAAAAAAACACAGCAAATGCTTCCAAAGCCGACCCTCCCCCGCCCCCCGCCGCTCAGTCATACTGAAACTTAAAGCTCAGAATTAACGTTGTTATTTCCAAAAATACTACTCCTCAAGCAAGAAACTGGAGCCCTACCCAGTGATGTGGATTTTCCAGAAAAAGTTGAAGATATTTTTCCAACGCCCTAAATCAATTGGGTTCTAATTTAGCATGCTTCAATTATGCATACTTCTGCTTTTAATCCACTCTCTTCACAAAGAATAGAGACTATGCAAGTAGATATATTGCCTAAAAAAAGTTATTCAGTCTGACAGATAGTGTATCCAACCATTCTGTTACTAATTAATGGACTTCCCTGTCTTCTTCGCCCTCATATGCCTCTCAGAGTTGCTCAGATTTGGGGGTGCACAAAGGGGTGCAGAGGGGAGGAGAGGAAGGAGATGTCCCATTGCATCGGTGAACATCTGGGGTGGCAAGTGTCCTCAACAGTATGTCACCCAATCTATTTTTAGAAATGAGAGAATTTAATACACCATCTGATATACAGGGAGAAAGAGGATTTCTGCCCCAAATCACTAGTTGCATTTTTTTTCTTTTGCTTTTCTTTAACTTACAGTGAAAATAATGACCTTACTATAACAGGACTATTTCTAAGGCTTTGTATTTGAAAATACCCTTTCAAATTTTCAAATTCCTACAGACACCACCCTGGCAAACCCTATAAACAAGAATACTGTCAATTTAAACCAAAGCTGAGCTTTCTAGTCACATCACCGAATTTCAAAACATGAAAGCACAGTATTTTAACTTCCATCTGGCTCTTCCTGCTTCTAACGAAAAACTGAGCAAGCTAACATGCTTGGTGAGTGCTGAAATGAGCTGGTTGATACATGTCATCTGAGGTATGCAAAAGCTGCAATCCTAGCAACACTTAATAGGTAGTGATTCCCATTGAAATAAATTGAATTTATGTCTGAATAAACATGCTTAGGGTTGCAATGTGAAGGTGTTATTTTACCAAGAATGTTCAAGTACTGTCTCCATGGTCTAAATGTAACTCTAAACTGAATGTACAGAGAATATGCCTCCTGAAAATGAATTATGAGAAAGGGGCTCCATTTCAGGGAACTTTTTCAAGAGATGGGGAAGCCTTCAGGGGCACAGAAGTAAATTTATGGAGTCCAACGCATTTTTAAAAAATCTTGTGCCTTTGACCTCCAACTCTGATGCAACATATCCTGTTAAAGGTAAAGGTAAAGGTACCCCTGCCCGTACGGGCCAGTCTTGACAGACTCTGGGGTTGTGCGCCCATCCTGTTGGTTGTGCCCAAAAGTTCCCCTGTAGGATTCCTCCCAATTTTCTGCCTTCCCATTTTTCTGTTCAAGTTTCAAACACCAATATGCATGTCCAAAATAAACTTTATAATAAAGCACACACAGCCATAGCGCAACATTCAGAAATTGTCACTGTCATGCTATGCACCTCAAGAGAATCCTCAAAATGCTAGACCCTTGAAAGTAACAGTAATGTGGACTTCTTACTTGAGAGCCACTATCAGATCGGGTATTCTTAGGTTTCTCCTCCCCTCCATTAAACTGCTTTTGGCCCTTCAGGAGAGGAAGTCAATTTTCAGCATGTGTCACATGCACACATTCACAGAAACAGGACAAATATTTGACTCCCCTTCATCAAAATAGGATTATGAGACAGCTCACAGTATAAACACATCAATAAAACCAATGAACACAAACAAAAATGTGGAAGAGTACAAGCAATCTACAACTTCCTATATCAATACAGCGGTCCACAGAATCAACACATAACCCTGCCACAATCTGTAAAAGAAAAACATTTGATTCTGCATTTTGCAGCATGGTAACACAGAGATCTGAATAGGTCCGTATAGTTAAAGCTATGATTTTCCCAGCAGTGATGTATGGAAGTGAGAGCTGGACCATAAAGAAGGCTGATCGCCAAAGAATTGATGCTTTTGAATTATGGTGCTGGAGGAGACTCTTGAGAGTCCCATGGGCTGCAAGAATATCAAACCTCTCCATTCTGAAGGAAATGAGCCCTGAGTGCTCACTGGAAGGACAGATCCTGAAGCTGAGGCTCCAATACTTTGGCCACCTCATGAGAAGAGAAGACTCCCTGGAAAAGACCCTGATGTTGGGAAAGATGGAGGGCACAAGAAGAAGGGGACGACAGAGGACGAGATGGTTGGACAGTGTTCTCGAAGCTACCAGCATGAGTTTGACCAAACTGTGGGAGGCAGTGGAAGACAGGAGTGCCTGGCGTGCTCTGGTCCATGGGGTCACGAAGAGTCGGACACGACTAAACGACTAAACAGCAACACAGAGATGCACATACATTCAAGCTGCCAGAAGGGGCTCATAAGGTGCATCCATCCCACCAAAAGCTTCCTCCCCAAAACAACCAGCATGCAGACAAGTCACCAGAAGCATTACTGGGCTGTAATCTCATCAGGCCAGGTATATTCTGAATTGCCTGCCCTGAACATGTTTCAACTGCAGCAGAATTTCTGCCAGTTAACTTTGAATTAGACATGTATATGATCTGAAGGAACTAATAATAAGTGAAAGATAAAACCTGGAACCGCTATTTCAACAAAACCAAAGTAAGTAGGTCAGGAGTAAAAAATTAACAAAAGGTAATGCCTTTTTTTTCTCCAAGCAATTTTTACACCCACAAAATCTTGGTTTGCCACCACCACCTATCCTTTGAACACACACTAACTCAAACCAACTTTAAAGGAAATGCACATTTTGTGAAAAGATATACACTTCAGTACCACAAATTTCACAGCAAGAGAGCAGGCTATACTGCATGCAAAGCTACACTTGGGCATTAAGAATAAGTCCTCATTTTGGTTTTTAATTATGCGTTTTGAGAAATGTTCAGCAAAATGACTTTCTGAAGCAAGCATTTATCTGTATCATGCAATCTATGAATTATGTGCCCAAAGCTCCAAGCACTCTGTGTTTTGAAGCAATTTAAGTCATCAGCATAACAAATTTTACCAGTTGTACTGGAAGTACTCTGTGACAAAGTTCTTGCAAGTTATCTTTCACCCCAATAGCTGACCAAAGCTATATATATTACTCAGCTAAAACTCACAAATGAAAACTGTTTTCCTCTTTACATTCACTGAAGGGGAAACAATGTTATTTCAATGCAAGAATTGCCCTTGTATGACCACTCAGAAAACCACACTTTACCCAATAAATCTCTTTCATCTGTAAGCAAATATAACCAAGTTGGTTGAATGCTGTTTTCATTACACCTCTTTGTGTACAGCTTACTTTCAGCAGAGTTTGATGTTTTATTAACTTTCGAGTTTTCTGCAATTCTAATGTGACCCTGTACGATTACTATCCACTGATTTCAAAATTTCCTCTACAACAGCAGTCCACCACAGCATGGCATATGTGCAACATAGTGCTCTGGTTCACATATCACGCTAAAAAAAACAATTTGGCACAAACATGTAAGCACACAGGTGCTCCTCCCTGGTATTTTTGCTCCTGAGCCCCACAAAGGTGAACTGTAGTTTGGCTTAACATGCCATCTGAACTCAGGACTAACCATGTGCTGTAACAAAGATTTGTTCTTGGTTTATGAATCATGCTTTGTGATGATGATGATGATGATGATGATGATAATAGCAGCTAGAACCCCACATTAATCTATAAACTGAATTAAAGCTTTCTAACCAGTATGTTGAGATAAATGACTTTTCTAGACGAAAATCATTTCTCAAATATATCTGTTCAGTAGGAATCTGGGCCTGCTTCAACCTGCATGCCATGAGTACCTCATTTTTGCTTTCTACTTTTGGGCTGCCAAGTGAAGCACAGAGTGGAAAGAAGAACACAAGAAAATAAAAAGAGCAGTGTACAGGTTCTTCTAACCCAGTGATTCTCAAACTTTTTTCTCTGAACCACACTTTAAGAACAAAAATTTACTAGCTCCACACCTATTTTTTATTGCTAAGAAATACATTGGAAAAGAATAAGAAATAACTCCTTAGCAGTGCTTGATTTATAACATAGAACACAACTACTTTATAATATGATCATGGGACACCCAGAAAGAATAAAACAATGCAGCTACATAGGAAGACAAGTCGTTCCCAAAATATAATTATAAACGAGACACTTACATATGTACCTTAAGTATGCTTACAAACTCAATTAGAGGTGTGAGTTTGCTTTTTCTCATTTATATTAGGTCTAATTTGAGACCCGCAAACTCTCATCTCCTCATTCAGACAAAGAAGCCTTTCTCTTTTCTGATCTTTCAGATCTGACAGAGTTGAAAATCCCTGTTCACAACAGTATGTCGTGGAGAACTGTAGACTAGCAAATGCTCTTGAAGAGAGTTGTAGATGTTGCTATCCAAAAATACATTGTTGTTATGTTATGTTATGTTATGTTATGTTATGTTATGTTATGTTATGTTATGTTATGTTATGTTATGTTATGTTATGTTATGTTATGTTATGTTATGTTACAGTGGTTTTCAACCAGTGTACAGTGGCACCCGGGGGTGCCTTGAGTGATGGTCAGGGGTGCTGTGGGCAACATGGCCTCTGACCCCCTTCCCTTCCGTCTCTAATGCCGTCTCGTGTCTCTGCCTCCCAAAGTCTTGCGCAGCTGTTTGTTGCAACAGTCTCGGCTACAAACTCTGCAAGCGAATGGTGCCACTGGGGCTGGCCAGGGGGTGCTGGTTGCCAGGATCTAAGGCGGCCTCAGAATAAGCAAGCAAGTGGGTGAGGAAGCCCAGCCAGCCTGCCAGCCCTTGCTGTTGGGAATGGACAGATAAGGCCCAGGCCCCCAAGGGGCAGTGTGAGGAAGCACTTCTCTTTGGGTGGGGGGCAGCTCAAAGACTAGGGGCAGTGGCTGCCTGGAGGGTTCCCAAGGAGAGGAGAGGAGAGAAGGCTGAGAGAACACTCCCCAAGGGAGGATGTTCAAAAAAGGGTGAGAGGCTGCCAGCTCTGAGGGCAAGGGGTGATATAACTGGGCTCCTGAGCCCCACAGGGGTGCCGCAGAAAGAATAGAGTTGGTCAAGGGAGCCATGAATTCAAAAAGATTGAAAACTTCTGATATACTACACTACACTGAAATGTTTAAATGTTTCTTAGATTGCCCTTGAATCTCTCCCCGCCCAACTTGTCATCCTCTCATGCTACATCCTTTGAGAACCACTGTTCTATCCCAATACTTGACAGAAGAGGACAAAATTTGCAAGCAAGTAGTCCCTCCTGAATAGAAAAAGCCTGCCAAAATTCCAGACTTCTATATTTCCATATTTCAGCTGTAGCCCTAAACCCACTTACTTGGGAGAAACCACCACTGAACTCAAGGGAACTTACTTCTCATTAAATAGGATTGTGTTGTTAATCTTGTAACCTGTCATGGGTGTGGCTGTTAAGATCCTTTATGAAAATATTTGAAAGATACTCCCTCTAAATAGGGAAGCTATTCACTCTACAGGTTTTTTAAAAAGGAAAGCATGCAAAATGTATACAGTATCACTAAGAGATGAAAGGATTGGTTATAAGAATGAAACAACAGTGTAAATAACATACATGATTTTTGTGGGCAGATTTGCATCATTGTTCAGGAAACACAGGAAGTAGTATCAATGGAAAACATGATTTAGGATTTATATCAGCCTTTTTCTTGCCAATTTAAAATCATTGATTTAAATCAATCTAATCTACAGGTTAGTCACCCTTTCTTTATTAGAATTTCAGAAAACAATCAGTTTAAGTGTACACCAATGAATAATCCCTAATCTTGAAACAGTAGTGGCAGTCTGAGACTCTACCAGTCAACCATCTCAGCAAGCAGAATTATAAGAATGAGATTGAGGACATACGTCCATATAGGATTTAAGACTGGAAAAGATTTACCACTTCCAGTGCCTACCAAACAGATTTCAAAGATTACAGGATTAATAATTCAAAATTGAATATTCTAAAGAAAACAAAGGCTCAGATTTACTTTCAAAAGCACCAGTGTAAACAAAATCCTAGAACTGAAACATAAATACAAGGTAGCATCCAGGTACAGTGTAGGCCTACCATCGTTTATATTTGTGCTTGCCTCTAGCAAAGGCCAGTAATAACGATTTGTAACAAAACCAGCAGCTCCCAGTACTTAACTGCAGGCTACAGAATAATCAAAGCAGCACAAAGATACATAATCCACACCCAGTCTTAATCTTTTAGCAGCAACCCTGGCATTTTTCCAAGAGGCAGGTGGTATGCCATAGGGCATGAGTCCAAACACATACACGCTAACCATTTGCTCCTCAAGTAAGAAAGAGTGCGGATTGCCCCCATTTGGAAAAGAGAGCTATCATATTCCCAGAAACTGCCATTCTGACACCAGAATCCCATTTCACTAGCCTGATGATTGCAAAACAATGTCTACAACCACTGTGCTTATATTTGGCATAATTCAGACTGCAGTCCTAAACACATTCAGCCGATGTGAAGCCCCACTGAACTCAATAGGGATTACTTCTTAGTCGTCACAAACAGGACTGTCCTGTCATTCTACTTTCATCATTCATATTGTGTAATTGGAACATACGAAGTCCATTATCATATAAGAAAAAGTCATTATCTATAAAAATGAAGTTTACATGGCTTCGTAACAGCAATGTAATCTGTTAAGAATTCTTAGTAACTTGATTGCTACCACTGCAATAAGAACTAGTTTCAGCAATGTAGACCAGTAAGCAATTTTGTATAATAACTGAAATGATGGTGGTAGAACATGACTTGCTTTTGAATAAGAAAGCTACTGCAATATAGGGAAAAACTGCCTCTTGCAGACTGCAGCCTAAGAACATCCCTCTTCAACAGCTGCTCTTTTGTAGAATTTATTCAATAGTATTTGGTAACCTCCCATTTAGACTTCTGCAATGTCTACTGTATGAGGAGGATGGATAAAAATGGAGGGGTTTTCTTAGTATAGATTTTTTTTAATGTAAATGATATTTTCCTTACTATAATAAATAGGTTAAATAGGGAACAGGTAAGTCTATGGCTGTATTTAAGACATAACTATGTGAATGAAAAAACCAAACTGATCATTTCTCAAACATGAATATTCACACACTACCTACCAGACAAACATATTTCCTCTTCACCTGAGAAATATATACACTGCTGTCGTCCACCCAGTAACAATCATTCCTGCCCTTAGTTTGTGCTTATTACCTATTTTTGTGATGGCAGGCCTGGGCTAAGTGCAGGAAGGAGCAACACTGGAAAGAAGAATGGAAAGCAGCATTGTGCAGTGTTCAGATTCTATGCCCACACTTCAGCTGCATCGCTTAAGGTTACAAAAAGATTGCTTCTTTTCTCTCTCTCTCTCTCTCTCTCTCTCTCTCTCTCCACACACACACACACACACACACACACACACTTTTCCTGTCCTCCACTGGGCATAAGGAGTCATCCAAAAGGACAATCAAGGCAAACACAAGCCTGAAATCAAACTAAAATGGATCGAGATCAGATTTTCAATCTCATTCAATAATTCCCGCAGTTGCACATTATCCACACATTCAAGCACATTGCCCAGAAAAGCATGCGTACTCTTCTCCTCACAGAAAATTTGTTTCTAACCTGAAAGGCAAACGTTTAATCAGAGAAGTGATCCCAAATAAAAGGGAATTTGTTCCCTTTCCACATTTCTTTTTCTCAGACCTTTTTATGGTCCACTAGAGTTTCTACTCCATGACCTATATCTTCTTCATTCATGTTTCTCATGCAAAGCAACATCCACTACACTGTGGAAGTCCTTGTGGGCCAACTTATGGAACAGTGGTAATATTATCTATCTCTCTCTCTTTATCTCTCTTTATCTCTCTCTCTCTCTCTCTCTCTCTCTCTCTCTCTCTCTCTCTCTCTCTCTCTGTGTGTGTGTGTGTGTATGTATGTATGTATATGTGTTTGTGTGTGGTTCTTTGGATGCAAGCCAGTGCATCTCAGGAACTAAACCAGCCCCAGGGCAAGCAGAAACCAGTTTCAGAATCGGCTAAAGTATCGGCACACCTGACAAAGCAGTTCATGTCCCTGTTAACACTAAAATGCCTGCTTGTAAGACAAAGTATTTGTTAAGGCGTTTGGCAAAATGACAAATAATTTGTCAGCGCTCTATAAGTGCTTGTAAGTGTATTTAAGTTCAAAACAGTTATCAAATTTATAGCAATGGCTGACTGGGTGACAAAGAATGGGCATGAAAACTAGAAGCAGGCTACTCGCCAGGAACAACAGCCAAACAAAACTTTGCAGGACCGTGGGCATTAAACTTTAATCAATTGCTCCTGGAAGCATTTTTACGAGCCTTCCAACAGAACTGAACTATTTCCAAACTTTACTTGAAAGAGTCTGGATGCTAAAGCTTCCCAGCAGGTAAACAAATTTCACATAGGCACAACCAACTCATTAAGTAACTGCCTTAGAAAATATTATAGGATTTTGAAGCTAAGAGTTCACCAATCATTTGGCAACCAATAGAGTTTAAGGTTTCATTACCATTTTATATTTTTAAAATTATCATTGTAAGTAGTGTATACTGACCTTTTCAACAAAACCCACTTTTTCTAAAAATAGAACTACAATGAGCTTACTATGTACTTTAGAGACCAGATCTGTAAAATCATGTGAATATTACAATTCTGTAAGAAGGGCTCTGGGCTGTTCTAATTTTAATCATCATCATCATAATCTTATCATTTAATCCCTCTGAATTGAAGTGTCTTTAGAGGCATTTGTTCCACGCTCCAGATAGAGTGGACTGAGGAAAAAAGCAAATACAGTAGTTGAAACGACAGCTTATTGTGCAATGCAAACCAGTGAACTTGTCGGGACACCAGAGAAACTGCTCCACCCAACGCAGGCAAGCTTCCAAGGTCCTACTGCTTGGATCATAAGCATAAATTCTACAGGTGTGGGGAAACAGGAAGCTGGGAAAGTCACTCTCAAGCTGTACTGGATGGTCGCACAAGTTAGCTTTGCTAATAAGGCCTAGCAGGGAGGGTATCCCCAGGTGAGCATTTCCTCAGCCCGTACTTGCTAGAAAACAGAGGAGGGGGGTCATTTCCAGTCCAATGGCTATATTCCCTCACAGGCAACCTTCTAGCTGACAAGTGCCAGGGGCAGAGGCAAAAGTGGGTGGAGCAAAATATGTGACAATTATCTTTGTACAGCCTTCATTTTAACCCCACAAAAGTTAGCAGTTTCTACAGTGGGGAAGGGTTTGATAGTTGAATATGCAAACCCCACAGAGAAAGGTGAAGAAACGTGCAGGGCAGGCTATTTCTCACTATTTTGTAAGAAGACTCCTACCAGTTTAAAGCATTCGCTGAAGAACTTGTTCTGTTGTCCTAATCTCATAAGTAAAATCAGTGTTTTTTTTCTTTAAAATTGTTTAGGGGTACTCTCATTTTCCTGTTGCAGATAGGTAGCCATGTTGGTCTGCCATAGTCAAAACAAAAAAAATCCTTCCAGTAGCACCTTAAAGACCAACTAAGTTAGTTCTTAGTATGAGCTTTCGTGTGCATGCACACTTCTTCAGAAGTGTGTGTATCTAAAGAAGTGTGCATGCACACGAAAGCTCATACCAAGAACTAACTTAGTTGGTCTTTAAGGTGCTACTGGAAGGAATTTTCTCATTTTCCTATTCATATTGAAATACTGCCCCTCAATGAGGCCAAACTTAAGATTCACAAAATGTTTAGGGGTATGCGTACCCCCCAGAAAAAAGCACTGAGTAAAATATATACAATGATTTTGGATTCAGACCTGTGGGTGTGGGGAGGTAAAGATTTTTAAACAACAAAATACCTGAAGAAGAGTGGATTCGGATCTTTAACAATGTGTCAATTAGGCTGATTAGTGCTAATTTGAAATATATATATATATGATTAAAAACATTTATTAATGGCACCTTACTATAGTAAAATATACACAAATGTGACAGGTAAGTGTTGGAGATAGAGTGTTAAGGTTTGTTCAGATATGCAAAGGCTTTGGAGATGAAGTGTTAGGGAGAATTAAGGAAATATCATAAAAAGTACTTAGCAGGATAAGTAGACACTACAGATTTAGAATCTGAAAATTGCACCCATCCCTGAAGTTTTAGAATAGCATTAAAAAAGGGATATCACACTGTAAATGACAATGGTATCTTATACATATATTTATATATATATAACAGATTTATTGAATCTGTTCATAAACTTCTGGAATATTAAATTTAATGATAAGATACAACCATATGTTTTCTATACTGCAACAGCATGCTGACTTTATTACTGCTTGGTTTATCATATGTACTTAGCAGCATATTTACTGCAGTAATTTTATATGTATTATTTTCTTATGGTTATGGTTATGAAACAAAATGAACAAAGCAAGCATTTTGAAACAGCAGGACTTCTTTGATAGATCATTTAGCTGGTTATTATAAGTGGAAAAATAGTATTACAGCTGGCAGAAAAGAGTTTTGTTAAGCAAATGCTCAGCGCGTTTTACAGCCTGATCAAATGCATGCTTACTCAGGCAGCAATGCTTACTTTCAGGTAAGTATGCATAGTACTGAAACCTAGAAGAAAGTTGTGGAGCTGCCAAAGTTTGTAGACAGAAATTTTACAATTATTTTTTTCTTCTGAACAGACTTTTACACACACACACACAAATGGAGGCAATTTTGAGACTTGAATGAAGTACATTAAAATCTGGTTTCATAAGAAAAACTGAAGGAAGAATATAGCTCAAAATTACAGCTTTTCCAACCCCTGTGGACAGAGTTTAAATGATCTAGCTTAGAATATAGCTACTGAAAAGTATACTATAACCAATGAAGCCACGCCACAAAAAGGGGTACATCTCTAAGACAGAATTAGAATTGGGGGGGTTGTAAATCACTAGATCCAATCTGCTGCTTGATACAGGATGTCACAAGTCTCCTACTTCTGGAAAAGGGTAGAATTCCTTACTCAGTGTTGAAATAAAATGTTTAGACAAGAAACTCAAACAGTCAATGCTGGCCAGACACTACACTTTCCCCACATTTTGAGTTATGTACCCAAAAATGTCAGTGTAATATTTGAGCTTCAAATACAAATACTGTATATAATAAATATGCAGCCTTTAAAGGGAGAAAGGAAACACATAAAGTGAATTTCATATTAAATGCTCATGTAGTTATCAACCCACATTATTATACATAACTTCATTCCATCAGATAAAATAGGTATGTGTTTTGGCAATACATGTAATGTTGCTATCAGGATGGAACTGAACTTAACAGCTGGCTAACAGAACCATAATTTCTCCATCCTGGCCTTGCCATTTGACCTGACTTGGATTTAATGAAATCACTGAATACTGAACTGGGCAATTATTTCGATGCTTAAGGTGCTAGCCCTGCGTTAGCTGAAGTAGTATTTCAGATTCCTGGACACCCAGGTGACAAAGACAGTTTCCAAACCATACAAAGAAGAAGAAGAGTTTGGATTTGATATCCCGCCTTTCACTCCCTTTAAGGAGTCTCAAAGCGGCTAACATTCTCCTTTCCCTTCCTCCCCCACAACAAACACTCTGTGAGGTGAGTGGGGCTGAGAGACTTCAGAGAAGTGTGACTGGCCCAAGGTCACCCAGCAGCTGCATGTGGAGGAGCGGAGACGCGAACCCGGTTCCCCAGATTATGAGACTACCGCTCTTAACCACTACACCACACTGGCTCTCCTTAGCCAGAAGCAGAGAAAGTTACTACTTTGATATGGCATTTAAAAAAAAATCATTTTGCACAATAAAAGTTAAAGCTTACACTAGTATATATAGTGGAAAGAGGTAGGAATTTGTGCATATCCTGCTATACATAAAAAGTAATGCATCACACACAGTTGATACATGCAGATGCCAAATTTGCGCAAGCACTCTGCACGCACCCTCCTTTTTGTGAGGGAGAAAACTGTCAGGAGCTCGGCCTACACTCGAGTACATACAGTACACACAAATTGCACATCACCAGCATCACGTTACCTTTGTAAACACAGTGAGAAGAAAGCCATAGCTCAGTGGAAGAGCATATGCTTTGCATGTAAAAGGTCCCAGGTTCAATCATAGCCTGTAGTTAAAAGGGCTGGAAAAGATTCCCATCTGAAACCCTGGAAAGCTACAGCCAGTGAGTGAAGACAATAATGAGACAGATGGATGGACTTGGTATAAGGCGCTATGCTCCTACAGGATTTCCAGACAGTGAAAACATTATTTGTCCTCAGTTTCAGTTTAAGAAGGGTGGAAACGAAAAAAGTAGGGCGGTAATAATTTGTTCATTAATCAGATATAGTACACTGATTTTAAAATCTTGTAACTGATTTAAAAAGTGTTCACTATATTGGGTGACATTTTGCTACACAGTGCAGGTTTACTCAGATACATTCTATTATTAATTTGAAAGTTCACAATTAGATGGACCAGGTCAGTTATTTTAAAAATTATCAGTAGATCTACCACAATAGCACCACCAATAACAATAAAAATAAAATGTCACCAATTTCAGCTGAAAGAGTGTCCTGCAAATCAGAACTATACCTAAATGTTATGGTTCTGCATGAAATTAGCAGGAGTAACACACAATTAAATCTGCTGTCCTCAAAGAGCTTTTAAAAAATGTTTCCTCCCACTTCCACACCCACACCTTCACAGGGAAGGGCTGCAAAGTGGCTCAGTGTTTGATCTCCTGATAATTCCCTACACCTCTGCTCTCTTGCCATTTTTAGGCATTTGCATGTAGCAAGATAGCT
Organism: Podarcis gaigeae; assembly: GCF_964106915.1. Taxonomy (NCBI): domain Eukaryota; kingdom Metazoa; phylum Chordata; class Lepidosauria; order Squamata; family Lacertidae; genus Podarcis; species Podarcis gaigeae. The sequence goes on along the minus strand of NC_139693.1, from coordinate 20,262,852 downwards.
AGCTATTGCACAACTTTTAGGAGAAAGGAAATTGTATTTTCTGTAGCAATACTTAGCTCCAAGAATTGCAGTCATCTCATCATGCAGTGCCACAAAAGAGAATGTTCTCAGTCCCCATTTTAGCAGAAAAACTAGAAATGCAAGAATACACATTAGAGCCTGCCTGGCCTATGGTCCCTAGGATATCAATCTAACAACAGCTAAGTGCTTGACCATGCACTTAAATTCCAGAGGTTTCCATGAGTGATCCCAAACAGACAAACCCAACATGTGCTACTGCTGGTTGTGCCCAATTATGCATTTTGAGACTGGAATACATCTAGCAAACTGATGTTAGAGACATCAATACAATGGAACTACAGTAAGAAGACTTTAAATAACCTTTAGAAATGGGGGAGGGGGGAACTGCTGCATTGGCAATGATCCAGGAAATGGCTCCGAGTCCGACATGCAGTTAAGACTGCATTTTCAAAAGAAAACTAGAATTGCACAGCATTCCAGCATCTTTTTCTAGAACTCTTTTTCAACGCAGAAAAAAATTCTATTGTAATATAGTAATTAGGTCAAAGTTACATTCCACATCAACCAAATTTGATACAAGAGAGCCTGAGAACTGTTCTACCATATGTTAACTCGAGGGGGGGCACCAACTCAACAACCATGACAGCCTTTTTTAAAAAATAAAAAAATTAAAAAGGAAGCCACTAGCACTACAAAAAAAAAAGAGGTTATGAAGCAAACTGTGTGGGTACTCTTTGAAGCGGTTTCTGCGAAATAAGCCAGCCTGGCCGCTCCCACCTGCCAGTGTTTTCGGCCAATGTGTGAAGTCAGATCTGTGATTGATAAGTGAGTCGGACATCAGGCAATAAGAATCCCTGGATTCCCAAAAAGCTTTTGTTTTCCCCTCCTCTTTAGAGCACATTTCCTGCTTCTGTTTTATTTTCTAGTAGTCTTTGGAATCTCCCTAGTTTGCTCTTCCTTTTTTCCTAGCAACCGGGATGCATCTTTCCTGTGGGGTGGTTCATCTGAGATCAGGTACACACAATATGTTATTTTCTGCAAATACTACTAAGCAATCAAGTGTGGGTGAATATTAAAAAGAATGTCAAACGCACAATGTGAAAACTCTGCAATGAGCCATGTCGCCTGCTGTGCAGGAGGTGATGTCCAGGAACTCATTAAGAATTCACTACATAGCTAACTTACAGTAAAATTGTATATATATATCTACTTCAGAAAGAAGCCTCTTTATGTTTAATGGAGTTAATGGGCACAGGATGGCAGCCTAGGTTTGGGTTTAGGACTGGCATGAGGGGGAACAGTGCTCATGTGCCTTTAACACCTCTATCTCCTCCTCAAGAGGTCCAGAGGGTGGCAAGAGAAGAACGGACCTTCTCTTCAGTGGCTCCCCGTCTATGGAATGCTCTCCCCAGGGAAGTTCTCCTGGTGCCTTCATTATACACCTTTAGGCACCAGACAAAAATGTTCCTTTTTAACCAGGCCTTTGGTTGATCTTATTGACATCCAACACCCTTTCAGACCGTGGCGGGGGAGGGGGGGTGTTACTGGGTTATTGCTTTTGGTTTGATTTTATATGTTGTGGTCTTGTTGTGAATCGCCCTGAGACCTCCGGGTATAGGGTGGTATATAAGTTGAATAAGTAATCATCATCATCTCCACAATCAGGACTTTGTGTTATGCCATGGCAGCCATTTTGTGTTATGCCACACCCCCACGGTAGCCATTTTCAAACTGGACCCCATAGCACTTGAAGCATGCCCACTTGTTCAAAAATGTTGACAACCCCTGAGCTAATTATATATGCATCATAATGGGAGCACTCATCAGGCTTAACTTTTTTTTACAAAATACAGATGCAAAAAAATTGCAACGTAACAAGGTGCAAAAGTCATTAGCACTAATGTTGTTTCAAGGTACCCTGAGTGCATTGTTATTTTTTTTTAATTAAAGATTTTCTTGATTTACAGAAGTATGTGTAATGTCTCTCTTTTTTTCCCATGTAACATCCCTGAGTGCATTGTGAGCCTTGGATTTGGTCTTCAGCAGGAACACTGAAATAGGATCCCAGTCCTATCTCACACTCCTGCTTAGCTTTCTTCATTTCTTCTGTCTAGTTTTAGGTGGCAAAAGTTGTTTTGCTATTGCTATTTTTAAACAATATGGAGCCGGAAAACCTCGCCAATCTACCAGAAATATACCATCAGATCCTGATCTACTTTCTGCCCATCCCACACATAGATACACACACAGAGAGAGAGAGAGAGAGAGAGTGAGAGAGAGAGAAAATAGTGCTCCTCACTTCTATTCAGTATAAGTGCTCAAAGCTATCACCATAAAGGGAGGAGAGAGATAAAAGAAGACCAGGAAGTCCTGTGGTCTAAAGAATGACAAAAGAGAACTGAGGTTTTTTTCAAAAGCTGCATCCTAGGGGAGTTCCACTATGTCAAGCCAAGGAGCATACAGATAAGCATATAGGCAAGTAGGGTTTTTAAAATCCTTTAAGATCACAACTTATAACCCTCTCCCTAAAAATAGAATTGCGTGTATACTATTCCCTGAGGCACAATGATGCCATCAGGGAAAGACTCCTACTGAGCGGCAACACTGCTGAGCTGCATGAAAGAAGCAGGAAAAATGAGGTATAACATTATTCCAGTGTGCCAAGAATGCTGCTTCAAGCTTTAAACAGTGTTCAGTGCAATCCTATTTAGGTTTACTGAGAAGTAAGTACTATTGTGTTCAATGGGGCTTTCTTTCTAGTAAATATGTTTAGGATTGCAGCCTTCATTTGTTTGATATATTCATTTAAGGATGTGGCCTCAATCCAGAGAAATGGGCAAGTAGCCAGGGCACCAAACATCCTGCAAAGTAAGTGCCTGATCTGTTTAAGAAGAACTGTTTAAGAAGCAACCAATGGCATCTTATGCTTGTTATGTGGTTACATGATGTAGTCATCCTCTCAAAGAGGTATATAAGCTCTTTTGTAGCATAAAGTATCAGTCCCTCACATTAAAAAAACCCCATCTCAGTACATGGATTGCATGTACGTTATCACAACATTTACATTTATTATCCCCAATCGGGCTTTGTTACAAAGTTCTCCAGAAACCTATTCCAATTTTGAATTCTATCACAAAGTCCACACCTCTAGTAAGCACACAACAATTCCAGCAGACAACATTTTTGCACACTGCAATTCCAGCAGATGACCTTTGTAAAAAGTAGTATGAAAGTTGATAAAGATTAAGAGGAAATTGACAATGGCCATATACCATATACATATATGCATCACATATGAGTACATGGGTTAGTAGGATGCACATATACATATGGAATTATTGCCAATATCTTAAAAACAAGGCACCATCATTAAGCAAAATCATATTCTTTAGCTACGGAGACTATTAAGAAGCTGTCAAAAGATCAGTCAGTGGCAGCATTACAACACTATCACATGTTGCTAGATTTAATGCACAGAGTAAATTAGTTTAGCTCTGATTAAAGCTTAGGCTACTTGCACACAATCTGAAATCCAAAAATGATTTCAGATAAAAGCTACTGAGTCCCTGAATGCTAACACTTCAGTCACAAATAATTCTCTAAGTCATAAAAACAAACAGCCAATGAGATTTTCTTCCATCATGCACCCTTAAGTAAACATCTGGAAAACACTGCCCTGTCTGGGGTATCCTGACGAAATGGCTAAATTCTCATTAACTCAGCTTAGTGAAATGTTGCAGTGTAGTGTTTTCAGAGGTCAACACAGATCAGGAATGCAGGAACCAAACAAATTTGACACTAGCAACATGATACTTGCTCTCACAGATAGTATCATAAGCTTACAACCCTCCTGGCTCAGAATTCCTTATTCATGTGCCCAAAAGAATTCAACAGTGGCAAGGAGGGACAAGGCAACAAGACAAGGTGAGAGGTGCAGATAAGAAGTTTGTTAAATTGTTTCTCTTCGCCTACTTCAGGTTTTTAAAGTCACACATTAATATAAATTGCCTTCCGAAAGAGAATGAAACAGAACAGAAGCCACCTGCAAAAACAATCCTGGTCAGCAGCACAGTATACTGAAAGAAGTGTGGAAATCCTTATCTAATTTCATTCAGAATAGTTTCCATAAAACTACCACAACATCAAGACAAGTTATCAGTAGACTCAACTAGAACAAAACCTACTGGATCATGTATCTCAAGTTGTCATGGAGCAGATGGATATGCAACAAAAGATAACCTTACTAGGTGCCTGCCCCAATTCTCCCAGGGAGACCTCTCCTGAAACCCATTCCCCACTAGATCTCTGCTGATCTTATACTAAAGAGGAAGAGTCTGCTATATTCCCCACTTTTCCCTGTGCCAAGGAGCTCTTGATCCTTGCCCTGGGAAACCTGAATCAATTTCTCTAACAACATTGCCAGGCACCTGTGACAGTCCAAGAGGGAACTCAACCCTGCCAGCTCGTACATGGGCATCTGCACTCTCACCAGGAAGAGCAACCTGAAGCACGGCAGCAAAACTTTTATCAAGAGCCTGGTATAAAATGGTCCTGCTAACTAAGCTATCAAAATTCACTGGGTGTTTTAGGTCTGCATCATGTATCACCAAGTAATTAATAAAATGAATCACACAAGTATACATTTTCGTAAGTCAATGGCAACCACCGTAGTAAAAAAAATTCAAAAAACTTTTGTCAAACTGTGGTAACACCTGTGTCTGCCTAAAAAGATATTTCAGCAGGCCTATCTCTGCACATACACTTCAGTTATACTTGTTTTGAAATGTGGCTTAGTGTATCTGTACATTAAAATTTATTGTTTGATATTGTTTTATGTACACCGCTTATGGAATTTTTCAATTAAGCTGAATATATATATTCTAATTCCTAATAAATACATTGGGAGGTTCAGTTACAACTAAATACATTTGGGAGGTTTAATTTACATTTTAAACTTTTGTATATTTGTCATTTCGTTGTTGCAAGTTGTTTTGAAACCCACCTGCTGAAGAGAGGGGTATATTTTGTTTATTAAAAATAAACAAACTTGTCAAAATCAACAGGGGTGGGGGGAGAAAGTAACAAACTAGCATCCCCACTCCTTGTCCCAGCAAGACGTGGAATAAATATTTGTCTCTGCTCCACCAATAATCCACTCAAAAGGAAGGAGAAAAGAAGTGTTTTCCCACATCCCTAGAAATTCTCTTCCCACAGCCGGGAAGAGAAATCTCAATAGAATGCAACAATATCAAAGTAAACACATAATTCTTACAGAATAAGTTGCTAGCTCATCTAGCTCAGTTTGGTCTGCTCCGACTGCCAGCAGCTCTCCAGGATATTCCCCCAGCCCACCTAGAAATGTCATTGGGGATTTAACTGGGACCTTCTGCATACAAAGCAGATGCACTACCCAGGGAGTTACAGCCCTTCAGTTGAGTAGGCAAGGATTGTATCCAAATTCCTACTTCAAATATTCTTAACTACCTATGAAAAGGAAGGTGCTTTTTCTACACCTAAAGCAGCTGAGACAAACATGGTGCCCCTCCAGGTTCTTTTGGACAACTCTCATCAGCACCATGCAGCACAGCTGTATGATGCCAGGGCAGGTAGAATTATGCTGGGCATGCTACCAGCAGCTGATGGGAGTTGGTTGTCTGAAACATTTTGAGAACATTGGAGAGGTGTCTTAAAGGAACACACAAAACCTAAGGGGAGTTATAGAAAAGGGCTGAGCACCACCAGTCAATTCTTTATGCCTCCTTCAGATGTCCACCTCACACTTGGCTCTATGCTCCTAGCCTGCAATCATGCTTTCAGTTGAACAACAGAACAGTCACCACTGATTCACCCAAAAGCAAAAATAAAAGTATTATTTCCTCATTTCCAGTGTGTAGACATTTTTACAAAACCCTCCCCACAGAGTCTCTATTGCAGGAACCACTCTCAAAATACAGGCAAAAGGCTCTTAATATTACGTCACTTGCAAAGGGATCTTAACACCTCTTACTATAGCATGGATATTTCATATTCATTAGATCTATGAAGAAATGAAATTTAAAGATGTCAGCTTACATTTTGACATAGGTAAACAGGTAATTTATTGTCTTTTATTCATGCAACTAAAGTCTGCAGCACCAAGTTCCACAGATGAGACATAAATATAGTCTCAATAATGCATCCTCAATGTAATTTTTAAACTGAACTCATTCTCAATACAGGCAGCAACCGATATAGGCGCATCAAAATGACGTGTGACCGTGCACACGTGAACGGTACCAAATCCTGAAGTAGCCCCAAAACGTCGTAAAGATGTAATGAAAAGGGGCAGAGAGAGCTTACATGTGCTCCACCGATGCATGTAGGGGTCTGGAAGGGAATCCCCACGCAAAACAAGTATTGCCTGTAGTTTCCAAGGAACAGTTTCTGTTCAAAGGAACAGAACTGACAAGTCTAGAGCTACATAAAACTGTTTCCTACCAAACAAAGAAGGCATATGCTGCAATGCTGAAGAGTTAGGATTGTGAAATCCCACAGATCAGCAAGAACTTGTCTGTAATCAGAATTGCAGTAAAAGACTGGAAGTGTTATCGGCTAAGAACAGTAAAAGTATCAGACACTATACCAAGCTTTTAACAAGAGTGTGCTACATAAAAGTATGTTTTACACAGCATATCAGTTAAGTATAAGGAATCAATGGAAATATCTGCATTTCATCTGAAACAATCAGATCATCACATAACCCACAAATCTTTTGCGTTTTCACAGAAAAAGCATATAAGCACTGATTTGCCTGAAGGAAGAGCTGGTGCTGCCCATTTAATAAGAAATACTATGTACTGGTGGTAATAATTGTATGAATTGAGAAGTGAAAATCAGAACCTAAAAAAATCAGCCAAACAATATCAGTCACGTGGTTTGAGATTACAAAAAATCAGCATTTGAAAAGGCACTCTATTACAGTAGGAAGAAAAAATCCCAGCATAACCTAACTGAGAGCCGATCCACACCACACAGCCAAAGTTCATCTAACACATATTTAAAACAAGTAATTTAAAGCAAGTGGGAACTGTAATCTGTTAAGGGTGCTTGGAATTGTAGTTCTGGGAGGACTGCAGTTCCTTGGATACTCTGGGAGAAGTCAATTGATTTAAATGTATGGTGTAGATCTACTCTAAGAATCTCGGGGGGGGGGGAGGATTTCCCTCAAGTTTGTATCTTTCTGTGAAAGTGTATTAACTATGCACAAATCACTACATTAAAAACATCAGGTCCTGAATGTTCCAATCACATAATCATTCCTGTTCATCTTCATAGAAACAGGCTGCCTTTTCATAATACTCCTTTAAAGTTGGCTCTTGAACAAAAGGACAAAATATCGCGTTTTTAAAAATGCTTAGTAAAATTAACCACATAGCTCCCAAAGGAGCCAGCGGGGACAACTTCCCAGGCACAAGGAGTCTCCTGCGCTCTGGAAATACTTTGTGAGCAATGAGAAATCCATTCTCTATTATAAACCTGTGTTATTTAGAAATCAATCAAGCACTGAGGGTATCTTTTTTATTATACAATCCAGGGTAGCTTTAACCTTTATAAAGTTTGGCTTTTGGGTAAATGTTAAGTATTCTGATCTCATTTTTAAATTATAAAAGAAACCCTAACAAATTAACATTTATGAAGTACTTCATAGTTTTCACTGTATTTTCTATTTATTATTTCATATATGTCAACAATACCATAAGTGATGTATTGAAACACATTATTGTGAATCATCAGATCCTTGTTATGAAAACACTCACACACAAATGTAGTGCAATAAAAACTAGACGAACATACAAGTTTTGATGTTCTCTGCTCAAGTTAAGAGTCCATTACTGTGTTTACCCCATGGTGGCAGAAACCATATGCTTGCTTATACAGAAACCCCTCAGATTTAGCAACTGCAGCATGATTGTTCTTTGTTTCCATATGCTCAATATCTGTTCAATTAAAAAAAAACTTCACCAAGGTTAAGAGACAAGCATTGCTTTGTGTAATATGGGCAGGATTCTTGTACAACAAAAAAACGTATAATGGCAATCTAATGCACACTTAGCAAAGAATATGTGAGACTTGCTTCTGGGTAGAGATGCATGAGACAGGGATATATTTAATCAGTAAGAGGATGAATCCTTTTCAAATTAGTCACATTGCAGCAATCACATCACTTGTATTCATTCATGACAAAGGTGGGTTTAAACACAAATTCTAGTGCAATGCAATTTGAGGCATTGTTGAAAGCAAGACCACTTTTTAAATAAATTGGGCAACGTTATTTTAATCCATTAGCATTTTAAAATATAAAGTATTTTTATTGTGCTGGGGCAACCCAATAAGTTGGGTGGGGTACAAATAATAACATTATTATCATTATAAGACCAATAAGCATGTGGGAGAAAAACGTCTTAAGTTGAGGTTTTAATATTTTCTGATGAACACTACACTTTTTCAGGTTGTGCCCAATAAGAGTACCTAAGAGAATGCATAGAATCAGGCTGTGGCATTGATACACTCCAATTGGGAAGAAGGATGAGATATAAATTCAATATTGTAAATAATGTTGGCACCCCAGATCTAAGCATATTGGACAGAATAAAAAATGCATGAGTGGGCTTCTTCTTCTAATGCAATCGGACTTCACCTTCTTCTTCCCCTCTTGCACTCTAAAATTTGCTCCTGAGGGTCCCTCCAAAACACATTTTAAGGGTTCACGGGGGAGAAGAGGGAAGAGGAAGTTCAAGAATCACTGCACCAGCAGAAGTATATTCTTCTCACAGAGACAACCCATTAGATGGAATTGAGCCCCAATGACTATACAGACAACTTTCAAACGACGAGATATACTTTCACATTTTATGTAGAAGTGCCTGTGAATTCATGTGGACTTTGTTTTTTTTTAAAGAGAGGGGCCAGAGTATCATCTTTTAAAACTTAACTGATTCTACTCAGATGTCCTGCTATGAACACATACACATCTGCATGTGTACACACCCAGTTACTCTGATGATCTTTAGCTTCCCAGCCATACTAATTTAGCAGAAAAAGAACTAGACTTCATTCCTGTACTGAATGCAAGATCTACACCAGGGGTAGGCAACCTAGGGCCCGGGGGGCCGGATGCAGCCCAATCGCCTTCCTAATCCGGCCCACAGTCCGGGAATCAGTGTGTTTTTACATGAGTAGAAAGTGTCCTTTTATTTAAAATGCATCTCTGGGTTATTTGTGGGAAATAGGAATTCGTTCATTATTATTTTTTTCAAAATATAGTCTGGCCCGCCACATGGTCTGAGGGATGGTGGACCGGCCCACGGCTGAAAAAGGCTGCTGACCCCTGATCTACACAATTCACTCACTGGCAGTCCTATCTGCTGCCCATACAAAGTAACACCGTCCTGAGAGATCTGCAATGGCTCCCAGTATGTTTCCGAGCACAATTCAAAGTGTTGGTGCTGACCTGAAGGAACGTCTCCACCCCCATCATTCAGACCGGACCTTGAGGTCCAGCGCCAAGGGCCTTCTGGAGGTTCCCTCACTGCAAGAAGTCAGGTTACAGGGAAGCAGGCAGAGGGCCTTCTCGGTAGTGGCGCTTGCCCTGTGGAACACCCTCCCATCAGATGTCAAGGCAATAAGCAACTACAGTATCTTACTTTTAAAAGACATCTGAAGGCAGCCCTGTTTAGGGAAGTTTTTAATGTTTAATGCTGTATTGTGTTTTTAATATTCGGTTGGCAGCCACCCAGAGTGTATAGATATTACACTATTACCCCACCCGGGGTATAGATATTAAATTATTATTATTGTTATTGTTGTTGTTATTATTATTATTATTATTATTATTATTATTATTATTATTATTATTAAAATATTAGCAAGAAAGCAATTTTAAACAATATAACTCTCCTAAATTTGTATCAAAAATTTGAGGAACATCAAGCAAGCCCAACTGATTGACATAATTTAAACTACAATCAACAAACATTAGTTACATCATCCCACCACTTTAAAAAGACAACAGAAGGATCTCTATTTCCTAATGCATGGCAGAGAGACATATCAGTTATATTTACAGTATAGTATTTAAAGACACAAGCAGTTATCTCTAGGACAATCAGGCAGAGATAGAAGGGCAGCAGCAATAAAGGGTATCACACTACTGCAGGGACTAGTTATATAGAGCATTTAGTGACATTGGCCCATTAGAAAAACTCCAATACACATGTTGGGTATATAGACTGAACTTCAGCCTTTTTAGGTTTGGCACCCACCTATTAACCCCAACCTGCAATGTGGGACTGAATCATTTCCCTTCCCCTAGGCTTAGTTGGGTGGAAACTCTTACACATTTCTTCTGCCAAGTGAAAGTCTTTTATTCTGCCAGGCATTTGGGGGTAAATTAGTTGTTAAAGCTTTATATTTTCTCATGCTGTTATTTTTTTATTGATTGGTTTTTTTAATGATTGCTTTTAATTAATATATCATTTTACATTATTGCACATTTTGTAACGTGTTGGCTATTGCCCTGGGATACCCTATGAAGGGCTATCTACAAATCTGGTAAATAAAAGAATAATGACTATTTCTCCATATCTCTCTGTTCTTAACTCTTTCCACCAATCCCACTTTTTTTCTTTTATTATTTATTATAAAATTGGGGTGGTATAATGCTGCTGTTGGGAGCTAGAACAGATTGCTGTACAATCCAAACAGCTTAAAACCATGAAATAAGCAACCCAGAGGTCCTTGATTCTAATAAAGAATCATTCTTTTTTGCAACTCTAGTCCACATTAAGATGATACACTGCTCTGAGCTACTTGCAATACTCAGCACCCCTCTTCTCACACTCGACTTACTGTAACTTGTGCTACTAATTAACAATTGCAGATGTAAACAAGCACATGCCCTAAGTAAACCCACTTCCCTCGAAGACAGCTGACCAGGAAAAAGACCCACCCCAAGACTTCTTTTTCACCTGCCTGCCAGAAAAGCATAACGATTGAAAACATCAACGACCTGGTCCTGAAACAAATGTTGGTCTTTTTCAAGTTCAGCTGACTTTCTCTGAAAAGATCCATAGGTAGCTGCCAGTCTGAACAGCTGACCCTTACAGCTCCATTCATATCAAGTTACACAATCCAAGTAACAGAGTGAAAGTTGTCAATTACCAGCCGCAGGAGGAGGAGGAGGTGGTGGTTGAATGTGGGAAGACGGGGCACCACACAGGAACCTACGCCAAGCAAAAGCTGTAGTTTTGGCTGGCAAGGGGAGGGGGTGCATTGTTTTCCTCCCACCCCCTCTCCTCACTCAGCCACGCCGACTTCTGCCGGGGGTCCTGGGTGAGAATCCTCCTCTGTTTTGCATAGCGCTGAGAAAAGGGAGGAGGCACAGCCAGCTCCAAGCGCGTGAACTGGATTGCAGGACAGCAGAGTCAGCCTTCCTTCCACCGACCTCCACTCTTTTTCCGCTTACCAGACGGAGGGGAAACACGGAGAGAGGAGGGGGCGCCGCAAAGCGGCAGCTCCCCCTGCGCGAGTCCCTTTGCAAGAAAGAGGGGCGGGCGAGTGGAAGCGGGGCGGGAAGAGCAGTCGGGGCCAAGGACTGCCTTGACACCCAGGCTATAAAGGCCGAGAAAGTTGCTGCCGGGAGCGGGTCAGCAGGAGGCAGGAAAACATTAGCAACAGCAGCAAGCAGGCCTCGCAGCGTCCCCTGCCTCTTGTCAGACTCTCCCCCTCCTCCCCTTCCTGCCTTCAGGCTTGCAACAATCCCAGGCACGCTTGCCACGGGAGAAAGCTCCACTGGCAGACCACCGCAAGGGTCACGCTGCGAATCTGAAAGCCGAAATGCCCGCTCAGCAACACGGGAAGGCCAGCTTGCGAGCAGCTATGCCTAGGATCCCGCGGAAAGGCGGCAAAGCTGCTTATACGCACGTTTGTACTTGGCCTAGGCTGAACACAGAGCACAGGATTGCAATGCAAGGCCGCTAGTCCATAGGCGGAGAGAAGAGGGGAAAACAACCCTTGCTTAGCCTAGCATGGAGCTGCGATTCTCTTAGGAGCTGCCTCCCGGCGAGCACAACGGCATACTTCCGAGGAAAGAATGCACAGGGTGGCACAATAAGGCCGCCGTCCAAGCACACCCAGGAAGCAAGCTGACATCCCCATGAACGTGCACAAACGGAAGCAGTTTACCCATCAGCAAAGCCTACATCCAAGCAGGCCTTGCTCCCAAGGAAGTGTGCTTTAGGATGGCGGCCTCCCATATAAGAGGTTTGCCCCCCAAGTGCCCAAGACTGCAAAGCCCTAACCCCACTCGCCAGGGAGTAAGGAGGCGCGTTTTAGCATGGCAGCTTCTACATTTGGCTTCCAGGTTAAGGGCCTCTGGCTGCAACCCTACTTACCCCAGGAAATCAGCCCCACGACATTTCCTCCCTGCTTCTAGAACGGCTGCCTCTCAGCTCCGTGGGCCTTCACCTCTCTTTTCCCGCCGCCGCCGCAAGAGGTTAAATGCCTACGGGATTGCAAACTCAGCCGGCTGCCATCCTAACAAAACCCCTGTGTGCACGCAGGAAATGACAACAAACGGCGTTTTCTCTTTGTTTCAGCCTGGCCACCTGAGCTCCGTGGGCCTTACCCCCAGGTGGACTGAGTGCCCACAGGGTCGCAGGCTTCAGCATGAGGCTACTTACGATCCTAACTCTGCTACAAACCCTATCATTTTTCTCCCTTGCTTTGGCTCGGGTGGGCCTCATCCCCACCCCCGATGGGGTGCGAGTGGTGGTCAAGCGCCCAGCGGGCTGCAGGCTCCAGCTCCTCAAGCAGCGCAGGGAAGTCAGCACCGCCGGATCCTCCAGCGTTTCCACCACCCAGAGCGCCTGTGCTTGCTCCCGAGTAGCCCCAGCTTAGGGTCGCATTGTTGAAGGCACAAATAACAAGAAGGATAAGGAAGGCCACTCACCAGGGAGAAGAGGTTGGAGTGACAGTCCTCCAGGCTCGCCCCGTTCGCCACCGCAGTCATGATCCTCCTCGGCGAGCCCGGCCTCCAGAGCGGGGCATGTCTGAGGAGGAGGAAGGAGGAGGAGGGGAGGGAGGAGGAGGAGGAGGGGGGGTCTCAGGAAGGCCGAGGTGGGCGGGCCCGGCCGGCCGGTGGAGACGAGGGGGGGGCGCCGCCGCCGCCGCCGCTCTCTTTTCAAGGCCTCCCCCCCTCCCTCCGCGCTTCTTCCGAGGAGAGACGGAGGAAGGAGGAGAGACGCCGCTCAGCCGCCTCGCCCACCCCGGCCACACAGCGCGGGCGAGGCCGGGCTCTCTCGCTCGCCTTCCTTCTCCTCGGCGCCCGCCCGCTTCGCCAGGCAGAAAAACAAAACACACACGCACAAAAAAAAAAAGAAAACGAGGAAGATCGGCGCGGGCGGCGACGGCAAGCGGAGTGCGGCGGCGGCGGCGGTGAGGAGGGTGTGACGAGATGTGAGGAGGAGGCGGCGGCGGCGGCGCCGGGTGGGTCCTCCTTCTTCACGGGCGGAGGAGGAGGAGGAGGGCGGAGGAGGACGGGGCCTCCCGCTTCCTTCTCGTTCCCTCACACACGCCCCGGCTCCTCGCCGTCGTCGTCGCAGTCGTCACCGGGATATTAGTCGAAGCGCGGTCCCGCTCGTGCGCGCGACCGACCAGTCTCCCTCCTCCTTTTTTGGCCCCCCCTCTCTATTTTTTCACCCCTCCTCCTCTTCCTTTTCTTCTTCTCCTCAGCGGCGGCGGCGGCGGGGAGCTTTCCCCCCCCCCTCCTCCCTCAGCGCCGCCTCAAACGTACATAGAGATATGTACACACACACACACACACACGCTCACATACAGCCCTCTCGCCTCAGCTCTGGGCTCTGACAGCAATGGCGGCCGCCAGGAGCACCGCGCCTCGCCATTGGCCCAGCGCGGCCCACGTGGGACAGGCCTCCCGGCTGGACGGGGAAAGGCGGGGGGGGGAGAGGAGGGAGGGGGGAATGAGAAGAGCGGCGGCTCTCCTCTAGCTCAGTCGCGCCCGCGCGCTGTTACGAAGCGCTCGCCTTCGCCTCGGCCGCCGCTAGGGGTGCTGCGGAGCTGGAGTGACTAGAGAGCGGCGGCGGCAGGAGAGGCAGCCGTAAGTAACCCCTGCCTGGCCGGCACTACCTTGCTGTAGTGGAATGCGCAGAAGTTGCAGCAGGCGCCTGGGTACAGGGACACACAAAACACGCGAACCACGTTTTCCCACTCGCCCGAAAAGGTGAAAATGGGAAGTGTAGTTTGTTCAGGGAGGTGTAGTTCGGTGAGGGATAAACTAGCCATAGAAGTAAGGTAGCAGGACCTACGCAGCGACCTTGCTGTAGTGCAGAAGGTGCAGGGGGCTCTCTCCTTCTGGATGCACGGGCGTTTAAAAAACACACACATTTATCTTGGAAGCTGTAGTTTGTAACAGGTGCTGGGACTTGTAGTTTGGTGGTGGGATAAAATGTGCAGAAGATGTTGTGGGTGTTCTTTTTTTCTCTGGATGAGTGCACACTATACATTTAAAGCACACACACACACACCAAAAAAATGGGAACTGTAGTTTGTTGCAGGCACCGGGAGTTGTAGTTTGGTGAAGGATAAAGTGGTGAATGAATGAAGGTGATGGCAGAAGCAGTAGTACTACCCACCCTACCTCAGTATAGATGACAGTGAAGAAGCTACAGAGGACTCTTACTCTTTCTCTCTCTGACTGTGTATACACCATATACTAAAATAATGCTTCCCCCCCCCCCCCAGTGCTGCATCTACGTAGAAGCAAAATAAGCTATAGCTTATTGGAGGCCCCCCAAAAAATTAAAGGAAAAAAACCTGGATGTACTTTTCCAAAATATAAGATAAAAAACAAATAAAATGGCTTTAGATACCTATTAGGTCCATAAATTACCATATAGCATATATTCAGCACAGAAAACAGTGACAATTTGTTGTTGACAAAGGACAGCTGGACATATAAAGGGCCCCATTACCTTCCGTAGCTTAGGGCCTCATAAAACCTAAATCCGGCCCTGGCTCCCCCCCCCAAAAAAAAAACCCAACAACACTCCCACACTCCAGGGAACTTTGGTGTTTTAAGGGTACTGGAAGTTGTAGTTTGTGAGAGATAAACAAAGGTGACAAAGGTGACAAGAGAGGCAGCAGTAATGCCCATTTCTCCCATCACACTGTAGCAGAATGTGCGGAAGTGTCAGTAGGCTCTCTCTGGATGTATACATACATAAACTTATTCATTTATATCCCACCTTTTCCTCTCAGTTGGAATACCATGTTCTCTCCCTCATTTAATCCCCACAACATCCCAGCAAGGTAGGTCAAGCTGAGAGGCAGTGACTGGCCCAAGGTCTCCCAGTGAGCTTCATGGCTGAGTGGGGATTTGAACCCTGTTCTCCCAGCTCCTAGTCTTCATGTTCTAACCACTATACCACACAGGGTCTCCTTAAAGCACCCCTCAAAAAGGGAGAGTCCTGTGAACTGTAGTTTGTTATGTTGTAGTTTTGTGAAGGATAGACTACAGTTCCCAAGATTTGTGGGGTGCTTTAAATGTGTGGTGTTTTTGCAGCCAGCAAGTCAAGACGGGACACAGAAAAGCCTCCATGTACACACCATGTTTTAAAGTTTATCCCCATTAAAAAGAATATTGGGAACTGTAGTTTGTTGTGGGTGCTGGGAGTTGTAGTTCTGCGTGGGATAAACTAAAATTCCCAGGATTTTTGCAGGTGGCAGTAATATAATTTATATGTATATGTACACAGCGAGTTGAGATGGGATGTGGAGAAGCCTTGGTGTGTGGTGTAGTATATAACCAGTGCTGGAGATACAAGCCTAAGAGCAGTTTATGGTATGTAACAACTTGTAATTGTAACCAAGTCTAAGAAGGTGTATAACTGAAACAGTTGCATATTGCTTCCTTGTTTACCGCCTTGTTTTTTCCACTGTCAAGTTTTATTGTAAGTTCTCAGCCCTCTGTCAAGTGTGATGCACACTCATGACACTCAATGACTAACGAACTGTTGTTATTATTATTGCACAAGTTTTCTGCTTCTGGGGCACTTAGAACAACATATATCAAGCCTGTGGATCCTACTGAATCATTCGCATCTATATAACATCTCCTCTTCATCTGCCGAGAAAAATTATAAACCGCTTGACCCAAATGTTCTCCAAATATAAAGATAAAGCATGGCTAAAATCCACACCCAAACAGACATAAAACCTCTGCTGTTAAAAACAAAGGTAGCTAATTAAATTGTGTGTCTGCATAGGCTTGGCAGAACAGAAAAGTTTTCAGCACGCAGCTAAAACAAGACTGCGTTTGCACTTCACTTGGCTATCTCTTTGTACATTTGGTGGGCATATATTACTCTATATCTGTAAACTAAGACAGATTTATTGATAGTTATTGTACTGTCAGTGTGAACTGACAGCAGAAGAATCTGGGATCCCCACAACCACCTGTAACAATTTTTCAGTAAAAAACCCCCAAAACCAATGACAAATATATAGTGTTTTCCTCATTTGCCACCTTGCAAGACAGGTAGGCCGGATCGAGAGAGATACAGTGGTACCTCAGGTTACAGATGCTTCAGGTTACAGACTCCACTAACCCAGAAATAGTGCCTCGGGTTAAGAACTTTGCTTCAGGATGAGAACAGAAATCGTGCAGCAGCGGCGTGGCAGCAGCGGGAGGCCCCATTAGCTAAAGTGGTGCTTCAGGTTAAGAACAGTTTCAGGTTAAGAACGGACCTCCAGAACAAATTAAGTTCTTAACCCGAGGTACCACTGTAGTGACTGGCCGAAAGTCAACCAGTATGACAAGCTTCATGAGGATATAAATCTGGACCTCCCTGGTCTCATCCTGACACTCTTCGCCACTTCTTTTAACACAAGAAGTCCTGCTGAATGTTCAGCAGGTGGGTTTTACTTCCAGGTTAAGTCACCCAGGGTGGACTTTGGTAATCTTTCGTAATATGGTACCTCATGTAAGGCCAACATTTGGTGCCCCAAAATGGATCTTCTCAATTATGGATCTTCTCGGTCCTTCACCAGCTTGGCACCCAGGGGCAGGGGAGAGAAACTGCCCACACCACCCTAAATATGGCGCTGGTGTCACCTTAGAACAGGGAGACTCCAATTCAAATCCCCACACAGCGACAAACCATATTGGATGATCTTGGGCCTTCCATTATTTCTTATACCAGTGATTCCCAAACTTTTTCAGGACACCCCCCCACGGTTCCATAAATTCATCCCCAGTGCCCCCTAAAGCATTAGTCATTTGCATGACTCACTAAGGAAGATAACGACACAATAAAATTATAAACAGCAACAATGAATTGCACGTTTATTTGGAATCCAATTAAATCAATTTAGTTTAATTAATTCAACAACACTGATGCACTTGTTCCTGTGATACCAGCTTTTCACAATCTGCCCCTTGCCTCTTAGCACCTGCCTAGGCAATCCCACTCCCCCCACCCCAGGGGTCAGTACTATCCACTTAGGGAAAGGGAAAGGTAAAGGTACCCCTGCCCGTACAGGCCAGTCGTGTCTGACTCTAGGGTTGTGCACCCATCTCACTTAAGAGGCCGGGGGCCAGCGCTGTCCGGAGACACTTCCGGGTCATTTGGCCAGCGTGACGAAGCTGCTCTGGTGAGCCAGCACCAGCGCAGCACATGGAAACGCCGTTTACCTTCCTGCTATAAAGCGGTACCTATTTATCTACTTGCACTTAAGGGTGCAACTGCTAGGTGGGCAGGAGCTGGGACCGAAAGACGGGAGCTCACCCCGCCGCGGGGATTCGAACCGCCGACCATGCGATCGGAAAGCCCTAGGGGCTGAGGTTTTACCCACAGCACCACCCGCATCCCTATCCACTTAAGGAACCACTGTCTACCCCACGGCTCCTTTAGAGAAGGGCAAGTTTAAAATGTAATAAATACTGTGCAGGGAAAAAAAATACTGTGCAGGGTGGGGTGTGTGGAGAAATATAACAGAAATATAACAGGAGGAGCTGAGGCTCCAATACTTTGGCCACCTCATGAGAAGAGAAGACTCCCTGGAAAAGACCCTGATGTTGGGAAAGATGGAGGGCACAAGGAGAAGGGGACGACAGAGGACGAGATGGCTGGACAGTGTTCTCGAAGCTACCAGCATGTCTGACCAAACTGCGGGAGGCAGTGGAAGGCAGGAGTGCCTGGCGTGCTCTGGCTCATGGGGTCACGAAGAGTAGGACACGACTAAACGACTAAACTACAACAACAGGAGGAGTCACATTCACAAGCTTTCATGGACTTCTTCAGATCTATGCTATGGTTAGTGTTGGATTAGGACTAAGGCAGTGATGGCCAAACCTGGCCCTCCAGCTGTTTTGGGACTACAACTCCCATCATCCCTAGCTAACAGGACCAGTGGTCAGGGATGATGGGGATTGTAGTCCCAAAACAGCTGGAGGGCCGAGTTTGGCCACCGCTGGACTAAGGGGACCCAGGTTCGAATCTACTCTTGGCTATGAAACCCAGTAGATGACTGCTGGGATAAGGTGGGATGAAAACTTGCCATAACGTTAAAGTACCTCCCGAATACCTCTCATATCCTCCACCATGGAATGTACAAGTCACGTTCTCTGCAAATGTGTAGTTCTCCCATTGGGGCTTAGTTCAGCTGGTTTATAAAGGAAATTAGAACATACAAAATCCTGCAAACAGTTTGATGTTCACTGCCACCTAGTCACAGAAGCAATCATCTCACGAACACTTGTAAATAAACCTTCTTGCAATCAATCAAGTTCACTTACAAGTAACCAGGGATCAGGTGATGATTTGTTCTTTTCATTTATTTAAAATGTTTTAAAGCTGCCTTTAAGTGAAGGGAAGGCAGCCTACAAAAGGCAAAGCTGTACAACTGAAAGGATATAGGAATGTAGGAAGCTGCCTGTCATTGAACCAGACTCCTGTTCCATCCAGCTCTGCAACTCCCCAGGGTTTCAGGCAGGGAATGTTCTCAGCCCTTCCTGCAGATGCCACTGGGGTGTCTCACTTTAGCGGGTGAAACCTAATATTTGCACATTTCTTCAGTGAGGGGTCTTAAAAATATGATTTTGGGCATGAGGAATCTAAACCTACTATTATTTTTGTGGCTGGACAATGTTTAGCTTGGTAAATCTACCTCTGATGAAGAAACACATAGACTGTTTTCAGAAAGCCAAATAATTTTAATGTTACCTTCGGAAAATGTCAGGTAAACAAAATAATAAAAGTAAACAACAATAATCACCATCATAATAATATATAATATAACTGCAAGTACTTGGCAATCCCATCATCCCTGACCACTGGTCCTGCTAGCTAGGAAACATGGGAGTTGTAGGCCAAAAACATACGGAGGGCCAAGTTTGAGGAACCCTGGTTTAGAGCAGTGGCGTAGCGTGGGTTGTCAGCACCCGGGGCAAGGCAAGTAATTTGTGCCCCCTAACCCGTGGATTTGTGCACCCTAACCCTAACCCCCAGATGTTGCGCCCGGTGCGGCTGCCCCCCCTGCACCCCCCACGCTACGCCACTGGTTTAGAGAGGCAGTCAGGGGTCATCTTTCATTTGATATATAATTTTATGGTATTACTCCAAAAGAAAGTGGTGCTATGAGCCATCAAACCTTGGAAATGCACTTTTTCCAAAAGGTCTCCACAATTTTGGGCTCTAGTGTATTCCAGGTGTGGTCTGACCAAGGCAGAACAGAGTGGGACTATGACTTCCCTTGATCTGGACACTATACTTCTGTTGATGCAGCCTAGAATAGCATTAAGCCCTTTTCTTCCATTCTCGCCATTCTTGCAACAAACTTGACGCTCTTACTCACGTGTGCATTTAATGAACAAACCCCTTTATTTTTTCCACCAGCAAATTGGGGGGGGGGTGCACGGGCAGGCGGAATTTAGGTGTGTGGGATAGGGGAGATATGATGTGAGACTGAGGCAGATCATTCTCTTTCCTGCCCTTTCCCCACACCTCGGGAGCAAAAAGCAGCCAGTGGCAGGTTCAATAGTTATTCCCAAGGACAAGGCAGCATAAGAACTGACAGCGGAACTTAACTGACAGCCATATGGGTGAGTCCGGGAGAGTGCCATGTTTCTTGTGATACAAAAGCATAATAAATATGTGTGTGTTTTATAAGGCATTGGAATGGCTTCTTAGTAGGATCGGAGTTATTTTCCTTGCCCTGAGATCAGATCTATCCAGCCCAGGCACAGCTTGGCAACTTAAGCAGTAAGCCTGGCAGGAGCGCCAACTTGAATAAAATATCGATGGGGTGGGGGCAGACTGATCGTAAGATTTGAGGGTCCCCCAAAATGGATAGGTATTCCCATTCAAATGGTGTGTGGGGCACCCACACACCATTTGAATGGCAATACCTATCCATTTTGGGGGGCCCTCAAATATTTAATTGGGGTGTGTGATGTGAAGGGACCTTGAACCCTAGGAGTTGGCTGCTATGGAGCCTGGCAGCTGGATTGCTCACAGGAGCAGGGAGCAGGTTAAGAAGAAGAAGAAGAGTTTGGATTTGATATCCCGCTTTATCACTACCCGAAGGAGTCTCAAAGTGGCTAACATTCTCCTTTCCCCTCCTCCCCCACAACAAACACTCTGTGAGGTGAGTGGGGCTGAGAGACTTCAGAGAAGTGTGACTGGCCCAAGGTCACCTAGCAGCTGCATGTGGAGGAGCGGGGAATCGAACACAGTTCACCAGATTACGAGACTACCACTCTTAACCACTACACCACACTGGCTCTCCCCGCAGGAACTGCCCTGCATTTATGGTCATCTCACCAGCAGCTGATGCCCCTTGAGACTCATGGAGTTGAAGGCTGAAGGCCCAACAACAGGCCGAGCCCAGCCAACAGGAGATGGAAAAGAGTAATTCTAGTTTTGTCCCCATCCGACTCCCTGCTGAGTTCTAGAGAAGCAACACTGAGACTAAATAGGAAGAGGAGGAAGCTGACAGCCCCAGCCACCTCCTGGACGTGTTGAAAGCAAATTGAGGTTGGTGGGACAATGGCCTGCTTGCCTTAACAGATCAACCTCCGCTGGTTCATCTTAAGGCAAAACAACTGCTGCGGCCAAAATATGCCTCCACATAGTATCTGATCTCAAAACAGGAAGCCTGTGAACAGAGGGAAGGGGGAGCCACGACTCAGCACTTTCAAAAGGTGATCATGAAACCTTTTAAGGATTATTATTCTGCAACGGTTTACTCTTACTTCAGTGCACAGCTTGGTTTCGTTTTCTTTTCTGCTCTACCGCAAAGAAAAAAAAAAGTTGCTTCCTAACGTGTGCAAGCACAAATGATATTTTAGAGGCACAGTCAGAGCACGAGGGATTTGGTGGATATTTGCACGCTGCTAGTGTTTATGCCCTGTGCTTTATTTTTGGAGGGAGTCTTAGTGACATCACAGGCACTAGCCAACTGGTGCTGTGCACAGCGAGCTTTTGCTGCTAACCTGCAAAATAGATTTCCTCCCCCTTTGTTTGAGAGCAGTCTGGCACTCCCTGCTTTTCGGTCCCCAGTGCATCGTCTTCACACGAGCAAGATAATTGACAACACTTTGGTTTGCTGTAACATCCTCTAGGAGACTCTGACTCAAGGATGAAATGTAACCCTCAGACTCTTAAAGCAGGGCTGGTAACCTCTAGCCAACAGGCCTCATTAGAGTAAGCATGGCTCCCTACGTGACCTGTGAGGCTGTTTCCTCCAAATGACCCCCATCTGCCCCCCCCATCTGATGTTATATGTGATGTCAGGTGTAGGAAGCAGGTAGGGAAACAGCTGTCAGTGAATAATCATTGCACTTCTGATTGCAGTGCACTCCCAATTGTTCCTTGTCAAAGGAGGCCTCCTGTCACCACTGGGTAACCAAGCTCTGATCCACACATAAGCCCTCATAAGGAATTTGTGTAAGATCAAATTGTTAAACCATTCCTTCATATTGACCCCGCTTTCAGACTCTCTCAGGCAGTACAGTCCTATGCATACTTACTCAGAACCAAGTCCCTCTGAGTTCAACGAGGTTTCCACTCAAGTAAAGAATTAATGGGATTGCAGCTTAACAGCTTCTCCACATTTTGTGTGTGTGCATGCGTGTGCTATCAAGTTAGACTTTCTAACTAAAATGTGTCATCCAGAGAGTGGGAAGACATTAAAAGTTTCAGGAATTCACAGTGCAGGCTTACTGCCATCCCTTAGATGACCTGCTTATTGAGCATTCATTGTGATTTGCTTGTACAAAGCTTATGGGGAGGTTAGACTAAAGTCTGTTATTTCTTGAGCTATTGTTCTGATTTGGTTGGAAGAGAATTAAACAAGAGGATATCAGGGATTGGGCAATCCTGGAGGTATCCGGAACTCAAATTGTTCAGAGCCTTGTAAATTAATTCAAGAACCTGGAACCTAGCAGTGAACGTATCAATGAAAACAGCATGTAGATCTTGGAGACCAAACAATGGGTACACTTGGAGAGGGACGTAATCGAAAACAACCCCACCACAGCATACCCACTCCTCCAAAACAAACTAAGGAAAATCCCCACAACACTAAACAGGAAGGAAAAAATAGGCAAACTGTCCCCGTCCCCACCCCCTGGTTCACCACCCACTATTCCACCCCACAGCACAAAACCTCCAGATAAAAACCTGGTAAGCCAAAGGCCTACGCTGCCTAAAAGACTTCTACAAAAATAACAAACCCATACCAACACAAGAAATACAAGACAAACTAGTGGACACTCAAATACCCTGGCTAACACACCACCAGCTACATGCCTTCTTAAATAATCCAGCAGTAAAATCAGCAGCCACTAGACCAATGACCACCTTTGAAAATCTTCTAACAGCAAAGGGACACGGCAAGGGGACGGTGTCCACAATCTATAAAATACTGCTTCAAAACCCCACAAAACCCCTTGACACAATCAAAAGACAACGGGAGGGTGGCATAGGCTACAAAATGAACCACACCCAATTGACTAGAATGTGGTCTAAATCTCCCTTTAAATCCATATCAGCTAAAAGAAAATAACTCACTCTGAAACTTACTTGCAGATGGTGTTTAACACCATGGAAACTGGTGCTGATATTGCCCAGGAACCTCACCAAAATGCTGGAGAGGCTGCAGCTCCACAGGCACATACCTGCACATGTGGTGGGAATACCCCCAAATCCAGGCCTTCTGCACAACAGTCCTACAAGAAATAAGCAAAATAACTAAACAGATATTAGAAGACACTCCAGAACTGGCCCTACTAAACATCTTCCAAGATAATAATGCCCAGCCGCACTATGAAGAGCTCACAATCCACCTCTTCTCAGCAACCAGAAACATCATAGCCAGACACTGGAGAGACCCGTCAGGAGTAAACATGGACCAATGGTATCAAACTATATTGGAAACAGCCTTATTAGAAAAATTAACCAAAAGACTGAAACTGGTACAGGGACGAACAGAAGAAGATGCCTTCCCTCCAGTGCTGCTCCCCTTTATCACATATGCAACCCAACAAGACACCAACAAGAACCCACTGACAGCATTTGAATTGATATGGCTGACCTGACCCACAATATGTGAACAAACAAACCCCTGTGTTGTAAAATATGAGTCAGCAATATGAGTCAGCAACATGATGGCCAGAAACAATTACAATGTGAAAAACTTTATGGATTAATTCAAAACATCAAAACTAACAAACTGAAGTCTCTGAAGGTCTCTGAAAGTCCAATAATACTCCTCACAAAACTTCTTACAAACGTTGTCTGATCTTCACGAATACTTTTCAAATAGTCCATAAATTTACTCCAGTCTTCCGTGAATTTCTGGTCCCGCCGGTTTCAAATCCTTTCTGTTAATTTATCCTGACTGTAATAAATTTCATGTCATGTCATTACATTAAGAAAAGAACAGAAGACATAAGACGAGCCTCTTGGCCAAAGGCAGCTCAGCATCCTGGTTTCAGAGTCTCTGGGAAGTCCCTAAAATGGACCAGAGCACAGGAGCACTCTTTCCTCCTGTGGTTTCCAGCAACTGGCATTGAGAAGCATTCCTATCTCCAGTGCTGGAGGCAGAGCATAGCCATCAAGGCCAATAGCCATTGATATCCCTCTCTTCCACAAAGCCAGTATTATTGCACTATAAAATCAGGATGTAAATATTAAACTTTATTTTAAAAAATGCTTCCAAGAACGTGTGTATTGGACAGCATTGCATGCACCCCCCAAACGCGTACAAATTGTCACGCAGGCCTTTTAAAAGAAACGAAAATTGCAAACAGACGAGAAAACGTGAACTGAATTTAAGGTTGGTGTGGCGATGGGAAATTGAAATTGACGGGTGCCTCCATCCCTACTTGAACCCAAAAACACGACACACTTGAAAGGACTCTCAGCCCGGCGTGGAGCCAGAGGAGCAAAGCAAAGGATATTTTGCGAACGGTGGAAAAGCAGGCAGGTGTCACGTGGAAAAGCCTTGCGTTCCCTCCAGTCGGCAGAAGGCTGTCAGCTGCTGGGGACCAAGCGCAATTGTGTCAGGAGCACACCCATCGCCTGGCATACGACGGAGCCTGCCTTGTGCTGCGGGAAGGAGCCAGTTGCTTGCCTCTCCAGACAGATTCCAAAATTAGATTCAAAACACAGCCAAGAGCTGGTATCAGAGGAAATATTGCTTCATTCCGGAACAACTTAGCACATGTTATGCCTGTGCAACTTGGTGGGTGGCTGAGCAAAGCCCCAGCAGGTGGTGCTTACCTTTTCAAAATAAGGAGGGAGAAAACAAAAGGTTGCAACAGCGTCCTAAGTGAAGGATATATAAATTAACAGCTACCATTGCTGCAAATGCTCAGTTACCCACCCCTTTGGAATTCTGAAAAAGGCTCCCTCACCCCAATACAGTGGTACCTCGGGTTAAGTACTTAATTCGTTCCGGAGCTCCGTCCCTATCCTGAAACTGTTCTTAACCTGAAGCACCACTTTAGCTAATGGGGCCTCCTTTTGCCGCTGTGCAATTTCTGTTCTCATCCTGAAGCAAAGTTCTTAACCTGAGGTACTATTTCTGGGTTAACAGAGTCTGTAACCTGAAGCGTATATAACCTGAGGTACCACTATACATCTACAGGGATCATCTACACTTATCTTTTACTCTGTATTTTGGCTTTTTACTCTGTGTCTGGGCTTTTAGGTCTGTGTCTGAGTGGGGTGTGGGGTTTTTTTGGTGTGTGGGGTTTTTTTGTCCCAGCACTTTCTCTAGGAAATCCTGCATTTTCCCACTGAATCAGTATGTCCAAACCCTTGAATGCACTTGTTGGCCTAACATTCTGTCTGAAATGGACTGAACTGACTGCACGGCACCAAGTACAGGTATCGTTCTCCATTCATTCAGTATACTGAGTGTGTACTGTGTTCGCTCTGTACTTACCAAGGTGCTAGGACATGGGTAGGCAAACTAAGGCCCAGGGGCCGGATCCGGCCCAATCGCCTTCTAAATCTGGCCCATGGGCAGTCCGGGAATCTGCACGTTTTTACATGAGTAGAATGTGTGCTTTTATTTAAAATGCATCTCTGGGTTATTTGTGGGGCATAGGAATTCATTCATTTCCCCCAAAAAAATATAGTCCGGCCCCACACAAGGTCTGAGGGACAGTGGACCGGCCCTCTGCTGAAAAGGTTTGCTGACCCCTGTGCTAGGAGGAAGCCAGGATGCCTCCAGTTGTCAGATTCAGGTTTTCTGGTGCAGATAGCTCTTGATGAGACTAGACTGTCTGCATCTACAGGTGGGATATATTTGTCTGTGAAATTTTCCCTTTGAGATTGTCATTTCCAGGAAAATGAACTGTCGGATTCCTGCACTTTCTAAAACAGCACTGTCTAGACCTAATGGAAGATAATGCCTTTCAAGTCAGAAACGAGGGCTTTCTTATAGATTTTATGACGGCACGGGTATGCAGATTTGTGGAAACTCTTGACAGTGAAACTTAACAAAGACATCAAGAAATCCAAGGGATTTCAAAGAAGAACTAGATAATAAGATGATCAGATATATTATGTTGTTGAGAAAGAAGAGTTATTTGGTTTGGTTGACTTGGCTCTTCAGCTTGCTAAATAAATTCAAGCCAGTCTAAAAGTGCATTTTGCTCATCTCACATCATCATAGAGAGACCAGCAAACCTAGAGCAGTTGTCATGGAAAAACAAAAAAGGTGCCTTTCCCTCACCTCACCTCAGTTCCCTAGTTCAAGAACTGACACTAGTGTTGCCAACTAACCAGGGAAAAAGTCTCCCCTACTCCTTTGCTGTTTAATGTGCAATCTGACCCCCAAAAAGCATGTAAAGTTTTTCAGGGCAATTAGTTAAACATTATTATCAGTCAATATCAGGGCACAGGAGCAAGGGATGGTTGAAAATCTGGCAATCTTCACTGCAACCCAACTCTACAGTTCACTTTTTCTAAGGCCAATAGGAATCAAGCTTTGAAACATAGGACCTGGGCATAGGACGACTCCTTCTGTTGTGTGTTTATGATAACAGTGGAAGCTTCTTGCTTTCAGCTTAAGACTGCAAATCGATGTACGACTACAGCCAGAGTAGGAAGGGTTAACCACCACCACCCACCCTCACACTAGGGTCTGCATGCATTTTTAACAACTTGCACTTAAAGCCACAGATAATTAGCCAACCTACTGAAGTGAGAGGCGAAAGGATTTCTTTGCACAAGGGGACATTTTGCACAGAATGACCTGGCCTCACTCCACACCCAAAGGAACAAGCCATAGCTCAGTGGCAGAGCAGGCGAAACACCCCAGGTTCAATCCCCAGGTTCTCCAGATAGGACACATAAAGGAACAGCAGTATGTATGATCATCCAAAGCCTGGGAGAAGAGAAACCTCTTAAAGGATGTCAATGATGGAACTGGGCAGGCCTCGCTTGAGAAAGCATTTTGCAGCAGAGGGCCACAACCAAAAAGGCCCTCTCATTTGTTGCCACCCTCCAAACCTCTCTCAGAGGGGCTCCTGGAGAAGGCTTTTCCGATAAAGAAAGCAGAATTTGGGTAAGAGAGGCGTTCTGCATGATACTGGGCTTTGTGGTTTTTTTAAATATAATTTTTATTAACAGGCGAATCAAATCACATTAATTCCAGATCACATTAATTCCAAATCACATTAATTCCAAATCACATTAATTCCAAATTATACAGCCAGATTTTTAAATTTTTGTTGGGGGTACCCATACATCAAGCTCCAAAAGGGGACCAAACATCACTCATGTTGCTGCTTTAATTAAACAGTTCTATCCAGTTCTGTCCAGATAGTCTCTTTGTTACTTTCCTCATCTTCTTGTTGTTATCAAATATTCCTTTCTTTGCGATCTCTGATAGTCTTCACAAGCGGGTTGAAAACAAACATTCTCTGTGTGGGTTTTACACTCTCCAAAAATCATATCACATAAAGAACATACGCCATTTCCACACCTCCAAACATTCCCTCCATCTGTCTGTTAATTTCCCCAGGCTTGCCAAATATCTCCAGGGGCTCTGTCAGTTCAAGATCACATACCGATAACCATACATTCACATTCCGATGACCCTGGTGCTCCTCCCCCTCGTCTTTCTATAGGCAAGCCTGTCTTAGCGAAACACCATTTGTAACTGCGTCATAAAACTTTCCATTCCCCATTGTTTCTACCAATCCACTCTTTGATCATTTCCACACAGTTCTTGATCTCCTGCTTGTGATTAATAATTTGCAACGATTCTTCTTTCTGGAGGGGAGGGTTATTGGTCTCACATAATATAAAAAAAAGAAAAGTTTTTTCCTCCCCCCCTTTCTGTTTCATTCCAACGAAGAGTCTTTTAATGGTGATTCTTCACTTGATTTATTGTTCAGCCCGTCACTCCGCTCACAGAGATCCATTAATCAGCAGTCTTTACTCCCGATCTTCACTTGATGTATGTGCATTAGCTTCTTTCCAATTATATATTTCCAATTATATATTCCGACCTAATGTGAATTAGAGACAGCGTCCGGGAGAGTCGGCCTCACTCAAGGGCTTCGTGCCAAGTGCCCACACCCCCTTCTTTCAAATCCGGGGGTGAATTATGGACACCGCTGGCAAGGCAGTCCCCCCCATTCCCTTGGGGAGGCAGGGAGGCTGCATACTCCCATCACAGCCTCTTAATTACCTCGTGTGGGTCGGAGAGATGTTATTGTCGGCCATCTTCCAATGCGCCCCCTGGTGGCCCCCCGATACTGGGCTTTGTAGGTTCAACCAAGCACTTTGAGTTGCAATCCGAAACAGCTGAAAGGCGCCCAGCTGGCAAAAGCTGGGATGATCACATTCACAGCCACTGCAAATTGCTGAAAGGTATCCACTTTGTGCCCATGGAGAACCATAGCCAAGGGTACTTTTTCATTTTTACCAGGAGCTCAGGCTGTAGGGCCCTTCAGTCTCTTGACCCTTTCCTCCTAGATCTCTATGGTTAAAATTTTGCTAGCCAGGACTGCAGAACCAGGGAAGCGAGGTCACTTTAGCCAGATAAAAACTGGGACATTGTTTTAATGGTGACATCCTCGTGTTACTTGCTGTGGAAGGAGAGATCATGTGGGTCCAGTGCTCCATTAGAACTCTAAAAGAAAGCCACAACCCTCCTTGAAATTCCAATGGAATTAATAATTCTATTAGCCCTCTAGGCAGACGATGGGCTTGTTGAGTCATGGTTATCCAGTGTCAAACACACAGTTATGAGCTTGCCTGCGATGAGGAAGGTCTTCTTTGCCAAGAACTTATTTATTAAGAATAGGTTCCCAGATGGTGATCAGGTTAAGCAGGGTGAACCCCTGAACATTATGGAATGGAGCATGTGGGTGGGTGTGAGTGCATATGTAATAACTGACCTTGGGATGTTAAGCTAGCTTTCTTTTTCCTTATGAAGGCGAGCCTGGTGGGTGAAGTGTGTTATTCCCCTGGAAACAGCCAATCAGGTAACACATCATACACAGCCGTATGCAGAACACACAATTCTTGGCATGAGGACTAGAGACTTGGCTCATAAAACCTAGTGCAGTTCAGGATGTAAAAAACCAAAAAGGCGTTTATTTAGGCAACACCGAGAAATCATTCTGCACTAATTCAGGCTGTGCATATCCTCCCATTTACTCTGCATCCAGGGCACTTTCACTGCTGATTTGGGAAGTGGTGTAATCATCATCATCATCATCATCATCATCATCATCAGGGCCTTGCAGAGCCAGGCAGAGGCCCAGGCCAGGTAGATAATGTGCCCCCCCTTTTGACCCTGGGGATAACTGAAGTATTATAAATAAGTATATAAATATACTTAAGTAAGTATATAAATATGCTGACCGAGGCCCCCTTTCGAATCGGAGGCCCGGTCCAAGTGGCTCATATGCCCCCCCCGTCTGGGCCTGATAATAATAATACTTTTATTATTTATACCCACCCACCCATCTGGCTGGGTTTCCCCACCCACTCTGCACAGCTTCCAGCAAAATAAATAAAAAATGTCAAACATGAAAAACTTCCCAATACAGAACTGTCTTCGGATGTCTTCTAACACGCAATGTTAGCCACAATCCATATCTGTCCCTGTTGTTTCTTACGAAACAGAGAGCGTGGTTTAGAGGTTAGAGTGCATGTTTTGAATCCCATATTCGGCCATGAAGCTCACTAGGCCAGTCACTGCCTCTCAGGGTTGTTGTTGTTGTTGGGGGGGGGGTAAATGTGGAGGGGGAAAGCTATGTGCATCACCATAAGTTCCCTAGAGAAAATGATGGGATATAAATGCATAAATAAAAAAATAAATACTGTGCTTTGATGAGTTTCCCCCCAAACTGGCTTCAATTGGAATCGAGAAATAGAATGACCTAGCTGTGTTTGAAGCCATCAGTGTGCACACGGCCACTATTTTATATCCCCGCTTGATCAGTACGCCACCCCATTTCCTTCCTCTCCTCCATTCAATCCAGATTCACCATCTCTGTGAGGTTTTCTTTACTTCGCAGTTTGTTTTTTTATATAGAAATGGGAATATACGGACAAAATGGGAAGATAATGCAGGACGACATTTTGATGAAGATGTTGTGCAGGCACTGCTCAAATTCTGCACACATACGCAGTGACAAGTTCACAGTAAACTGCTGTGTGGAAGTACCCAAACAGCCCTGTGAGGTATGCTAGGCTGAGAAAGACCAACTGTCCCAAGGTGATCTCTGTGGCCAGGTGGGGATTTGAACCTTCAACTCGAAAGTCACCATCCACCATTCTTAATGGCCCCACCACACTGGTTTTCTGTAACTGTGCATATATTCTAGAGGAAACGGCACCTAACAGGTTGATTTGAGGATGCATACAATCTACTCAACTGGCCACAGCTTCCAACATTCACTCCAAAATTCGCTCCCTGCTCCCACAAGCACCACAGTGCTCTTCTCCAATCTTTATTTGCCTCTTTGTCAAACAAACCTTAACTTGTAAAGTTGCTTGTGTAACTATTTGCCCAGTGTCTTCACTTGGCTCCAATTTATATTTGTTTTCTAACTTTATTGCCGTCCGCTGAGATTTAGGAGCGGGTTGGGCATTATGTTTAAATAAATGCATTTCTGGAAGATGTAAAAAAGCAGACTATACGGATCTGAAACTATGAGTTTGTTGGGGGGGGGGTCCACAAGGACTCATTTGTTGCCATCTTTAAAAATAAAAAAGTTAAGCACTGCAAATTTGTTTATTATTGGTTGGACAGTAAGCTCTGAAGGCCACCATCATACAAAGGAAAGGCATGAGATAAAGGTATGAAAATAAATAAGTTTAAAGAAGTATACAGTACTTCCACTTTCAACATTCAGGTAGATGTTTGTGTGAACCTCCCTAAGATTTTTAGGGATTTTTAGAAAACAAATGAGGAACTCTATAGACCAGCTGTGATGAACCCTGGCCCTCCAGTTGTTGCAGAGCTACAACTCCCATCATCACTGATCATTGACCATGCTTGCTAGGGCTGATGGGAGCTGTAGTTCAGCAATGTCTGGGGAGCCAAAAGTTCCCCACACCTCCTGTAGATAGCACAAACAAACAAACAAACAAACAAACAAACAAACAAACAAACAGGATCTTTCAAAAGCTTGCCCTTTTCTAAACCCTCACTGTGCTATGGAGACCTGCAAGATGTCAACTGCAGCAGCTGTGATTTGCTCCGGGGCCAGGGGGAGGGGGAATGGCTCCAAGTTCCATCCTGGAGAATTTCTTATGATGAACAGTTACCATCCCCATCCCCACCCCAGGTTTTTCCCCAGGTGCTGAGAGTTGTTAGGAGAGCCCTATTCCCCGCACGGAGCTATAATGTCCAGGGTTCCCTTGAATGAGGGATTGATTGTTGAACTATTCAGAGAAAACGCATTTATCTATAGCTCTGTTAATTAGAGTGTGGTGCTGATAACGCCAAGGTTGCAGGTTCGATTCCCATATGCGACAGCTGCCTATTCCTGCGTTGCAGGGGGTTGGAATAGATCAGGGTTTCCCAAACTTGAGTCTCCAGCTGTTTTTGGACTACAATTCCCATCATCCCTGGCCACAGGTCTTGCTAGCTAGGGATGATGGGAGTTGTAGTCCAAAAACAGCTGGAGACCCAAGGTTGGGAAACCCTGGACTAGAGGTTCCTCAGGGTCACTTCTATGATGATAATATTTGCAAACCACTTTGAGATTTTATTACAATCAAGCCATCTTGTGAATATATATTCACATTTTATTCATTCTGCTTTATGTTTATTCTCCACTCTCCCCTTCCAATGGTTTGCTTCCCTTTGCTATTTAAATGTATTTATTACATTTCTATCCCACCTTCCCCTTTCAGGAGTTCAAGGTGGAGCACACCCACTTCTCCTCTTCTCCCATTTTATCTTTACAACAACCTTGCAAGGTAGGTTAGGCTGGGCCCAATAATAATAATAATAATAATAATAATAATAATAATAATAATAATAATTTATTATTTATACTCCGCCCATCTGGCTGAGTTTCCCCAGCCACTCTGGGCAGCTTCCAATCAAGTGTTAAAAACAATACAGCATTAAATATTAAAAACTTCCCTAAACAGGGCTGCCTTCAGATGTCTTTTAAAAAGAAGATAGCGGGTGCCACTACTGAGAAGGCCCTCTGTCTGCTTCCCTGTAACCTCACTTCTCGCAATGAGGGAACCGCCAGAAGGCCCTCGGTGCTGGATCTCAGTGTCCGGGCTGAATGATGGGGGTGGAGACGCTCCTTCAGGTATACAGGACCGAGGCCATTTAGGGCTTTAAAGGTCAGCACCAACACTTTGAATTGCACTCGGAAACGTACTGGGAGCCAAAGCAGATCTCTCAGGACGGGTGTTATGTGGTCCTGGCGGCCACTCCCAGTCACCAGTCTAGCTGCCGCATTCTGGATTACGGTAATTGCAGTTTCCAGGTCACCTTCAAAGGTAGCCCCACGTAGAGTGCATTGCAGTAGTCCAAGCGGGAGATAACCAGAGCATGCACCACTCTGGCAAGACAGTCCCCAGACAGGAAGGGTCTCAGTCTGCGTACCAGATGGAGCTGGTAGACATCTGCCCTGGACACAGAATTAACCTGCGCCTCCATGGACAGCTGTGAGTCCAGAATGACTCCCAGGCTGCGCACCTGGTCCTTCAGGGGCACAGTTACCCCATTCAGGACCAGGGAGTCTCCCACACCCGCTCGCCCGCCCCTTGTCCCCCCAAAACAGTACTTCAGGCCACCCAGGGGAGATTCATGGCCGAGCAGGGATTTGAACCCCTGGTCTCCTGAGTTGTAGTCTGGCACTCTAAACGCTACACCATCCTGACTCCTGCTACATCCCACTTTGCGTCTCCCCTGTTGATTATGCTCTTGGCTTTGTGGTGCTTAATTGGGATTACTGTATCTTAACTGTTCTTTTGTGTGCTGCTTCGAGAGCTCTTTTTAGGGCTAATAGAAACACAATGTAAATCTTTTTATAAATACAATAAACTAAAGCAAACGCTTGAGAGTTAATCTGTACATTACACCCGTCTTCCCTGACTGCATGGCCTCGGGATCTTTTAAGCTACTGTTTCCATCAGGCTTTTCGTTCTGCATTCATTCTTCCGCTATGGTTTCTCAGTGTTTCTGCACTGTTGCTATCTAGGGAGGAAATCTCACACTCAGGGGCAAGAAAAAATAGCTTAAAAACAAAAGCAAAACACTGGAAAATTTGTGTGGTTCAAAAAGTTACAGAATCTTCGCAGGAACTGACGGGACGAACACCGATTGGAAACTAAGCAGATGGAAAAAGGGTTTATGCTGATTTAATCCACCAGGAGTTCATATTTTAAGCCTGCTACACATTCTTAATAATTTTATTTTCAGGGTTAAGCCACAGAAAGCTATCAAGACTATGCTTCCCCACACCCCTTGGCTAAAATCTTATTTCTTGCAAACAGCTTTCAGAACTCAGCAAGAATATTTTGAGAGCAAGACATTTTGGACCATGAAGTCACTATTTTCATCTCAAGATTGGATATGACAAGAAAACAGAATAAAGGAGGGATGAAGGCCTGCCCCACAGAGCTCGAAGCTAACCTGAATTCGGAGAGCGCTCTCTCTCTCTCTCTCTCTCTCTCTCTCTCTCTCACACACACACACACACACACACATGCACACACACACTTTGATTGCAAAACTGCCCATGCTTCCAGTTGAGTGTTGATAAACTTGGTGCAGAAAGCTTTTTGCTGAGATTGCAAGCAAGCAGGATAGAAGTGGGGGGAAAGCAATGGGGTGAAGAAGGAAAGTTTCCATCAGCTCTCAGGACTGAAACCCCAGTTTTCCTTTTCCAGTAAATGGAAAGTCCATTCCCAGGCCTTCAGAACCTTACAAGCTTCAGTGTTAAACAATTGTGGGGTGTGCTGTGGTGGTACCAACTAGAGGATCACGGAGAAAATCCTATTTTATTACCATTTGCTGCTGCAGACAATTTCAGATATTACTGTACTCCAGTGAAGTATTACACTAATGGAAATACTTGCTGTTTAATTATCCAAGAAAGTAGGAATGACTTGAATTTCTTCCCTTTTATCAGTGTTTCTCTTTTCTTTGCAAAAGGGCAACCTTGAACATGGAAAAGATATCTGTTGGCACAGATATCTATTGGCACAGATCCTATGTTGACATCGTCCTTTGGGTTTCAGGTGAAATATACTCAGAGTCGCAAAGTGATTTCATACTCTTTGTTCAGCTCATAGTGGTGAGGAGGAATGAATGAAAGTCCCCTCACAGTATCTGCTTTATATACATTATTTACACAATGGGCTGCACATGATTGGCTAATTCCGGAATTCTACTGTAAGCCAATCAGGTTGTGGATTCACGTCTATCTGGAGCATGATTGGGTGGTTCCTGCAAACCAATCATACTGCTGCATTGTTCTAGGACCAATCAGACTGCTGCATTTTGGATCCTATTGTTCTAGGACCAATCAGACTGCTGCAGTTTGGATCCTATTGTTCTAGGACCAATCAGACTGCTGCAGTTTGGATCCTATTCAACTCAGTACATAACACAGGGAAGCAAGACTCCTGGGAGAAAGGAACGGGAACAGTTGAGGGAGTTGGGTACATTTAGAAGATGGAGAGGAGATATGATAGCCATCTTCAAGTATCTGAAGAGCTGTCACATGGAAGATGGAGACAGCTTGTTTCCTGCTGCTCCAGAGGGGAGGACCCAAACTAACAGATTCAAATGATAGGAAAGAAGATTCTGACTAAATATCAGGAAGAACTTTCAAGAGCTGTTCAACAGTGGAACTGACTCCCTCAGAAGGCGGTGGACTCTCCTTCCTTGGAGGTTTCTAAACAGAGGTTGGATGGTCATCTGCCAAGGATGTTTTAGCAGAGATTCCTGCATTGCAGGAGGTTGGACTAGATGATCCTTGGGGTACCTTCCAACACTGAAATCCTATGATTCTTGACTTGAGACATAGCATGGCTGACTCAGCTTTGCATATGTAAATAAATGACCTTCCAGTGTCATCAAGGCTGCTAGAACCAATGCTTTGGTTTACCTTGGTGCAACATCACTAGCATCTAATAGGTAGGGATGAATGAATCTTAGAATTTTAACAACCATTAACAAAGCTGCTTATTTTTTGGTCACCGCCATTTTAGCAACATGTCGTTCTTCATTTCTGATTCACCCTAAAAGTCTCTGAATTTTCCCGCCTCTCTCATTACTAGAACTCATGGACATCCAGTGAAGCAGAATGTTCGAAGAATCCAGGTAAGATGAGAGAAAGGGCATCTTCATGCAGAGCCTTGTTAAACTGTGGAACCCACTGCCACAGGAGACAAGGATAGCCACCAACTAGGAAAACTTGTTTGTGCATGTGTGCACCAAAAGTTGTTTGCTTGAACTTGAAATGAACTGAACTGTGAACTGAACCAAATTCGTCCGTTTTGTAAAGGGATCAAAGTGGATCCCTTTGGGGGGCAGCTTGAACT
This sequence comes from Podarcis gaigeae, assembly GCF_964106915.1. Classification (NCBI taxonomy): domain Eukaryota; kingdom Metazoa; phylum Chordata; class Lepidosauria; order Squamata; family Lacertidae; genus Podarcis; species Podarcis gaigeae. The sequence goes on along the minus strand of NC_139693.1, from coordinate 20,227,216 downwards.
TGAACCTTTTTTTAAAAAAAGCTTTTAAAGCTCTGGTTATCTAATTGATTTATATTATTGCATTTCTATCTCAACTTTTTCGCGGGTGGCGCTGTGGGTTAAACCACAGAGCCTAGGACTTGCTGATCAGAAGGTCGGCGGTTCGAATCCCCGTGACAGGGTGAGCTCCCGTTGCTCAGTCCCTGCTCCTGCCAACCTAGCAGTTTGAAAGCATGTCAAAGTGCGAGTAGATGAATAGGTACCACTCTGGCAGGAAGCTAAACGGCATTTCCGCGTGCTGCTCTGGTTTGCCAGAAGCGGCTTAGTCATGCTGGCCACATGACCCGGAAGCTGTACGCCGGCTCCCTCGGCAATAAAGCAAGATGAGTGCCGCAACCCCAGAGTCGGTCACAACTGGACCTAATGGTCAGGGGTCCCTTTACCTTTACCTTTATCCCAACTTTTTGCCAAGGAGCTTAAGGTGGTGTACATGGCTCTCCCTCTCTTCCTTTAATCTCCACAACAACCCTTCTAGGAGAGGCTGCGACTTGCCCAGTCACCCAATGAGCTTCATAGTTGAGTGTGAATTCAAAGCCTGGTCTCCCATGTCCTGGCCTGAGGCCCGAACTAGTACATCGTCACCAGCTATTTCAATATCTAACAGCAACAGCCAGAGCAGGTAGAAGAGGCTGAGACCTTCTGGTGATCTTTGGGGTACCTTCCAACACTGAAATCCTATGATTCTTGACTTGAGACATAGCATGGCTGACTCAGCTTTGCATATGTAAATAAATGACCTTCCAGTGTCATCAAGGCTGCTAGAACCAATGCTTTGGTTTACCTTGGTGCAACATCACTAGCATCTAATAGGTAGGGATGAATGAATCTTAGAATTTTAACAACCATTAACAAAGCTGCTTATTTTTTGGTCACCGCCATTTTAGCAACATGTCGTTCTTCATTTCTGATTCACCCTAAAAGTCTCTGAATTTTCCCGCCTCTCTCATTACTAGAACTCATGGACATCCAGTGAAGCAGAATGTTCGAAGAATCCAGGTAAGATGAGAGAAAGGGCATCTTCATGCAGAGCCTTGTTAAACTGTGGAACCCACTGCCACAGGAGACAAGGATAGCCACCAACTAGGAAAACTTGTTTGTGCATGTGTGCACCAAAAGTTGTTTGCTTGAACTTGAAATGAACTGAACTGTGAACTGAACCAAATTCGTCCGTTTTGTAAAGGGATCAAAGTGGATCCCTTTGGGGGGCAGCTTGAACTTGAACCTTTTTTTAAAAAAAGCTTTTAAAGCTCTGGTTATCTAATTGATTTATATTATTGCATTTCTATCTCAACTTTTTCGCGGGTGGCGCTGTGGGTTAAACCACAGAGCCTAGGACTTGCTGATCAGAAGGTCGGCGGTTCGAATCCCCGTGACAGGGTGAGCTCCCGTTGCTCAGTCCCTGCTCCTGCCAACCTAGCAGTTTGAAAGCATGTCAAAGTGCGAGTAGATGAATAGGTACCACTCTGGCAGGAAGCTAAACGGCATTTCCGCGTGCTGCTCTGGTTTGCCAGAAGCGGCTTAGTCATGCTGGCCACATGACCCGGAAGCTGTACGCCGGCTCCCTCGGCAATAAAGCAAGATGAGTGCCGCAACCCCAGAGTCGGTCACAACTGGACCTAATGGTCAGGGGTCCCTTTACCTTTACCTTTATCCCAACTTTTTGCCAAGGAGCTTAAGGTGGTGTACATGGCTCTCCCTCTCTTCCTTTAATCTCCACAACAACCCTTCTAGGAGAGGCTGCGACTTGCCCAGTCACCCAATGAGCTTCATAGTTGAGTGTGAATTCAAAGCCTGGTCTCCCATGTCCTGGCCTGAGGCCCGAACTAGTACATCGTCACCAGCTATTTCAATATCTAACAGCAACAGCCAGAGCAGGTAGAAGAGGCTGAGACCTTCTGGTGATCTGTCAGGGTAAAGTGTGCTCCAGAGATGCCTCTCTTCTCACCAGCTGACTGCAGTTCCCTGGCACATGTGTGTACAGTAGAACAGACGCGCTTGTGACCAGCACCCGTGACAACCGACATGTGACAGGCATGCTTCTCTTTTGTTCCTGCCCAGGAGTGCTTTTCTGCCTAGGAAATTGTCATGTTTGAAGTAGCCCTGAGTTGCCAATGGTTTAATTCAAACAGGAAAGCTGCCAGACAAAAAGGAGGGGGGGGGCGGAGAGAGAGAGAAACATTCCTCTGCTAGTTCTGGATTGTTCCTCTCCAGACTTGCTTTTCAGCCTGATCTCCTGTTGCTTTTCATCTCTCTCTCTCTCTCTCTCTCTCTCTCTCTCTCTCTCTCTCTCTCCACACACACACACACACACACACACACACACAAACCGCCGAAAGGTGCTGCAATGCCTCCCATCTCCACAGCTACCTTCCCTGGGCACACAGGTTTCAAGCACTTTCGATGCACTGTGTTCAGCTGGATTCAGAACACATTGCTCGTCTCTGCTGCTCAAAGGAAGGGATTGTTACAAGCGCTATTACATGACTCACCCAGGGCTCGCTCCCGCTCCCCCCTCCCTCGTTTCCCAATGCACAGCGTCGAAACATTCCGGCCTGCGTGCCAACTCCCCTCATGCAAAGACTTCTCTTTCTTTCTGTCTGCCTCGTTCCATCTGTTCCACGTGCTCCCTCGGTCTCCCCTCGACAGTCACTGGCACGGCGCGCACAAGAGGATGCCCTCGGCAAAGCACTCTCGCATGCCAGTCGAGTGAGCGAGCGAGCTATTCGGGCAGATTCAAACAACCAGAGCGGAGGGAGAAGGATTCCTCTCTCTTCTCTGCCCACCCATTCACCCACCCCAATGCAGGCTATGTGTGTTCAACGACAGCTGTGCGGCAGGCAGAAATTCAACCGATGAGGGGTTTCTCCGGGAAAAGAAAGTGGCTGGATTAAAGGGCAGGTCCACAATGTGAATTTAAAATATATCCAATGTACATTCCTAGGAGCAGTGGCATAATGGGGCAGGGGACACCAGGGCAATTGCCCTGGGCACAGAATTCTTAGGGGTGCAAAATTTCTTAAAAAAGGAAATAGTAATAAATATATATATATTAGCATGCCCTCCTCCTCACACAGAAAATCTCCCAATTCTCGCGTGGGCATAATGAGGAATAGATTTGAGAGGTGGTTGGTTGCTAGGGCATTTTCTGCATGGACTTTAGAAAGATACCTGCTCCTGACCAATTGTCCATCCCGCTCTCCACCATGCTCAATGCTCATAGGGCGCTGTGGCGGCCAATCAGGTAGGTTGCCAAGCTATTGCCCCTTTGCTCCAGCCTATCTGTGGTTGGTACTGAGGATACTTGCCTTGCCCCAGGCACTGGCAACCCACGCTACGCCACTGCCCGGAAACTGTAGTTTGTTAAGAGTGCTGCAAAGGAAAGCTCTGTAAGGGGGAAGCAACAGGTCCTGGGATTCTCTGGGAGAAGCCATGTGCTTCAAATGTGCATTAGATGTCCTTCAAATGTATCGTGCGCAGCTTATGTACATATGAAAAGTCCTGCTTGATCAAGCGAAAGGCCCAGGAGTCTGTTCTCAGAATGGACAACAAGATAACTTTGGGGAAGCCTGCAAGCAGAACCTGAATGCAACAGCAGCTCTCTCCAATTATGATTTCCAGCAACTAGTATCCAGAGGCACGCCACCTCCAACACTGCAGCAGCACAGAGCCACCATGGCTAGTTGCCATGCATAGCCTCAGCCGTCATGAATTTGCTTAATCCCCTTTCAAAGCCCTCCAAGTTGGTGACCATTGCTCCATCTCGTGGGAGTGAATTCCATAGTTTAACTATGCACTGCGTGAAGAAGCATTTCCTTTTGTCTGTCCTGAGTCTCCCAGCACTGAGCTTTGTCAGAAGACAGGGGTGGCTGAGCCACGAGCCAGGTTCCCCCCCCCCATTACCTCCCCCCCCAGTTAAGCATAGATGTAGCAGTGTCTTTCATATACAACGGCTTACTTCACCAGATGCAAGAGCCAGGCTACAAAGGATACACCCATATTTGTCTGTCCTGAATATTCCAACATTAAGCTTCCCCAATGAGGAGTTGAAGAAATCCAACAGGTGCTGCATTCTCTCTCTACACCAGCCTTTCTCAACCTGTGGGTCCCCAGATGTGGTTGGACTACAACTCCCATCACCCCTAGCTAGCAAGGCCAGAGCTCAGGGATGATGGGAGTTGTAGTCCAACAACATCTGGGGACCCACAGGTTGAGAACCGCTGCTCTGCACAATTGCAAACATTCGGCTTCATGCACTTCTCCTGGGAAGGGCTGTATCTCAGTGTTGGGGCAACTACTTCAAATGCAGATAGTCCCAGGTTCAATTCCCCTCATCTTTGGGTGGGGCTGGGAGAGAGAGCCCTGCCTGAAGCTCTGGAGAGCCTTTGCTAACCATTGTAGATAATACTGAGCTATATGGACCACAGAGGCAGGTCTGCAGTAGCATTTGAAATTCCCCAGACACCGGGCGCATTTTGTGACTGGCACGGGTCCAATTGCGACCACACGGAGATCTCTGGATGCCAGGTTGGCAACTGACCTCTCCATCTGGCTGGCCCTGCCAGCTTTCTTAAGCAGGTAAGCAGAAGAGCTTATTCACTGTGTTTATGTCCCATCTTTTACTCCAAGGAGTCCATGGTTCACCCCACACTCCTCAGTTAAACCCTACAACAACCCTGTGAGGTAGGTGAAGAGGCTGTGACTGGCCCAAGGTCACCCAGTGAGCTTCATGACTGAGTGGGGATTTGAACCCTGATCTAAATAAATATGGGGAAAGCCAAATGTCACTTAGAGAAGGATCTGAAATATTTTCAGTGGAGCTTGAATTTCTTTTATTCTGGATTGTTTTATTGGATCTTTTAAACTGCTTTGAGAGTTTTCCCCCCTCTCTTTAAAATATAAAGCAGGATAGAAATGAAACAAGTAACAGTAATAATATTTATTAAAATAAATCGCATTGGGCAAAAAAATGGCACCTAGACATTCTGTTGTGGCGACTGTAACCTAGGTTTAATGTGTCATTTGGCGATTAGATCATATACTGTGTCCTGAACCACAGGGTACCTGGTGGCAAGTCCCGCTAGTGTACACCATCCCATGGCATAATAGGGATGTCCTATTAATAATAATAATAATAATAATAATAATAATAATAATAATAATATTTCCCACTCCTTGTAGACCAGGCACTGGCAAACCCGGCCCTCCAGATGTTTTGGGACTACAACTCCCATCATCCCTAGCTAACAGGACCAGTGGTCAAGGATGGTGGGAATTGTAGTCTCAAAAACACCTGGAGGGCCGAGTTTGCCTATGCCTGTTGTAGACAATGCTGCATTAGACAGGCCACCAATTTGACTCAGTATAAAGCACCTTCCTCTATTCCTCCATATTCAGATGCAGAACCAAGCTAGCCATGCTTTTCAAAAGCTGGGCTTAAACCCGCTGCTTTTATTTTGCAGCTTCAGGGCCCAGATCTGGAATGTGCTTCCAATCTAGATCAGCATCGCCCCACCTCACCCCCGTGTGGATTTTCCTACCAAAAATCTCTTCCTCCCACCACTGTGTTTTTTTTCCTTTTGCTGGCAGTGTTGTTGAAGAAAAAGAGCGGCCTGGAAGGTATGATGGTAGAGGAAACTGGTGCAGGGCCCCAGTCCAGATTGGGCCACCACTGTTATTTTTCTTTCAAAGTAAATTTGGTCAGTTTAAGCACACTTTTTGAATAAGACGGGAATACCATGCCATGTGGTTTGGCCTACAGAGATGGGGAAAACAGCATGTATCTTTGTTTTCGCTAGTTTGAGGATTTTTTTTTTCATTTTGGGGGGAGCAGAACACTGCAGTCCATTCTGCCCTTTGTGAAGAAACATGTGGGCTCCAGATGTCGCTGGACTCCAGCTCCCATCACCCCTGACCATTGGGCCATGCTGCCTGGGGCTGATGGGAGCTGGAGTCCAACAACATCTGGAGGGCCACAGGTTCCCCACCCCTGCTCTGCAAACTCTGGTTCCAGATTTGAGGTGCACTGGAAGGGAACAGTATTTTTGGAACCGAAAACGTGGCAATCCGAACACTTCTTGCTTCCTACAGTCCTCTGGGGCTGCATAGACAGTAGCCTGTTTGTAGCCCCAAAATATAGCTTTTCTCAATACAGAATCATTCATGCACACCCCATACCCCCACACGTGCTGCTTACAATCTAGATTGATTCTAGAGCCCGCCATCCACAAAGGTGGCTGTGGTTACTTGATATGCATTTGACTTGCCACCTCCTTGATTAGGACCCAGTACTGGATTTATGTATAAGCTAAACAAGCTACAGCTTAGGGCCCCACTCTCTTGGGGGCCCCCAAAAAATTTTAAAGGAAAAAACTGGATGTAAAATATAACATAAGTTCAACAATTACTTTGATAAAATACATATTTTTGTTATGTGCAAATGGCTTTAGATACCTATTAGGTCCATAAGGTAAAGGTAAAGGTAAAGGTAAAGGTAAAGGGACCCCTGACCATTAGGTCCAGTCGCGGACGACTCTGGGGTTGCAGCGCTCATCTTGCTTTATTGCCCGAGGGAGCTGGCGTACAGCTTCTGGGTCATGTGGCCAGCATGACTAAGCCGCTTCTGGCGAACCAGAGCAGCACACGGAAACGCCGTTTACCTTCCCGGCGCACTTTGTGCTTTCGAATTGCTAGGTTGGCAAGAGCAGGGACTGAGCAACAGGAGCTCACCCCGTTGCGGGGATTCGAACCGCCGACCTTCTGATCTAGGCTCTATTCAACACAAAAAACAGTAACTATTTGTTGTTGTCAAAGGACAGCTGGACATATAAAGGGCCCCAGTAACTTCAGTAGCTTAGGGCTTCATCAGACCTAAATCCGGTCCTGTTAGGACCCTATACATTTAAAGCATCATCACTTTAAACAGACATGGCTTCTCCTAAATAATCCTGGGAACTGCAGTTTGCAAAAGATGCTGAGAGTAGTTAGGAGACCCTTATTCCATTTACAGAGCCACAGTTCTCCGAGTGAAACCAGAAATCAATCCTTCTCCACAGGGAACTCTGCGAATTATAGCTATCGGAGGGGAATAGGGGATTCCTAACAGCACCCTTAGGGACATGGGTGGCGCTGTGGGTTAAACCACAGAGCCTAGGACTTGCTGATCAGAAGGTCGGTGGTTCGAAACCCCGCAATGGGGTGAGCTCCCGTTGCTTGGTCCCTGCTCCTTCCCACCTAGCAGTTCGAAAGCAGGTCAAAGTGCAAGTAGATAAATAGGTACCACTCTGCCGGGAAGGTAAACGGCGTTTCCGTGTGCTGCTCTGGTTCGCCAGAAGTGGCTTAGTCATGCTGGCCACATGACCCAGAAGCTGTACGCCGGCTCCCTCGGCCAATAAAGCGAGATGAGCGCCGCAACCCGAGTCAGTCACGACTGGACCTAATGGTCAGGGGTCCCTTTAACATTTACTTTTAACAGAACCCTTAAGAAACTACAGGATTCTTTGGGTAAATCATGACCGCTGAAAGGAGCATGGCACTACTTTATAGTGCAGACGGGGCCTCAGTTATCCACACCTTTCTCCCTGAATGTTCCCCAGGTGAATGAAGACAGGAGTGGTGATTATGAACTTGGTACACACGCATCCACAACATGGGGGAGGTGTGAATATATACAGACCCATCACTGGGACCGCCTACATTTAAAATGGACACACTGTAGGGTAATTGAGAATGAATCTTCAATGAGTTTCTATTTTCAGAATGAAACCAGTTTCCCAATAAGCACTTTTCATGGGCAAATAAGACAGGGTAGATCAAGACTGGGTGTTGACAGTATAGAAAGAACAAGTACTCAGTCAGTCTCCATTGATTCTAGCGCAAAATGTTGTGCGCGCAACCTTAATTCCCCCATTCCCAGCATAAGGAATGTTGCTCTAGAGACTTTTCTTTTCTTTTTAAAGTGAAAAAGCAAATCATCCAACTTTAAAATTAAAAAAGAGTGAGGTTCCCCCACCTCCAGATTCACATAGAAACTTATCAGTCAGAAGGACCTGCAAGCTGTCAACCCACCACCTGGAGGGGCACATTTTCAGTCAGTGCAGGGAGACGTTTTTGGAGAGGGTGTCAAATTTGGCAAGATCTGAGATTCCCACTCTTGATTATATTCAAGCCTAAGTTGCAAACAGCAGTGTGTTTTCGAGACCATCTGCTGAGATTATTTTTACGTATACATCATGATAACTACAGCGATGTTATCAGACCCTGTCACACTTTGTCTGTATCCAAAGAAAAGGGATTTTGTGCCTTTGGTCTGATTCCCTAATTCATAGGCTTACTGAATAATATACAATTAGAGTCAGACAGTGCATATATCCAGTGAGCTAGCTGGATATACAGAAATGACTGGAAATGATATCATAAAAGGATGGTTCAGGTTTCAAAACTTACAAAATTATTAAAAACCATTTTTATGTTTTGAAATGTGGCTGCAAGCCATAAGAACATAAGAAGAGTCTGCAGGATCATGCCAATGACCCATTTCATCCAGCATCCTGTTCTCACAGTGACCGACCAGATGCCACCTAGATACCCATAGAAACTTGCAAACAGAACCCAAGCACAAGAGCACTCTCTCCTCCTCCAGCAGCTGGTATTCAGAAACACCACTGCCTCTGACTATGAAGGCAAACCATAGCCATTTATAGCATTTACCTTCAGGAATTTGGCTAATCCTCTTTTAAAGTCATCCAACTTGGTGGCCATCACTGCCTCCTGTGGAAGTGAGTTCCATAGTTTAACGATGTGCTGCATGAAGTACTTTCTTTGATCTGTACTGAATCTTCCAACACTCACTTTTATTTGGATGTCCACGAGTTCTATGAGAGAGGGAGAAAAGGGTTGCGCAGAGTCCAACAAATTAAATAAAGTATGCTAAATAAGTAAATAATATTCTGGAAGACTTTCTAAACTACAGTGGTGCCTCGGGTTACATACGCTTCAGGTTACATACGCTTCAGGTTACAGACTCCGCTAACCCAAAAATATTACCTCGGGTTAAGAACTTTGCTTCAGGATGAGAACAGAAATCGTACTCCGGTGGCAGTGGGAGGCCCCATTAGCTAAAGTGGTGCTTTAGGTTAAGAACAGTTTCAGGTTAAGAACGGACCTCCAGAATGAATTAAGTTCTTAACCCGAGTACCACTGTATTATTATTATTATTATTATTATTATTATTATTATTATTATTATGTCCCCATCTTCAGAAAGGGGGGGGGGAGAGAGAAGACCTAGGTAACTACCAGCCAGTCAGCTTGACCAGGAAAGGTCCTAGAACAGATAATTAAACAGTCACTCTGTGAGCACTGGGACATGGGTGGCACTGTGGTCTAAACCACAGAACCTAGGGCTTGCCTATCAGAAGGTCGGCGGTTCGAATCCCCACGATTGGGTGAGCTCCCGTTGCTCGGTCCCTGCTCCTGCCAACCTAGCAGTTCGAAAGCACGTCAAGTGCAAGTAGATAAATAGGTACCACTGCAGTGGGAAGGTAAACGGCGTTTCCATGCGCTGCTCTGGTTCGCCAGAAGCGACTTAGTCATGGTGGCCACATGACCTGGAAGCTGTCTGCGGACAAACACCGGCACCCTCGGCCTATAGAGCGAGATGAGCGCCGCAACCCCAGAGTCGTCCGTGACTGGACCTAAGGGTCAAGGGTACCTTTACCTTTACCTGTGAGCAGTTAGTAAAGGATGTTGTGATTACTAATACCCAGCATGGGATTCTCAAAAACAAGTCATTCCAGACAAATCTCATTTCTATTTCTGATACAGTTACAAGCTTTGTGGATCATGGGCATGCTGTGGATGTAGTGTATCTTGATTTCAGTTAGGCTTTTGACAAAGTCCCTTCATCCTCCCCCCAAAAAGCTCAACAACTCTGGTCAATCCAATGGCTAGATCACTGCCAGGTTTTTTTATAGTGGGAGTAGATCGCAGTCTCTTTGAAGTTGGACATGCCTGGTATACAGTATTGGCAAACTCATGATCGGACTGCTTGTTTGTATGTAGCCAAAATAGTATCATCTATGAACAGGAGCGAAAAAACTGCATGTTGGGCTGAAGTACAAAAAAAATGGGGGGAAATCCTGCCAGTGGCAGAACCAAAGAGTAATGGACATGATTGCTGGTTGACTTTTGGAGGGAGAGAAAGAAAACTGGGTCTGGAATGGACGGAATGTAGTCTCCTGGGGAAAAGAAAGGCTGGCTGGAATCCTGAACAATAATTTTCACTGCAACATTTTGGTTGCAGTTTCCTCTTGCCTCCGAGTCTCTGAAACACTCTGTGTTTGCAATTTGCACACACGCACGTACACCAAAAATGGGCTGGCAGTGTGTTTCTGCGGGGTAGCAATTGTATTTTGTCTGACATATAGTCTGTAATTATAGGGGTTTTTTTAAACCCCTTTCCCAGCTGACCCGAGTTTGTGTCATGCACTGGCATTTGGTCAGGGGCATACCGAGAGGGAAGTCTCCCTGTCTGGAAAGCTGGGAGGGTAGCAAGGAGGAGTGGTGTTGTTTGCTGCTGAAATATTGCCATCTGCAAAGTGCAGTAAACACAGGGCAGACAGAATATTTCACAAACCTGCATGCCGCCGTTTCTGCCTTCACAGGGTTAGAACAAAGCAATACATCACAGGCGCCACTGCAGAGAAAAAAACAAACAAGTTGAACATGTTCTTCATGAAGAGGTTTGGTTTTTTTGTGAGCACAGCAGAATAAATATGCTCATAAGATTGTGGTGATATATGATTATTTCCTGCGTGCATGTGTGTGGTATGGTGAATTGCTGCAAAGTAGATTAATATTACGGTTAGATTTCAAAAGAAACGAAAACAACCACATAATCAGCTGATTGATCATAGGTATATCCACAATATTCATTTAAAGCACATTTAAAACTCTCCCCTCAGCTGCAATTTGGGCACGGCTACTGCAGCAATGGGAAAGCAGGGCAGCAGAGCTCACTCCTTTGGAACTGGTGTGAGAGACCAGTTCCATCAGGGACCTCCTGCCCTTATGCTGGGTAAGCTGGTCTGTATAGGAACAACTGTTTAGAAATTGGTGTCTGAGTTTTGGTTTTCCTCTTCCCTCCTTGTTCCTTTTCCTTGTGTGCCATGTTTCTTTTTAGACTGTAAGCTTGCGGGCAAGGATTGTCTTGTTTTGACTGTAGATAAGCTGCTCTGGGAGCCAGTGTTCCAAACCAACCAACCAACCAACCAACCAACCAACCAACCAACCAACGTTAATCAAATAAAGTTAATTGAGTTAACTGAGCAGACTATATTTCATTGGGTCACAGCCATCATCCTGCATGTGGTGTGAAGTCTCTGAGCTGGCAAAGGGAGACTGGGGCAGAACTGAAGAAGGATGGAGGGAGGTGGGGAGAGTGTATTCAACACTCACAGGAAGAGCTTGTGATATGGTATCATTCTTCCTTGGAATCCCAAAGGCCAGGAGGACAAGGGGTTGGGGAGGGGAGGCAGAGCAGCAAGCCATATGCGTCAGTCATCTTGGAAGCCTCCCTGACCCCTTCTGGGTTGGAATTTCTGACTCCACACTTGCTCCGCTTTGACTCAGAGTAGGAACCCATTCCCCGACCACATGTTTCTTTTTATAGACACCGACTTTTTATTGCCAGCTTCCTCTGGAGCGCAAGAAACAATATGTACGATTGCAGCCTGAAAAGCGAAAGGGAGAGCAGCCCGACTGCCCCTTCACACTGCGTTGGGAGAGGACCCTTCTTAAGAAGGAAATCAAGGGGCGTAGGAGCAGCCTGGGAAACTCTCCAGCGTAGGCTGGCCTGTTGGGGCTAACAGGATGCTGCCCCACTGATCTTAATCTGCCCTCAGTCAACCTGCCTTGCTCTTACAACCAGTCCAGAAGCTGAGGTTTCCCCACTCTCATATTTTAGATTGTAAACACCTTGTGGCAGGGACCTGTACTCTGTAAGCACTATAGATACTGAGTGTGCTATATACATACATACCGTATTTTTCCGTGTGTAAGACGACCCCTATTTTTTGAGCCCCAAATTAAGAAATGTATGTACCTCAGGTTACATACACTTCAGGTGGCATACGCTTCAGGTTACAGACTCCACTAACCCAGAAATAGTACCTCGGGTTAAGAACTTTGCTTCAGGATGAGAACAGAAATCGTGCTCCGGTAGCGGGGCGGCAGTGGGAGGCCCCATTAGCTAAAGTGGTGCTTCAGGTTAAGAACAGTTTCAGGTTAAGAACAGACCTCCGGAACAAATTTAGTACTTAACCTGAGGTACCACTGTATTTTAAACATTCCATGTATAAGATGACCTCCAATTTTAAACTTAAAAAATGGGGGGGGGGGAATATGGTCTTATACACAGAAAAATAAGTACATACATACATACATACATACATACATACGAGTGTGTGGGATTAATTCCCATGACACATGCCAGAAAGAAAACAGCTTCAAAAGAGAGTCCTGAGGGCCAGACAAAGATGCCTGGAGGGCCACATTTGGCCTCCTAGCCTGAGGTCCTCCACCACTGCTGTGGGGTCACCAATAAAAGTTGCTGCCATATTCAATCCCTTTTTCTTTCTTTTTTAGTCTGGGAGTACCAATTGCTCTCATATTCCACCTTCACTCCAGGTAGAAATAGTGTTCTGCAAATTTCGCCCAATAAACACATGTTGGTATGCATTCTTTAATAATGTGCACATTTTTGCAACCAATTTCTCCTAATACAGTACATTTTTGGTATATTGTTTTCACTACCACATCACTTCTATGCACAACCCCACCCCCAATATATGCATCCTTGTAAACTGTTTGGCCGGAGAACTCATTGCAAAATTCAAATATGTGCAATTTTTGGATGGCTGAGTTTCGGTTCTCATATTGTTTCAGAAAGGGCAAAACTGATGGAATCGGCTTGAAATGCGAACCGGGTCGAATTTCTCCACCAGCCCAAGCCCCTACTGCTTAAATTCTACATGCACGTATTAAACACAGCCAGTTAATCAACTCTTTGTTTAGTAGATTAATTTACTGATTGGCAGTTACATCCCTTCGGGTCTATCATCCCTTTTCCCTGCATCTCCAGCCCTGACATGCTTTGAAGAACAGGCAGTTCCCCAATTAATGGCAAATCTCTTCCCAGTAGCAGCTCAGGGACGATGCGGCAGCTAAGAAAGGGAGAAACTCCGTCTCCATCTGCATTCCCAGGCTCAGCATGAACTTTCGACCCCATTGTATACTCTAATTGCTGGAACCAGCAGGATTAATCCACGACCTACTTTCTAGGTCTTTTTGCTGCCGCAGAGCAATGCTGCCTGGCTTCAGTCAGTTGGAGAATCTGCTATAAACCCACATTTAAAACTTGCAAGGGGAACAGGTGACTGCCATCCAAGCCTCTTCCTTTAAAAGCTTACTGATGTCCAAAGCTAAGAGGTCTGAGATGCTGGTAGGAAGAAACTTCCCATCCTTTGTTTCCCATGTGGAAATGGCACTGTTACAGGTGCCAGACTCATCATCAGTCTTTCCGTCTTTCACCCTCAGTTTCCAACCTTTAACATGGTAATAACTGTCCTACTTCGCAGGCATGGTGTGAGCAGGGACAGGCAAATCTCTCCATTCCAGTTTCTTCCAGTTCTCCATTACACAGAATCATAGAGTTGGAAGGGGCCAACAAGGGTCATCTAGTCCAACCCCTTGCAATGCAGGAATCCTTTGCACAACATGGGGCTTGAACCCACAGACCTGAGATTAAGAGTCTCGTGCTCCACCAACTGAGCTACCAAGGCAGATCTTTGACCAAACTTAAGTTCAGTTTTTGGGACGCGGGTGGCGCTGTGGGTAAATGCCTCAGCGCCTAGGGCTTGCCGATCGAAAGGTCGGCGGTTCGAATCCCCGCGGCGGGGTGCGCTCCCGTTGCTCAGTCCCAGCGCCTGCCAACCTAGCAGTTCGAAAGCACCCTTGGGTGCAAGTAGATAAATAGGGACCGCTTACCAGCGGGAAGGTAAACGGCGTTTCCGTGTGCAGCTCTGGCTCGCCAGAGCAGCGATGTCACGCTGGCCATGTGACCCGGAAGTGTCTCCGGACAGCGCTGGCCCCTGGCCTCTTGAGTGAGATGGGCGCACAACCCCAGAGTCTGGCAAGACTGGCCCCTACGGGCAGGGGTACCTTTACCTTTACCTTTAAGTTCAGTTTGGTTCAGAGTTTTAAAAGACACCTGAAGGCAGCCCTGTTTAGGAAAGCTTTTAATGTTTGATGCATTACTGTATTTTATTTTATTTTATTGCAATATAATCTTTATTAGTTTTACAAGTTTCAAACTACACATACACATATTGTATTACATTTTACGGTACATTTATGCTTGCTCCTAGGAGCTGACTTCCCTCCTTCCTTCTTCTGACTTTTTATATCACCTCTAAATTTTTCGCATTGTCTTTATCCATTTTATATATATTATTGTTCTACTTCAACATTTGTCCATAAACTGTATATTAAAATACAGTAATGCATTAGAGTGGCAGGGGAAGCCCAGCCAGATGGGCAGGGTATAAATAAATTATTATTATTATTATTATTATTATTATTATTATTATTATTGCCAGATGTCCACATTAGTTTTAGAGCTTACCGAGTTATGTAGGACGTTGACACATGTTTTCATCTGGTTTTTAACTCATTGTTGATTCTGATGTTCTTTTCAGAAGAAGAAGAAGAAGAGTTTGGATTTGATATCCCGCCTTTCACTCCCTTTAAGGAGTCTCAAAGCGGCTAACATTCTCCTTTCCCTTCTTCCCCCACAACAAACACTCTGTGAGGTGAGTGGGGCTGAGAGACTTCAGAGACGTGTGACTAGCCCAAGGTCACCCAGCAGCTGCATGTGGAGGAGTGGGGAAGCGAACCCGGTTCCCCAGATTACGAGACTACCGCTCTTAACCACTACACCACACTGGCTTTTCATATTTAAAATAGTTGTTTTTAACTTGTTTTGTTGATTTTTTATAGTTTCATTCTTTTTGTAACCTGCTTTGAGGTTTCTTTCAAGCAGCGTATAAATTTTAAGAACTAAATCAGTAAAGAAAGTTGACGTTAAAATGGACACATGCCGGACACATGGTGATTCAGGCTGATGGAATAAAGCAGAGTTAGTCTGGAGACCTTGAAATTGCAAAAGACCACCAATGCAATGGATGGATGACCCAAAACCAACTGCAGGGTTTGTGGGGGTGTAAGAAGCAAACAATGGGAAATGACGCAGAGAACTTGAAAAGACATATATCCAAAGATGGGTGCAATGTGAGAAGCTGAAGAAGAATCATAGAACCATAGACTTGTTGGGCCCTGAGGGTCATCTAGTCCAACCCGCTGCAATGCAGGAATCCTGCCCACAGCTGTCCCTGGGTGGGCTTGAACCACCAACCTTCTGGTTAACAGCCAGACACACTGACCCATTGTGCTACTGGGACTGGGATAAGAAGATGGACAGGAGGAGAAAAGAGAAGGAGATTTTAAAAAATGGTTTCTATTATTTCATGCTGGGAAGCACAGAGGACCATTGAGAAGATCAGTCCCAAGGAGGACCTTATGGTCTACAAATAATAACACCTTGGAGATCCCAGGCCTCCAAGAGATTAGGCTGACCTCGACCAGGGCCAGGGCCTTTTCGGCCTTGGCCCCAGCCTGGTGGAACGCTCTGCCACAAGAGATCAGGGCCCTGCGGGATTTGACATCTTTCCGCAGGGCCTGCAAGACGGAGTTGTTTCGCCAGGCCTTTGGTCAGGGCTCAGCCTGACTCCCTTTTCTTTTTGTATAAGAACTAATATGAAAAAGGCCTCCCAGCATTCTCACAGGCCTATATAAGATCAGCGTAAACAGTTGGGCCAGTGAGCACTTACTGTTCCCAACCCTAACCCTGCGGAAAGCCATCTAATTAGACTTTAATTTGATTTTGACCTGTTTTTAGGAGGTAATTTAATTATTGTTTGATTTTATACTGATGCTAGCCGCCCTGAACCCAACTTTGGCCGGGGAAGGTGGGATATAAATAAAAGGTGTTTTATTATTATTATTATTATTATTATTATTATTATTCCAAAGCATTATGGGATATCATCTCCCAAAGGGAATTGGATTCTTCCATCAAATTTGCACTGATATGGAAAGCCCTAAACAACGTGGCTTAAAGACCCCCTGAGCCCTTATATCCCTGCTTGATAACTGAGATCATCCGCAGAAGAGCTGCTAGCTGTCTCCCATGTTACAGAGGCCTGACTGGCGACATCTCGATGCCAGGAATTTAGAGCTACCAGTCCCATGTTGTGGGACACTTTTCCAGCAGAGATACGGCAGGCATCCTCATTTCTTATTTCTGGGCATCTCTTGAAGACCTCTTTATGCCGCCAGGGCTCTGCGGCTGTTTAATTAGCCAGCCACTTTAATGATTAACTGCCTTGTTTCAAATGGTGCTTTTCCCATTTTGGCGTTGTACACTGCCCTGTTTATTTTGCCATACCGCGGTACAGAATCACTTTTTTAAAAAGTAGTTTTTATTGGTTTTTCAACGATACAACTAGCATAATATAAAATCAAAACAGAAGGAACTGAGAACAGTAAGTAAGATGAAGCAAAATATGGGGGGGGGGGGATATGATAAACTCTGGAACGGGCTAACGGCTCCGACTGCTGAAAATTTTATATCCAATGATCCCCCGGCTCCTGTAGTGGGCATTTATTTAAGTATAGTCAGAATAATAGAACTGCAGAGTTTCAAGGGACCCTCAAGTTCATCTAGATCAACCAATGGCTTGATGAGCTGTTGCGTGCTGAGGTCCCCAAGACACCCCAAACCCAATAACTCAAACTTCACACATTATTTTTGTTTAAGGTTTTTGGCATAATTTTGGCCACAACTTTATTATCAATACAAATTGTGAGTGGTTGCTTAGGCATTGGTTAGACTATCTGTCCTCCCCGCCTTGGGGACAGCCCTGACTCCGTAGTCAGTGCGGAAGAGCAAGATCAGGGTCAACTGGAGCTGCGAAACAGACCCTCAGCTAATCCCCGCATGCTCCTTGGAACTTACACGGCCCGCACCCTGCACCAAGGGTTTGGACGAAGGGGATGGTAAGTTCCAGAATTCCTTTAACGGAATACCCGTGCAGCATTGGAGGGGCAGGCCCAGCCTATCCATACCCCTCCACCAACCAATTTTAACCAATGCCTAACCGCCAACCTTACAAGTTGTGACGATTTGCTACGCAGTAGGCAAAACCCAATTGGCACACACTAATCAGCCAAGAGGTAAATTCCTACTGGGCCCCCGCACCAAGGCGAACGACCCCATGACAGGCATAGCAAGGTCAAGCGAAGCCCAACAAGGGAGGGCGGGCGGGAGATCCGATGTCCACAGCAAAAGAGAAAGAGAAAGCTGTGGACCTTGCTTAAATAGCCACTGACCCCACCCCTAAGTTTGCAACATCAACTTTCCCCAGATAACCAGATCCTCCCATCTAAACAAGCCCTGGCTTTAACTTGCCTAGCAATCATGGGGTGCCTTGTATAGCCCCATCCGCAACCCGTGCTCTCCTTTTAGTGAGAACACGCTTTGCGTGCTGAGGTCCCCAAGACACCCCAAACCCAATAACTCAAACTTCACACATTATTTTTGTTTAAGGTTTTTGGCATAATTTTGGCCACAACTTTATTATCAATACAAATTGTGAGTGGTTGCTTAGGCATTGGTTAGACTATCTGTCCTCCCCGCCTTGGGGACAGCCCTGACTCCGTAGTCAGTGCGGAAGAGCAAGATCAGGGTCAACTGGAGCTGCGAAACAGACCCTCAGCTAATCCCCGCATGCTCCTTGGAACTTACACGGCCCGCACCCTGCACCAAGGGTTTGGACGAAGGGGATGGTAAGTTCCAGAATTCCTTTAACGGAATACCCGTGCAGCATTGGAGGGGCAGGCCCAGCCTATCCATACCCCTCCACCAACCAATTTTAACCAATGCCTAACCGCCACCCGAGCCCTTTACGCTCGCCGCCAACCACTCACAGACTAAACCACACCCTCAACTTGGACACCACTGCATCCAACCAGACATCATTCCCCAACGGGGAAAGATGCACCCCATCATCCCTGAATAATTCAGAGGCCTTGAACGAAATCAGAGGGTGAGGAATCACAAATCCGCCCAAACCAACCACCAATTTGCTTGCCGCGGAATTAATCCGCTTCCTAACTCTTTCGGTGGCCGCCGGGCAAGGGCTACCCCTCCAAATGCGGCGTTTCAGCAGCTGCGACCAAATTAGTGTGGTTGAAGGCACCAAGGCCGCCAAATCCCTCAAGTCCAGTAATATGGCAGCACGCAGCCCAAAGCAGGAAGAGGAAACCATATCATTCTCCCCCAGCTGCACCACTATCGCTGTAGGGGGGCCAGCGTGGAGGACCCGTCTGTGCATGAGAGGCAATAATTCTCTCCACTGCATCCCTCGTCTGGAAATCCAGGACACCTGCACGTGCTGCGGAAGGCCCAAGCCAGCTCCCAGACCAGATTGACGAGCTCTGACAGCGGCCCAGTGCACAATGCTGTGTCCCACTATCCAAATACGGATAGCGGCCAGACCTAGGGTTAAAACACAAAAATGTCAGTACACACACCACCATTATTTCCTCACATATACTTTGAATGCATCCGATCTCCAGCGACCCAGGTCCTTTATCCTCCTTGCAGACAAACCCCAATGGGCAGCTGTCGTTGCGGCACCAATAC
The DNA here is from genome assembly GCF_964106915.1 of Podarcis gaigeae. Classification (NCBI taxonomy): domain Eukaryota; kingdom Metazoa; phylum Chordata; class Lepidosauria; order Squamata; family Lacertidae; genus Podarcis; species Podarcis gaigeae. The sequence continues at coordinate 20,208,358 of NC_139693.1, read as the reverse complement.
GGAAGGAGTGAGGAGCAAATTCCGATGCTTTGCGGCCGCAGGCCACTACCACCTTGCGCATCACCTTAGTGAACTGATGCCGGACTAAAGGGTGCCCATTTTCATGAATAAACAAAGGCCCCTCGCCTGCCGGCCGCAAGGACAAGTATCTCTTAAGATCCTTTACGGGGCAAGGACCCTTCTCTCCCGTTGCCGAGAGCCGAATGACGGCTCCCCTACCCACCTGGTCGGTCTTCGAATTCCTGATATGCACCCTCAGGTCCGACTGTGACATGCTCACGTCCTGCAACAGCAAACCCCTGGAACCTCCATCCCGTTTTTGCTCCAGGACCACCTCGCCTACCCTCAGTGCCCCAAAGAATGCCAAGGAAAAGGCTGCTGAAAATAGACGGGCCTCAAACTTGGACCAACAGATGCTCCGCAGTTTACTGCGCATCTGTATCAGCAACTCAAAAGTGATGGGACTTCCGGGAACAGTCCTCGATGGGGTGAGCCGTCCCCATCCCTCCAATGCCCGGCGCACCACAAACTTCCTACATGGGTCCTTGTCAAAAGTGGCCCTGCTAAAGAAAGAAATTGCTGCCGAGTGAAGTCGCAGGGTCCTAGCCGCCCGGCGCATCTGGAACAAATGTGCCAGATACTTAAGCACCTGGGCAGTAGAATGAGGGGTGATGACCGCCCCCGCCGATTGGCCATTAAAGGACAGAAAATCAGCCCAGGCCTTCTTATAGGACCTTAGCGTGGAAGGGGCGACTGATGCTGCTACTCCCTGTGAAACTAAGTGTTGCCAAGGTTCCAGAGATGATCCGGGAAAATCTCCGGACGGTCTCGAGCCTCTGGCGCCAATGACCTGAATCGTTCCATCTGAAAACGGGACAGAGCATCAGCAATCTCGTTAGAAATACCCGGAACGAAGCGAGCAGAAAATACAATATTAAAACGCAGACAGTGCAAAACAAACACCCGAAGCAAGGCCGAAACCCTATACGACCGGGATGACTGCTTAGCTAAAACAGTCACTACTGCCTGGTTATCGGACCAAAAACAAACCCGATGGTCCTTAAAATGCTCGACCCACAAGTGTACCGCAACAACTATGGGGAAAAACTCAAGAAATGTCAGGTCTCGAGTTATCGCTTCCCCACACCAAGCCTGGGGCCAAGGTTCAGCACACCACCTGCCGTCCCAAAACAAACCAAACCCCAGTGACCCTGCCGCGTCCGAATGCACTTGAAAATCATTGTGGAGGTTCAAAGTGTCCTGCCACAGTGATACGCCATTAAATTCTTCCAGGAATTCCAGCCACACACGGAGGTCGGCTTGCACTTGGGCGGACAAACGAACCCTATGATGCGGTGCCTGCAGCCCCGAGGTAAGTTTGGCCAGGCGAGAGCAGAACGGGCGCCCCGGCGCCACCACCCTGCAAGCAAAGTTTAAATGACCTAGCAACGACTGAAGCTGTCGCAAGGTAACCTTCCTCAATGGGAGCAGTTCTTCAATGACCTTCCTTAAAGCAACTAACTTATCTGGCGGCAAACTAGAGGTTTGGGCCACGGTATCCAACAAGATACCCAAATAGGTAAGTTGCGTAGTGGGACCCTCAGTTTTCTCTGCCGCTAATGGAACCCCCAGGTCTTCAGCCAGGGACGCAAAGGCACGCAGCAGAACCACGCAATTCCCCGTGTCCCTCGCGGAGGCCAGTAAAAAGTCATCCAAATAATGCGTAACCCCGCCCAAACCGGTTCTGTCGCGCAAGGCCCATTCCAGGAATGAGCTGAAACACTCAAAAGCCGCACAAGCTACCGAGCAGCCCATGGGCATAGCCTTATCAAAATAGAATCCCCCGTCAAACTGAAAACCCAGCAGCCAGAAATCCTCAGGATGAATTGGCAACAAACGAAAAGCCGACTCAATGTCGCACTTGGCCAATAGGGCACCAGGCCCAAACTTCCTTATCATCTTGATCGCATGATCAAGAGAGGCATACTTCACCGAACAGAGCTCCGGGGGAATTACGTCGTTAACCGACGTACCATTAGGATGAGAGAGGTTATGAATTAGGCGAAACTCCCCCGGGGCCTTCTTGGGAACTATTCCCAAGGGTGAAATGTGCAAATTAGGAAAGGGGGGGGTGGCGAAAGGACCAGCCATACGACGTAAAGCCAGCTCCTTTTCAATTTTCTTACGCGCCACACCAGGCATGTCCTTAACGGATTTCTGGTTCCTAGGATTCTGGGCTACAGGGGCCATGACCACTGGGATCCTAAATCCCAGCGAAAAACCATTACTCAAATACGACGCTGACTCTCTGTCTGGGTAAGATTCCAGTAACGCCAGTAACGGCTGTAGCCGAACCGGAGTATAGGCCAAAGAAAAGATATCACTTTCCTGCTCCGGGAACAGGAGGCTGGGCAGGGACCTTGGGGGGCTGCTGGGAGCCCCCTCCCCTGCGAAAGGGCCGCCTGGCCGCGGAGCAAGCAGAAGCCGAGTGGCTCCCAGAGCATTTGTCACAAAGGTGTGCGAATTTACAGGCTTGACGTTGGCAAATGCCCTTATTAAAGTCCCAGCAGAACCACTTGCGCCCAACTTTTTGGGTGGCAGGCTTGAATTTTTGCAACTCAGAAGCCTTCTTCTCAATACGTGGTGCCACATAAGTGGTCCACACATCCAAGTCCTTCCTGTCCCAGCGGGCCGTCGGTATCTTGGCCGCCCTACGCCTAAAGTTCTGGTCATATGATAATGCAGCAGTCTCGCCAGCCATCGTAAAAGCTGAACGGACAATAGACAGATAAACCCAGAGGTGCAGAGACCTCTTGGGATACGCTGCAGAAATCACACCAGCAAAAACCTGGAAACTATCCATCCAACGTTCAAAAGTCCTGTCAGCCTTTGCTACAATTGTCCGTCTTTTGGGAACGGAAAGGCCCTTGTCCAGCGGCTCCTGACCATCAAGCGGAGGAGCCAAGCTGAAAATATCCACGTAGCGGCCATCCAGAATCCTAGACCGCAATTTGGAAGACAAGTGGGCACCAGGAATAATATCCCTAGCAGAATTGGTGGAGACTCTTACGTCAGGCACCAGGACCCCTTCTCGACACTCCTGTACGGCGCCATACCTGGCCCTATGAGAATTTGCCCTACGCTCCCAAACCCACTTTGGCAGCCCCGACGACTCCCCGTAGCCCCAGTAAAGCTTAAGGGGGGCCCCCTCATCACTGCTAGAGCTGATGGAGGAAGTACCTGAAGTGGAGGACGATGTGTCCCTCCGTCTCTTCTTAGAGTGCCTCCTGGAGCCCCTTTTTCGGCGACGATGCCCACCGGAAGAGGACCTTGGAGGAAGAGGAAGACTGTCTTCAATCGAAGAATCTGACGCTTCACCCTGTTGCACTGCACCTGGGGCTGACTGAACAGAGACAACTTGTGAATGAACTGGATTAGAATGCCCCAGCGCTGGGGGCCGTACAGGTGAGCCCCGTACAGCGCGGCCCCGGGTCGATGCGCTTCTTCTGGCGCCGACCCTGGCACGACCACGGCCCCTAGGCACTGCATCCTGCGATACAGGCAGCACCGGAGGTTGGACCTGCGGAGCATCAGGTAAGCCAACTCTGGCTAACAGTGGCTCCCCTTCTTCACTAGATGATGATGCAGGAGAGGAAACATCCACCGGGGGAGGCGGGAATGCTGATGACGTTGACGGGGTCGAGCAACGGTGTAGCAGGCCATCCATCTCCGCCTCTACCCTTGCCAGTGTCACCGGGTCGCCAGACAAACTTGAAACCATAGCCTGGATGCGTTTCAAGGACTGACCAGGCTGCGGAGATCGCAAGGCCTGGGATGGGCCTTTTATAGGCCGCTTCGAGGAGCGGGCTGGAACAGGCCTTCCTGCTGCCTTCTTAGGAGCCATTCCTACTACTGGTGAGAAAAGAAAAGAAAATAAAATTAAGTAGAGAAAAAAAAACAAAACAAAAAAACCAACTAAGTTCTTTAAGACGCTAGAATCTGCAAGAAAATGAAGCAGAATGAATTAAATAGTTAATTAAAACTAAGACCTAGACTATAAAATGATGCACCAGTAGACAGGAGGCAACCACTTGCTTACAGATTATGCAACAGATCGGTAACCCAGGAGCAGCTGGGAAGAGCACCAGCCACCAAATCAGAAGCTGTCCAATACGGAAACAAACCACAACCTTGTGCTCTTTACCAGCACACACACCTACACTAGCCGTCCAGGCTGCGTGCAATTGAAGAAATTAATTGCCTGCAAACATATCAACTGCCACAAGAGGTCGCAGTAGTACCAATTATACTCAGCCTAGGATAAAGCAACCACCAGGCCCTGCAATTACTAGGCCTGAACGCTAGAGGCCGCCACGTGGCCGAGAGGAATCAAAATGGCGCTCCCGCCTAATGAGGCTGCAAAATGGAGGCCTCACAGCTCTCCGCTCAAATCAATGCACCTCTGGGGACAACCAGCGGCACCCAGCCCCCCAGCAACACCAGGCCGGCCTCCCAGGGCCTGCTACAGGGCAAGGTAAGCCACCCCTAGCCAGGCAGCCAACAGAAGCCTGTGGGGAAGGGAGAAGCAAGGACAAACTGAGAAGAAATGTTCCCTTGACTGGGGATCGACCCTGCAAGAGGGCAGGGGAATTGAGGGAAGCCCTCCCCACACGGCCCCTGGGCCCAGGCCGAGCACCCCCCCCCGACTAAATTAAAGGGAATTAAAACAAACAGGAAAATTAAATAAAGTGGGGAAGGATCTTTCAGCAACAAATTAAAGAAAGAGGAGAAAATGGAGGAAGAAAAACAAAGGGAAAAGGTATACGACCCAAACTTCTGCTGTAGTCACTCAGAGATCCGATGAGATCCGATGTCCACAGCAAAAGAGAAAGAGAAAGCTGTGGACCTTGCTTAAATAGCCACTGACCCCACCCCTAAGTTTGCAACATCAACTTTCCCCAGATAACCAGATCCTCCCATCTAAACAAGCCCTGGCTTTAACTTGCCTAGCAATCATGGGGTGCCTTGTATAGCCCCATCCGCAACCCGTGCTCTCCTTTTAGTGAGAACACGCTTTGCAACACATGCTACGTGAGGCTTCCCTTGAAGACAGCTTGGGACATGGGTAGGCAAACTAAAGGGGCCCAATCGCCTTCTAAATGTTTTTACATGAGTAGAATGTGTCCTTTTATTTAAAATGCATCTCTGGGTTATTTGTGGGGCCTGCCTGGTGTTTTTACATGAGTAGAATGCGTCCTTTTATTTAAAATGCATCTCTGGGTTATTTGTGGGGGGTGCCTGGTGTTTTTACATGAGTAGAATGTGTGCTTTTATTTAAAATGCATCTCTGGGTTATTTGTGGGGCATAGGAATTCGTTTACAGTGGTACCTCTAGATAAGAACGGAATCCGTTCTGGAGCCCCGTTCGCATCTAGAGGTAAACGTATCTAATGATGGAACATCTGTGCACGCGTCGCTTTTCGCCGCTTCTGCGCATGCGCGTGACATCATTTTGAGCGTCTGCGCATGCACAAGCGGCGAAACCTGGAAGTAACGTGCTCCGTTACTTTCGGGTTGCCGAGGAGCACAACTCGAATGCACTCAACTCGAAGCATATTTAACCCGAGGTATGACTGTATTTTATTTTATTTTCAAAATATAGTCTGGCGCTCCGCAAGGTCTGAGGGACAATGGACCGGATCCCTCCTGAAAAGGTTTGCTGACCCCTGGCTTGGGAGCTTCAACTGGTCCAAAATGCAGCAGCCGGGTTTCTTTCTGGGGTTCCATTGAGATCGCATGTGGCCCCTGTTTTAAAACATCAGGACTGGTTGCCAGTTTGTTTTCCACTGGGGCCCCTGGTTGGCCACTGGGAGAACAGGATGCTAGACTAGATGGGCCACTGGCCTGATCCAACAGGCTCTTCTGGTGTTCTTAAGTTCTATATCAAGCAAGTGATGCCAAGAAGCTGGTTCATACCAAGTCAGATTTATCTGAACATCTCTGAGTCTGAGATGACTGATCTGCCCACTCTAGGTGGTTGACCAGTTGGCCCATCCACATCACAAGTCCATTCAAAGCCAGGTATATAAGGGTAGTAGCTGAGTGGTAGAGCATCTGCTATGCATACCAGCCATCTCAGATTTGATCCCTGGCATCTCCAGGTGGGAAGAAGGCTGATCGCCGAAGAATTGATGCTTTTGAATTCCGGTGCTGGAGGAGACTCTTGAGAGTCCCATGGACTGCAAGAAGATCCAACCTCTCCATTCTTAAGGAAATCAGCCCTGAGTGCTCACTGGAAGGACAGGTCGTGAAGCTGAGGCTCCAATACTTTGGCCACCTCATGAGAAGAGAAGACTCCCTGGAAAAGACCCTGAGGTTGGGAAAGATTGAGGGCACAAGGAGAAGGGGACGACAGAGGACGAGATGGTTGGACAGTGTTCTCGAAGCTACCAGCATGAGTTTGACCAAACTGCGGGAGGCAGTGGAAGACAGGAGTGCCTGGTGTGCTCTGGTCCATGGGGTCATGAAGAGTCGGACACGATTAAATGACTAAACGACAACAACATCTCCAGGTGGGACTGGGAATGTCCTTTGTTTGAAACTCCGCTGCCAGCCAGAGTAGACAGTACTGTGCTAAACAGGGTTTTGTTCAGTTTAAGGCAGCTTCCTATGTTAGGGGCAGGACTTAGTAGTGGACCCTGTCCGATGACTAGGGGGCCCAGGCAACTGCCCCAAATGCCAACACTGGCCTTGCTTATGGCATGTTCCTTTTAAGGAGAAGCAAATGATTTCGCTTTATTTGAACGTAACTGTTCTCATCCATTCCTCTTTTCCGTTCTAAGACTTCTCCTTCCTTTGATTCCACCAGCTCGAGTGCAGACCTCAAATTGCTAGCAGCTGATTAAATGGCACCATTTCTATGCATTGATCCTGAGGCTGGGGGGATGGGGGGCGGGAATCAAGGAAGACAGAGAAACACGACCTGACCTGCTTAACCTCGTCTGACCCACTCCAGCAGGCAGCCTGACCCAGCCTCACTCCTTTTCTTCTCGGGCGACACTGTTTAATGGAATCCGCAGCGCTAGGGAGGGGCCAAGGCAGGCAGGCAGTTACTCCCCTCGCAAAACCCCATCTCTCATTCCTAGGAAGCATCATCTTCTTAGATAAATGCTCGAACGTTCCATAATTAGCCATTCCAACATGACTAGGGGGTTGCTTTCCAGGCTGCCCTGTAACCTGGGAAGGGGTTGGGGGGGGTTGAAGGAATGTCAGTGGGTCAAGTAGGGACACGGGGAAACTTCCGTCCAGTTTGCACTTTGAGAAACAATCTGCAGACCAAAATGCGGCTCTCTTTTCCAATCCCCCCTTCTCCAAATTTTGCAATAGAAACGTAAGAACACAAGACAGTGGAATGGGAGGTGGAAGAAGAAGAAGAAGAAGAAGAAGAAGAAGAAGAAGAAGAAGAAGAAGAAGAGGAGGAGGAGGAGGAGGAGGAGGAGGAGGAGTTTGAGTTTGGATTTGATATCCCACTTTATCACTACCCAAAGGAGTCTCAAAGTGGCTAATAATCTCCTTTCCCTTCTTCCCCCACAACAACCACTTTGTGAGGTGAGTGAGGCTGAGAGACTTCAGAGAAGTGTGACTGGCTCAAGGTCACTCAGCGGCTGCATGTGGAGGAGCGGGGAAGCGAACCCGGTTCACCAGATTATGAGTCCACTGCTCTTAACCACTACACCACACTGGCCCACTACACCATGCTGGTAGACTCTCCTTCCTTGGAGGTTTTTAAGCAGAGGTTGGATGACCATCTGTCATGGATGCTTTTGTTGAGATTTCTGCATTGCAGGGGGTTGGACTAGATGACCCTTGAGGTCCCTTCCAACTCTACGATTATAGCTGGGGGCCTTTTGGAGGTAAAGCAGACGCTCTACCACTGAGATACAGCCCTTCCCCTAAAAGAAAAGATTCTAGTCCTCATGTTTCTAAAGAAAGGGCTGAATCAAATAGGAATCTAGGAGGCTGTCATATATCAATCAGAACATTACTCTACCTAGCTCAGTATTGTCAAAACTGACCAGCACAGCCTTTCCCAGTACAATGGTACCTCGGGTTAAGTACTTAACTCGTTCCGGAGGTCCATACTTAACCTGAAACTGTTCTTAACCTGAAGCACCACTTTAGCTAATGGGGCCTCCTGCTGCCACCGCACTGCTGGAGCATGATTTCTGTTCTCATCCTGAAGCAAAGTTAGGGTTAGCGGAGTGTGTAACCTGAGGCTTATGTAACCTGAATCATATGTAACCCGAGGTACCACTGTATATTTCCAGCCCTACCTGTGAACACTGGGGATTGAACCTGGGACCTTCTGTATGCCAGGCAGGTGCTCTGCGACTGAGCTACTGCCACTTCCCTGGTTAATTAGCTCTCAGCATTGCTTAGGAGTTGAAAGCCAGGCATAACTGTGACTTGACACATAGAAATGCTGTACGGCACCCTGACCCCAGGCTCATCGATCCCTTTGGGATTTAGCGCATCTCGCCCAAAGACCACCCTTCCCCTCTTTTTCCCTGCAAGGTATTTTACTATGCACTTCTGAAATAAAAATTAATTATTGAAAGGGAAAACATGTCTCGGGGCTCAACAGCTATGAGAGAAAGTACTCAGCCACAAAAGGTATGCTCTGAATAATTAATCAGGGCTATATTTAGCAAAGAGGAAGCAGGCAGAAACCTAAATTAAACCACCAGGCATAAGTGAGTGTGTGTGTGGATGGAATACCACACACACACATATATATGCGTACACACACATATGGTATAGTATACAGCAAAGGAGTTCAGCTGGAAATGTAGAGAGAGATCTTAAACCAAGTCCTGCTGAATAAATGCGTGCACACTCTAACATATCCTATATTTAATGTGCAGAGCATCACATTTATGCTTTTACTGCTTCTTGGGGATAGGACAGGGGTCCCTGAACTTTCTAGGCCTGCAGGCACATTTGGAAATCTGGGAGTCTGGTGTGGGCACCACAAAACACCCATTTCACAGAAGGAAAACTGATGACGCTCAGAACTCCACCACCACAGAAAGAGGCAAAACACACCCACCCAAATAAAAACAGACCCCCTGCCTCCTAATCTACACCTTTTCCCCCACCACAGAAAACAGGCAACCCTCGCACCAAACAGAAAAAGAGTGAAAACTGTTTTTTAAAAAGGGGGGGAAGGGTGCCAAGGATGTACCTGAAGGAACCTATGCACAGATATATCCATAGAAACATAGATCCATACCATTCATTTCTCTTTTATCCCACCATTCAGAGAAGACACTGGAGCAGGGATTCTTCAGCTGCTATTCCTACACTGTAGGGGGTTGGACTAGACAGCTCTTGGGGTCCCTTGCAACTCTACTGTTCTATGATTCTATGAGAACAGACAATACTTCAAAGGTCTGATCTGGCCCTATGTGTGGAGCCAGCACAGATCCAGCTCTGCCATCCACCCAGGGAAAGCCTCTTCAAAGGGGTGGGAGGTGCTGACAAGAGGTTAGCACGGAGGTCAGAATTGACACAGTGAATTCCCTGGAATAAATCTGGGCTTCGGCCGAGTCTGGGATCACGAGTACAGTGGTACCTCGGGTTACAGACGCTTCAGGTTACAGACTCCGCTAACCCAGAAATAGTACCTTGGGTTAAGAACTTTGCTTCAAGATGAGAACAGAAATCGCGCAGCGGCGGCGTGGCGGCAGCGGGAGGCTCCATTAGCTAAAGTGGTACGTCAGGTTAAGAACAGTTTCAGCTTAAGAACGGACCTCCAGAACGAATTAAGTTCTTAACCTGAGGTGCCACTGTATATCATGCAACTGAACCCTTTTTCTGATCTCGAATACACGAAATAATTATAAAGAGTTCCTCTGACCATGTGCAAAGTCCCTTGCCTTTTACGTTTCTGCCCCACTGTGCAGGGCCTTCCCATCGTGGCCTGGAGGCAGTGCTTTGGTATAACGTGCAGGGAAGCTTCATATATCCAAACTTAAATATATGGTGTGACCTACAAGTGGGACCTGTATCTAAAATGGGGCAGTGTCGCATGCTCCATTCCTTCCTGACCCACACTGGTTTTCCACACGCCCCATCCCAAAGAGCAGCGTTCCATGGCCACCATGCCTCATTAGCCTGGTTCAGGGTTTGTTTTTTTGCCCCCTTAACTTTGCGTAAGAACATAAGAAGAGCCTGTTGGATCAGGCCAATGGCCCCTTTAGTCCAACATCTCACAGTGGCCAAGATGCCTGTGAGAAACTCACAAGCAGGATTTGAGCACAGGAACCTTCTCCCCTCGTGTGGTTTCCAGCGACTGGTATTCAGAAGCATTCCTGACTCTGACTGTGGAGGCAAAGCAGAGCTAGGAGCCATTGATAGCCTCTCCTCCACAAATTAGTCTAATCCATGGGTAGGCAAACTGTTATGTACTGAAGTTCTCACCCTGGGCCAGCAGGGGGATACTGTAGATAGTTATGCAAATGAAGGATCGAAAGTGACGTTCAGTGATTGGATAGTTTGTATGCAAATGAAGGATCGAAAGTGATGTTCAGTGATTGGATAGTTTTAGAAAGTTGCAACAGTTACTTTGTTCTGGAGCTCTATATAAGCAGGCTGACTGAGCCCTTCAGTTCAGTTCTGTTCTGGCATCTGAATAAAGAAGAGCTGTTTGAAGAATCGCTGTGTCGTCTGATATGTTCACCCACAACATAACACAAACTAAGGCCCGGGGGCCAGATCCGGCCCAATTGCCTCCTAAATCTGGCCCACAGACGGTCCAGGAATCAGTGTGTTTTTATGAGTAGAATGTGTGCTTTTATTTAAAATGCATCTCTGGGTTATTTGTGGGGCATAGGAATTTGTTCATTCCCCCTCCCCAAATATAGTCCGGCCCCCCACAAGGTCTGAGGGATAGTGGACCAGCCCCCTGCTGAAAAAGTTTGCTGACCCTGGCATCAAAATTGTTGGCCATCCCTGCCTCCTGTGGAAGTGAGTTCCATAGTTTAACTTTAAATTGTGCAAAGAAGTATTTTATCTGTCCTGAATCTTCTTTTTTGGTTCCCAAACCTACTGATACCTCCCTTGTTTCTCCAGTGGCCCCATTTTAGGTGCATAGCTGTTGGCACTCAGCACATGCGTCCGCTATTAACGGGAGTGATTTGTTGCCAGCGGAGTGTGCTAGGAGCTGCTTGGAATACAGAAGCAGCCCCCTCCTCTTCCTCCAATGTGTGCTAAGGAGTTTCCTTATCTGGAGAGTATATTTAAAACGGGCCTGGCAAAAGGATGGGGCAGGGGAAGGGGGGGTGAGAGAAAGAAACTATGAGATAATTCTGTTCTTGAGAAATAAATTAAAAACATTTGGGGCACAGGGTGTGTAAGTTATTGCAGCCCCAGGGCAGCAAGAAATTATGGGAATAATAATGTGTGCACCGCGTTTCTGTCATTATTTACCTTGGCGCTCGGTGAGCCTCCTGTTGTTGCCAAAACAGCGCCTTTCGATCCCAACTTGCCCAAGCAATGAACACACGTTCAAATCCATTCACACACAGAGAAGGGAAGCCTGAATACAAGGGGCAGCGTCTTTCTCATCCCAGACCCCCGGATCCCATTCGTAACGCAAACTGGAAGCATCTTACAGTTGTCTGGGAAATCGTTCAGACTTTGGATCTGGTCCCATAAACATTTCCAGAGTGCTTTCATCTGCCGGCTCTTGCGATTCCACAAGCACAACTTGGCATTTTCCACCAAAGGGGCCTAGTGGGCTACGTTTTTCAGTTCAGAGGAGGCAGTGATGACCATTAACTTGGGTGGCTTTGAAAGAGGATTGGAGAAATCCATGGATGGTTACTTGCCCTGATGGCTATGCTCTGCATCCACGGTCAGAGGCAACAATGCCTCTGAGTACCAATAGCTCAAAGCCACAAGAGAGGAAAGTGCGCTTGTGCTCAGGTCCTGCTTGCAAGTTTCCCACTGGAACAGCGGGTTGGTCACTATGAGACGCAATTGTCTCTCAGCCCTGCGTGGAGATGTCGGGGATTGAACCTAAAGGTAAAGGGACCTTTGACCATTAGGTCCAGTCATGACCGATTCTGGAGTTGCGGCACTCATCTCACTTTATTGGCCGAGGGAGCCAGCGTACAGCTTCCGGGTCACGTGGCCAGCATGACTAAGCCGCTTCTGGCGAACCAGAGCAGCACACGGAAATGCCGTTTACCTTCCTGCCATGGTGGTACCTATTTACCTACTTGCACTTTGACGTGCTTTCAAACTGCTAGGTTGGCCAGAGCAGGGACCGAGCAACGGGAACTCACCCCGTCACGGGGATTCGAACCGCTGACCTTCTGATCGGCAAGTCCTAGGCTCTGTGGTTTAACCCACAGTGCCACCTGCATCCCCGGATTGAACCTAGGACCTTCTGAATGCATATCAGATGCTCTAGCCAGTAAGCTACAGCCCTTCCCCGTGGTAATAAAGCAGGATTTCATATAACTGCCCTATAACAGCCCTATCATAAGCAAAGCCATCAGGACTTCTGGAGGCGTAGGGACAGGGAAGAAATTTGATTCAGTTCACCTTTTAATGCTGAGCCTTCCTCACACTTGCTGAAACAGTGCATGAAGCAACATATGGCCATCCTTCAAAATTTACACTTCTCCAAAGTTCTGCAGCCAAAGAATATGTATGAAAATGCATATATATATATATATATATATATATATATATGCATACAACAATGCATTATACAAAGGGAAACTGGTTTGTGTAAAGTGTACACTGCATACAAAAATGTGTATATGAGAAGAAATTTGCACAAAAACGCTGGTGAATTTTCACGAGGGTTTGCAAAAAAATTGCAAACAGATGTGAAAATGTGGGGAACTGAACCGAAGAGTGGGTGGGGACATAAAAATGAAAATTTGAAACATAGAAGGTTCTCCTTCCACCTAGGCATCTAGCTCAGCAATGTCTACACTTTCCAGGATTTCAGATTTCTTAGCCTTCACTGAGCAGGAAGCGGATGAAACAGCTTTGTGTAGCTGCAGATGGGTGGCAGAAGCAGTTTATGGCAAAATCTCAGCATTGTCTACACTGACTGGCAGCAATTCTCGATTGGGTTTCAGGCAAAAGTCCTCCCAAACCCTGGAGATGCCTTTTGGGATTGAACGTGGGACCTTCTGAATGCATGGCAGATGCTCTACCAGTGAGCTACAGCCCCCTTTCCATCAAAGGACATCCCTGGCCCTAATGTTTACCTGTGAGATCACCTTATCTCTCTCTCTCACTCTCTCACTCTCTCTGTCTCTGTCTCTCTCTCTCTCTCTCTCTCTCTCTCTCTCTCTCACACACACACACACACACACTTGACCACTTCAATCAGCTGACCTGGTTACCATTACATGTGCCACATAATACCCATTTGGCATTTGCAAGAACTCAATATTTCAGCATGGCAGCACCTACCCTTTGGAACTCCCCACCTGTTGACATCAAGGCAAGCACCTCCACTGTGCTCTTTTCAGCACCTGCTCAAAACCAATAGTTTAAGGTAAGCCTTGCCCCACAGAGGACCTTAAGGTCCACAAATGGCAACACCACTACCCTTTCAGTACTAGTTGGGCTACTTTTAAAATGAGGCTGCATTTTAAATTGCATTTTAACCTATATTTTAAATTGGTTCCCCCCCCCATTATGTTTTTATGGTAATTTTACTGGTGTTAGCCACCCTGAGCCCGGCTCTGGCAGGGGAGGGCAGGGTATAAATAAAATTTGTTGTTGTTATTATTATTATTATTTGTTTAGAATGTGGGTGTGAATGCTATTCTGTGTTTAGTCTGTCATTATTTCAATTTCTCGAAAGCCTTAAAACCTTGTTGTTCATTTTTCTTATAGATAATTTCCTTGCTTTACCTTTCTTGGAAAACTGCTTTAAGGATTTTTTGCTCTCTCTTTTTTTTACAACCAAGTGGTGTATGAATCTGAAGCAACAAACAAACAAACAAATAAAAATGTGAAAAAGCAACGAGAAAATAAGTAGTGGAGGGCAGAAGCCACCACCGTATTCTGCGGAAAGCTGGCTTTAGCATCCACCCTTCAATTTGACAACTGTGAGCCAGCCCTCGCTAGTGTGGGCAGACCCCCCCCCGCATCTGGCAGCATGGCAAGTCTGCTGTGAGCAGAGTCCCCCCCTCCTTCTCCCCCTTACCATGGAAGGACTCTGAGCATGTGCAGATATCCCCTTGGACCTCCTTTGAAGCTGGTTAGGCTTTCGGGGAAGACATTTGCAAAGATGGATTGAGCAGGAAGCAGATCCAAGAGGAGAAATTAATTAGACCTGCCTCAGTTCATCCCTGGAATTGCTCGTTACAAAAGAAAGGATCAGCAGAAATAAATAAATAAAAAACTAAAAACTGAGAAACGTAGACGCAGCCAGGAAGCCCCTTGTCAACTGAACTGAGGCTATTGTTTAAAACAGTTAACAATGTGGCATTTAACGCAGCTGTTCCCAGAGGTGTATTATGATTGCAAATGCATGAGAAAGAGAACTCTCATTCATACACACACACACACACACACACACACACACACACACACACATATATATATATGTGCATGGCATGGAGAAAATGAACAGAGGGAAGTTTTTCTCCTTCTCTTGCAACACTAGGACTTGTGGACATCCAGTAAAGCTGAGTGTTGTAAGATTCAGGACTGATAAATGGAAGTTCTTCATGCAGTTCAAAGTTGAACTGTGGAACTCCTTTCCCCAGGAGGCAAGTGAGGGCCATCAACTTGTTTGGCTCAAACCCCTAAATGTTAATTACAGGGGACACGCTAATAATTAATTTTAATTTTTATATTTAAAGACTTGTTATATTCATATTGTCCCTTGTATTTCTGATATATTTTTTTATGATCTGTGATATTGTGTGTGTTGATGCTGGTCTGTGACCGTATTAATAAATTCATTCATTCATTCATTCATTCAACTTGTTTGGCTTTGAAAGAGGATTGGACAAATTCTTGGGGGAGACGGCAATTGATGGCTACTAGCCACCATGGCTATGTTCTACTTCCACACTCAGAGGCAGCAAAGCTTCTGAATGCAAGCTGCTGGGGATCGCAAGTGGGGAGAGAGGGGACTCTTGCTCATAAATTCTGCTTGAATTCACAGGCATCTGGCCAGCCGCTGTGAGAACAGGATGCTGGACTAGATGGGTTTGTTGGCCGGATCCAGCAGGGCTTTTCTGATGAATATGCATCTGCACTGGCGGAGGAAGAGGAGTGCGGGGGGAGCGCACCATCCCTGGCAGCACAATCCTGGTGGGGTGCCATCGCAGCTGCCTGTCCTCCGCCCGCACAGGGCGCCCCGCCCCACAGGCACCATGCCACGCCCCCAGGGTGCGCACCACACCCCTATGGACGGCAGGCCATGCCCCTGGGACACACGCCAGCCCTGCCCCTGCCTGCTCTCTGCCCCCCGGTGCTGGAGCACAAAACTCCGCCACTGTACATCTGGATAAGTTCAAGGAATGTTTAGCTGTTTCAATTGATAGGCTTTTTAATGGGCTTCCACAGGAGGCAGTGATGGTCACCAAGCTAGATGGCTTTAAAAGAGGAGTGGAGAAATTTATTCAGGAGAGGGCTATCAATGACAACTAGTCTGAATGATTATGTTCTGCCTCCAAGGTTGGAGGCAGTACAGTGGTACCTCGGGTTACAGACGCTTCAGGTTACAGATGTTTCAGGTTACAGACTCTGCTAACCCATAAATAGTACCTCGGGTTAAGAACTTTGCTTTGGGATGAGAACAGAAATTGTGCTGTGGTGGCGCAGTGGGAGGCCCCATTATAGCTAAAGTGGTGCTTCAGGTTAAGAACAGTTTCAGGTTAAGAACAGACCTCCGGAACGAATTAAGTTCTTAACCAAGGAACCACTGTAATGCTTCAGAATACCAGTTGCTGGAAACTGCAGGAGGGGAGAGGGCCCTGTGGCTCGGGTCCCGCTTGCAGGCTTCCCATGAAGGCAGCTGGTTGTCCACCGTAAGAACAGGACACTGGACTTGATGGGTTATTGGCCTGGTGGCTATGTTCTTATAACCATGCCTAATATGTTCTATGGAGCTGCCCTTTTATGGAATGACATTTTAACAAAGGGATGTGCCTTATGGCTTAGGGTAGCAAACCACACTCCCTTCCAAATACTTCAGATGCACAAACAGGAACTTTTTATGCGGGGAAGAGAGATTTGGTCAGGATCCTCAGTTTCCATCTGCACTGAAATGTCAGCACTTGTGCCCATCAACTTTCAAGAAACCCTTGAACCCCATAAAGTAAATTTATCCTTTTTGGAAAATTTGTGTCTGTGTTTTGTTCCATTATTGCTGCGGTACCTCTTTGTTGGTGGAAACAAAAGCTGTTCCCATGGCAATGCTGCGTGATGTCAGAGAAAGCAGGAGAGTGAGGTCATAAATTGTCCAGGGAGAAAGACAAAACAGCCACAGGGGCTGGTGCGCTGTGGAACTTGGTGTGCCCTTAAAGTTTAAAGCATTTGGGACCATTACTGGAATATTTGTTCTGTTATGTTTCCGATTCTCTTCTCCACCCTCGCCGCCCACAACTCCTCTCTTTTCTTCTGTGGGAGGAGGGAGAGAGGGGGGGGACCATTAACGCACAATGGAAAAAAATTGTCCCAGGAATTTCCTACTGGTGGAAGTCCAGGAAGCTGCAAATGCAATAACGCAAACACGGCATGTTTCATGTTTCTCCCCACGCTATTCCAAGAAAGCATCCCAAATCCCTCTACCGCTCCTGAAAAATGACAGAGCTCTGGAGAGGTTATGAGCTGTGTATTGAGAGGTCAGATCTAAAACATTGATTGTACGCCTAAGGAGGAATCGAATCCCTCAGGCTGTACACACGGCATACATTTTAAAAGTACACCCTGCCTTAAAGAATGAGATTGCTAGGAAGTGTAGTTTGTTGTTATTGTTGTTTAGTCATTTAGTCATGTCTGACTCTTCGTGACCCCATGGACCAGAGCACGCCAGGCATTCCTGTCTTCCACTGCCTCCCGCAATTTGATCAGACTCATGTTGGTAGCTTCGAGAACACTATCCAACCATCTTGTCCTCTGTCGTCCCCTTCTCCTTGTGCCCTCCATCTTTCCCAACATCAGGGTCTTTTCCTGGGAGTCTTCTCTTCTCATGAGGTGGCCAAAGTACTGGAGCCTCAGCTTCAGGATCTGTCCTTCTAGTGAGCACTCAGGGCTGATTTCCTTAAGAGTGGATAGGGTGGATCTTCTTGCAGTCCATGGGACTCTCAAGAATCTCAAGAGATTGCTAGGAAGTGTAGTTTACTAATCATAAAATCATAAAATTGTAGAGGTGGGAGGGATCTTGAGGGCCACTTTGTCCAACCTCCTGCAATGTAGGAATCACAGCTAAACAGTCCCTGATAGATACACCGTCCAAGTTCTTTAAAAACATCCAATGAAGGAGGGCCCAACGTCAAACAGCTCTTACCACCAGAAAGTTCCTCCTAATGTTTCATCAGAATCTGTTTTCTTGTCATTTGAATCCATTGGTTCAGGTCCTCCCTCTGGAGCAGGAGGACACAGGCTTTTCCCCATCATCATCATCATCATCATCATCATCATTTATTATTTATACCCCGTCCATCTGGCTGGGTTTCCCCAGCCACTCTGGGCAGCTTCCAACAAAGTATTAAAATACAGTGGTCATTAAAAGCTTCCCTAAACAGGGCTGCCTTCAGATGTCTTCTAAAAGTCTGGTAGTTGTTGTTCTCCTTGACATCTGGTGGGAGGGCATTCCACAGGAAGGGTGCCACTACCGAGAAGGCCCTCTGCCTGGTTCCCTGTAACTTGGCTTCTCGCAGTGAGGGAACCGAGAAGGCCCTCGGCATTGGACTTCATTTTTTAGATGGCTATCACCTCTCAGTCTTCTCTTCTCCAGGCTAAACACTCCCAGCTCCCTCAACCATTCCTCAAAAGGCTTCGTTTCCAGACCCTTCATTACCTAAGTCGTCATCCTCAGCAAACCTTCCAGCTTGTCAATATCCTTGTTAAACCGGGGTACCAAGAACATGATGCAGGACTCCAAGTGGGGTCTGACCAGGGTAAAATAGAGCGGTACAGTACTAAAATTATTCCCTGAAACTGGACAATATACTTCTGTTGATCCCAGATCTACAATTCCCAGCTCCTCTAACAAACTACAGTTCTCAGAGTTCTTTGAGGGAATCCCTGTTCTTTAAATGGATGGTGTGTGTCAGTGGCATAGTGTGGGGGGTGCAGGGGGGGGGCGGCCGTACCGGGCGCAACATCTGGGGGTTATGGTTAGGGTTAGGGGGCGCAAATCCACGGGTTAGGGGGCGCAAATTACTTGCCTTGCCCCGGGTGCTGACAACCCACGCTACGCCACTGGTGTGTGGAAAGCCTCAGTTCTGCACAGAGAAGGAGATGGAAATCTGTGTCCCTCCGAATGTTGCTTTACTATATCCACCTCTGCCCCAACCAGTGTGGCCACTCACTACCCAGGGACGATGGGAGCTGTAGGCCTGAAACACCTGGAGGACCGCAAATTCCTCACTCCCATTTTCTGCACCCTTGCGATAAGAGATTTCACGCCTTAAAAAATGCTGCTCTTGCCACATCATTATAAAGAGATAAATCCGCACCGAGGTTTCAGCACCAAATACCAACAAACTCTGCTAACTTGCATAAATTATGCAGGCTAAAATGATATGTAAAATCATGTATTTACTTATTCAAAGGTCAGGCAGGAACAGTCCAAAATCAATATTGAAAGGAGCGGGGAGCAGGCAGCAGAAATAAACAAATGATGGCTCAAGAGGGAAGCCTTACATGCTCTCGCCTCCTAAACCACAGCTACTTCACAGTGAAGGAGCAGCAGGGACTGCTTATGCACAAGTAGACCCCCTTTACTCACAAGTAGGTCATAAACACATATCGCAATATTGCTCTTCAGCCTGGACTCAAAGTCTTCAGACAGCTCCCCCTCCAATTCCCAGAGTTCCCTGCAAAGAGGAATTGATTGTTAAATAAACCCTGGGAATTGACGCTCTGTGAGGGGAATTGGAAGCTGTACGCTGGCTCCCTTGGCCAGTAAAGCGAGATGAGCGCTGCAACCCCAGAGTCATTCGCAACTGGACTTAACTGTCAGGGGTCCTTTACCTTTTAAACAATTCTCAGCAGCCTAATGAACCGCCCTTCCCATAATTATTCGGGGAAAGCCATGAGAGTTTAAAGTTGGATCATAGTAGCAGAATGGAAATTTATGGCTTGCTACTCGCTAAGGGAAATTTTTTGGAAGATGTTTTACAGATGGTATATAACCCCTAGCAAAATATCTAAAATGTATAAAACGAGATACAGTGGTACCTCGGGTTACATACGCTTCAGGTTACAGACTCCGCTAACCCAGAAATAGTACCTCGGGTTAAGAACTTTGCTCCAGGATGAGAACAGAAATCGTGGCACGGCAGCAGCAGGAGGCCCCATTAGCTAAAGTGGTGCTTAAGGTTAAGAACAGTTTCAGGTTAAGAATGGACCTCCGGAACGAATTAAGTTCTTAACCCAAGGTACCACTGTATAATATGTGCTGGAGGTGCAATCAGGTAGATGGGACACTATTTCATATGTGCTGTAAAAAAATTAAGAGCTTTTGGGATACTGTATATGAAGAGTTGAAAAAAAATATTTAAACAAACTTTTATAAAGAAACCAGAAGCCTTCCTATTGGGCATATTAGATTCAGATATCCCAAATGAAAATAAGAGAATATTCTTATACACAACAGCAGCAGCAAGAATATTAATAGCTAAAAATTAGAAAAGTGAAATAGTACCAACGAAAAAAGAGTGGCAGGACAGCTATTTGAATATTTTGAAATTGCAAAATTGACGGATACAAGTAGGGGACAGTCTAACCAAAGGTTCCAAAAAGAGTGGGGAGTATATAGAGATTACCTTAAAAAAAAGTGTCCTCAAATCAAAATCTGGACTTGATTTGAGTAATTTTCGCAAACCACAATATGGTCTATAACTACAGTAGATGGAGAAGGGTAGAAATGATGAAATGAGAAAGAAACAGTTTAACAAACAGGAAAATAAACCCGCTTTGATGAGGAAGGAAGTCTACTAGAAAAGAATGAGAATGGGAAATATAAAGTAGGGTATGATAAGTCCTTGTGCAAGAGCGTACCGATTTATGGTTGTAGGTTTGTTATTTGTTTTGTCTTTTCTTTTTAGTTTGTTTCTTAATTGTAGTTATATCTTAGTGTGTGTGTGTTTATGTGTTATAACAAAAAGTTAATAAAAAGCATCGAAAAATAAAACAAAGTTGGATCATAGTGCTCAGGCCCGTTGACTCACCTGTCTCATTATTGTCACTGATTGGCAGCAGCTCTCAAGGGAATCCTGGGGGGGGGGTCCCCCAGCTCTGCCTGGAGATACTAGGGATTGGTCTTCTGCAGGCAAGGAATGTGTCCTACCCACTGAGCTGTAAAGAAATTTAACCGGAAAATAAAATGTGAAATAGCAATAAGACAATGTAAAATAATAAGCAATTTCCCAAAATGTGATGCATTTCCACATTTTTAAAAAAACAATAACACATCACACGGCAATGCAAAGTTTGGAGAAGTGTGAGTTTCAAAAGTGCAAGCTAGGTATGGACTGTATGTCCTTACCTCTCTCGCCTTGACCTTGCCACTGTGATCCATGCAACAGTCACCTCCAGGCTTGACTCTTGTAACTGCCCTTGAAACTGAACCAGAAACTCCAGTGGGTGCAGAATGCCGCGGTGAGACTCCTTATGGGGTCCTCGCCATGGGATCACATTCACCCAGTGCTATACCAGCTGCACTGGCTCTCGGTGGAGTACAGATCAGGTTTAAGGTGCTGGTTTTAACCTTCAAAGCCCTATACGGCCTAGGACCCTCGTACCTATGGAACCACCTCCTCTGGTACGCCCCACGGAGGACCTTACAGTCTGCAAACAACAACACTCTGAAGATCCCGGGCCACAGAGAAACTAGAATGGCCTCGACCAGAGCCAGGGCCTTTTCAGCTGTGGCCCCGATCTGGTGGAGCGCTCTCCCACAAGAGAGATTTGACATCTTTCCACAGCGCCTGCAGGACGGAGCTGTTTCTCCAGGCCTTTGGCCAGGGGGCAGTCTGACCTATTTTCCTTTGTATAAGAACAAGCATGAAGGAGGCCTCCCAGCCTGTTCACAGGTCCTTATATGATCAGTGAAAACAGTTGGTCGTGGCAAGTATTAACTGCACTCAATCTTAGTTTCCTGCTTGGCAGGGGGTTGGACTCGATGGCCCTTGTGGTCTCTTCCAACTCTATGATTCTATGATTCTATGATTAACCTGATAACTGCCATTTGTCCAGATTTCAATTTGTCTGAATTAATTTAAAGATGTATTTTAATTAATTGATGCCTGTTTTTATGTATACTGTGTTATTTATATGATGTTAGCCACTCTGAGCCCGGCTCCAGCCAGGGAGGGTGGGGTACAAATAAAATTATTATTATTATTATTATTATTATTATTATTATTATTATTATTATTAAATTTATATTCCACCTTTTCTTCCAAGGAATTAAAGCTGGCCTACACAGTTCTCCTCTCTCCTCATTTAATCCCCACAACAACCCTGTGAGGTAGGTTAGGCTGAGAGACAGTGACTGGCCTCTACTTTCATGGCTGAGTAGGGTGATTTGAACCCTGGTCTCTCCTAGGTCCTACTCAAACTGCTATACCACCACTGGCTCTTCGTTAGGTAGCCCCCTCTCACTTTAAATGTGAGCTGAATTGAATTTTCCCTACCAACCTTACAGGGTTGTAGTGAAGGGCAGCTGCACCCGAGAAAGACTAACCAAAATGTGCCGTTGAGTCATGCCTCCTAAATGACTAAACAATGGTGAATGAAGATGAATAGCCGCAGCATTCAGCTGAGATGCAGGGATGGCGAGAGGGTCATGTTTCAGTGGCCGCCTGCAGTGGGCGGAAACCGGTCCCATGAACCGCTCGTTTACCTACTCCAAATTACTCTGCTTTGGGATTAGAATTTCACGAGGGTGTTACTCGCCACCCTTAATGGATAATTACCAGCGATGACCTAAGAATACTATAAATATAAAGTATGCCATATATGTGGTCATGGTAACCACCGCAGAAAACGCGAATGTTTACAAGACTGTGGTATAAATTCCCAGCCATTATATAACGTGACTTGATCCAAGCACTGCCAGAGGTCCAGGAAGATTCTATCCACGCCAACTGCAGCATGTTTCTATAGTAACCGATGCATTTCAAAATGGGGAGGGGGACGAGGACAAGGCTAAGGGTGGGGTGGGGGAAGAGTAATAATAGATGGGGAGAATCTGACGGAAGGTTTCTCTTCTCACTTCAGCCCACTGGTGCTGAAAGTGGTCTCAAGACTTGGGGCACAGTCAAGTCCACGGAATATGTCAGGGGGGTCACAGAGCCAGCGTGGTGTAGCAGTTAGAACAGAGCTTTCCAAACTGTGTGTCGCGACACGTTAGTATGTCAGCTGCAGTGTGTAGGTGTGTCGGGCAAATGCTCCCCACAATTCTCCTGGGGCTGGAAAGGGGTTAATTTAACCTCCGGCTTGCTAGTAAAACTGAATTACTATGTCGCAAAATGATGCATGTCTAAAAAGTGTGTCACCAACACGAGAAGTTTGGAAAGCTCTGGGTTAGAGTGTGAGACTAGGACCTGGGAATGACGAGAAATCAAATCCCCAACTCAGCCGTGAAGCTTGCCGTGGGCGACCGTGGGGCAGTCACTGTCAGGGACGAATGAATGGGGAGTGGTAGGAGGCACCAGCTGGGAACCCCCAAGAGAAACCCCAGAGAAGGAAGGCTCAGAGTCTGGGAATTGGTGGTGGGACACTGGGGAGAGGTCAGAGAGAAAAGATTGGGAGAAGGTGCCATAAACCACAGGGTTTAGTGAGCAGGGCGAGCCTGTGACGGAGCAGTTCAGACTCGGAGGCTGAAGCAGAGGGGGGACTGCTGAAGAATTCATGGAGTCTCTCCCGCTGCGACAAGGTCCCCTCCCTGCTGGTCTCCAAGAACATGCAGGTCATCTCCACATGTGCATTTGATAAGCCTGAGGACTCAGTGTCTTCTTATTATGATACTGCTTCTTTAAATAGCCATCTGAAAGCTCCCCAATAATATTTTCTACAAAACCTTTTGGATTGCCAGCCAAATATGTTTCCAAGAGTCTTCGCCAAGGTTGTAAGCAACACTTGTACTGAAGTCACAAGAGCGAGGAACATTTTTATTCCTATCTGAGGGCCACATTCCCTCATGGGTGACCTGCTGGGAGCTGTGTGCCTCTGGTGGAGGTGTCGAGAGGCAGAAGTGGGCAGGGCCAGAGGTAAGTGTGGGTGGAACACTTAGCGTGACATTTGCCTTTCTAGTCCCAGTCATTCGAGGCCCTTCAGTGTGTTGGTTGTAAAGGGACTTGCGCTGCAAGACTGGAAAGATAAAACACCCACCATTATCAGCTGGGGCTGTTGGGAGTTGTACTCCAAAACATCCGGAAGGCAGCAGGTTGGGGAAGGCTGGCACAGGGGATGACAACAAACACCTGTTTAAGCTTCCCAGTCAATTTCCAGACTGTATGTTACCTTGCAAAAGAAGAAGTCTCTTCTGAGTCTGCCTTTGACAGGTTCACTTGGCTTTTTTCTTCTTTTCGATTCCTCTGGTACTGCAGCACACACAGGAAAGATGTCGTATGCATTTTAGACAGTTTGATTTTTCTTTTTTAATCAAAAGGAAATTAAAGGAGAGACAGCAGTGTGTATTCCTTATGAGTAATGCAGGGTGTCTCATTCATTCTTAAGGTAGCCTGAAAGAACTACAACATTTTCATTATAATTCTGGGTCAGCTTTGCCATGGGACTACACATGTAGAGCTGAGGGAGGTCATTTCCTTCCGGTCTCATTTGAATTATTCTCCTCCCTGCCACCAACTCAAATCACTTCTGCCACTGATGCCACCTTCTTTTGATCTATTCTTCTTTGGCAATCACTTGTAGCGGAGTAAGATTGTCTTTCATTAACATGGTCTTAACAGTGGGTCCATGAAAGCCTGTGGAGGCCAATTCTCGATTTACCTGTCCTTCCATAGTGGGGACATAGGTTTCTGAGTGGGAATTGATCACGGTGAGGGTTTGCCAAATGTGCCTTCCTGTTAGCTCGTTTCTCCCTTGCATCTTCAAAGTCCACAACACCTTTGGTAAAGGCTTTTCTCCAATTCGAGAGCTTGCAGGCCAGTGTTTCCCAGTTGTTGGTGTTTATACTACATTTTTTTTAGATTTGCCTTGAGAGAATCTTCAAACCTCTTTTGTTGACCACCAGCATTACACTTTCCATTTTAAAGTTTGGCATAGACTAGTTGCTTTGGAAGACGATAATCAGGAAACCAAACAACATGACCAGTCGTTGCTTCAACACTGGTGATCTTTACTTCTTTCAGTATGCTGGCATTAGTTTGTCTGTCTTCCCTAGTGATGTGTAATTTTTTTCAGAGAAAGTGTTGCTGGAATCTTTCAAGGAGTTGGAGATAGTGTTTGTAAGTGGTCCATGTTTTGTAAGCATACAGTAAGGTTGGTAGTACAATAACTTTGTAAACAAACATTTTGGTTTCCCTGCGAATGTCCTGGTCCTCAAACACTCTGCACTTCAGTCGGGAGAAAGC
This sequence comes from Podarcis gaigeae, assembly GCF_964106915.1. NCBI lineage: Eukaryota > Metazoa > Chordata > Lepidosauria > Squamata > Lacertidae > Podarcis > Podarcis gaigeae. The sequence goes on along the minus strand of NC_139693.1, from coordinate 20,183,537 downwards.
TGGATTTCGGCATCAATGTTACACCATTGAGTTAGATTAGTGGCGCTGCAGAAGGGTTGTTTTGTGCTTGTTGGTGCAGCACTTTGGTCTTTTAGATGTTGAGCAATAGGCCAAGCTTTTCATAAGCTTCTGCGAAGATATTTAGGATGGCTTGGAGGTCATCTTCTGAGTGCGCACACATCACGTTGTCATCAGCACACTGAAGCTATGTGACGGAAGTTACAGTAACCTTCCTTACTTATATCTTTTGATATAAGATGCTCAATACAACACACAATGACTGGGGGGAACTGAGCTCACACCCGCACCATATATTTAAAAGGCATTTAAAGCAAATCGCTTCCCTCCAAAGAATCCTGGGGACCAGTTTGTTAAGGGTGCTGGGAACTGTAGCTCTGGGGAGGTAAACTAGAGTTCCTAAAATTCTTTGGGAGAAGCCATGATTGTTAAAGTGGACACCTTTGAAATAAGATTAGACAAATTCGTGGAAGAGACAGCTATCAATGGCTACTAGCCATGGTGGCTACACTCGGCCACCATGGCCGGAGATAGCAATGTTTCCGAATTTCAGTTGCGGAGAACCTCCGGAAGGGAAAGTGCTCTTGTGCTCAGGTCCTGCTTTCAAATTTCCCATGGGCATCTGGTTTGACATCATGAAACAAGATGCTGGACTAAATGGGCCATTGGCCTGGTCCAGGAGGCTCTTCTTATGTTCTTAACAGAATTTAAGTGCCTCAACCCCATTCATCTGGAAAGGATCCAGCAGGCAGGAGTACCACTTGCAGAAAGAAATGTTAGCAGCCACTGCCAAGCTTCTTGAGCAGAATTTGGTTGTACGATGCTCTGGGGGAAAGCTGATGGCAGCCTAATCTGTTGGAAACGCTTTTTTTCCCCAGCAGCCATGAAACGTAACAGAGACTTTGGATACCGTCGCAGATATGAGAAACAAACTCCAATCTCCCTTTATGCGTCTCCAAAGTAGCTTGACAAATTCCACTGAATTTACTCTTGAATTAATCCAGTGCAATTGAAGCCTTTTTAGCATGTTTAACTGGCCTATATTGTTGCCGATAAGGGTTAGCTGACCACTGTTTAAAAGCCTTGCCGGATAATCTTTCTAGATTAATTAAGGGTGGCTTTTTGGAGCGAGCCTAGTTCTGCCCCTTGTCTGAATTGGCTTAATCTACTCGCAAAGCCACAGTTAATCTGTGAAAAGGGTCAGGAGGGACTGCATGTCCCAGCAATTGAAAAGTGCCAGTTAAGTAACAAACGGAAGTCTTTTTGAAGAGGGACGTAACGCGACTTCGTCTGAGGGTCTGGTGCCATGCTAAAGCCGCAAGCCATGCTTACGATAGGAATAGGGAACCTTATTCGAGTTGAGGTCTGCATTCCTTTCTAGACAACCATCCCAGAGGCTGTGTGTCTTTGGTGGGCGGGGCCACAGGCAAAAGTGGGTGGAGCAATGAATGTAAATTTCACTGTTGTAGTGTAGATTAGTTTCCATGCCCATTCACAAAACCCTCTATCCAGGCAAGCAAAAGGCAATCTCAGGGCTCACGGGCACACTCCAACCAGGCAAAAACATTTGGGGTACATAGTAGGACCAGGGAGGGATGTGGATTGAGGAGAGGTGATGTGGTCTGGGGAAAGTTTGGAGGGTCAGGCAGAGAGGCTTGGAGGGCTACATTCAGCCCCACAGGCCTAATGGCCCTACCTCTGTTTCACACTATTGGATCACATCACATAAAGCATAAACTGCAATCTAATTGGGAGGGTAGTTAGACACGTCTAGGTAAATGGCTAATCTTTGGACCTCAATCCAATGATGGCCAAAAACCTGAATGGCTTTAAAAGAGGATTGGACAAATTTGTGGAGGAGAAGGCTATCAGTGGTCACCAGCCATGATGGCTGATCTCTAACTCTATAGTTGGAGGCAGCAATGTCTCTGAATACTAGTTGCTGGGAGCTGCAAGGTGGGAGACTGCTCTTTTGCTTGGGTCTGCAGGAAAACATCATTTGCAATCACACTAACCCAATTTGTGATGTTATCGCTGATATCTGTAAGTCCAGAATTGTCAATGTGTGTAATAAACGGCCGCACTGCAATATTTAGTTGCGGGACTCACTTGTGACTCCATATTGCAAGCAGGGCCTGGGAAAGGAGGGAGAGAGAAAGAGAGAGAGAGAGAGAGAGAGAGAGAGAGAGAGAGAGAAACGAGCAGTAAGTTCATTGTTGGAATATGATTTGGAAGAGGGACATAGAAGTTGACCCATTAAGCCATTATATGATGTGCACCAAACCCAAAGAGGCATGGATGTCATTTCTTAGGAGGATGAAAATGACTTGGTTCTGCTTTTTTAAACATTTACATATAACTTGATGAGAACTTGTGTGGTGTGCAAATAAAGAAAATAAAAATGACTTTGAAGGAGAAAGCAATGAATGAATTCCTCCAGCTCAGAAAAACATTGGCAGGGATGTCCTTGTTAGATCTGCCACACTCCCTCTGCTGTATCTCAGGCTTCACAGCACAAGCCCATTTAGGATGCAGAGCCATATTCGTTTTCTTCTGTCATACTGCATGTGTCAAAACTGGAAATGATCTCTTCATTAATTCACAACGGTTAATTGATTTCTTATGGATTTATTTTACCTTTTCATCAAAGACCTTCCTGAAAAGAATGATGACCCCTCCCCCCAAAAAGCTATTGTACAAAAGAAATTGGACAAATTCACGGAGAATAAGGCCATGTGTGGCTACTGCAATGGAAGAGTCGGGGCAGCACATTTTGGGCAGCACATAGTTGAACTATGGAACTCTCTGCCACAGGAGGCAGTGATGGCCACAAACTTGAATGAATTTAAAAGAGGATTGGGCAAGTTCATGGAGAAGAAGGCTATCAATGACAACTAGCCACGATGCCTATGTTCTGCGTCGACCATCAGACACAGAAATGCTTCTGAACTCCAGTTTCTGGAAACCACAGTGTGGGGGAGAATGCTTTTGTCTTCTGGTCCTGCTTGTGGGATTCCTACAGGCAATTGAATGGCCACTGTGAGAACAGGATGAACAGGCTTGTTTTATGTTCTTACACATCACACCGATTCAGTTTGCCTGAGTGACTTGATGTACAGCCATACCTCAGGATGAATATGCTTCAAGTTAAGCCTGTTCGGGTTGCGCTCCACGGTGACCTGGAAGAAATGGAGTGTGTTACTTCTGGGTTTCGTCGCTCACGCATGCGCAGACACTCAAAATGATGTCACATGCATGTGTGGAAGCGGCAAAACGCAACCCGTGCACTCGCAGATGTGTTACATTCTCGGCCGCCCTGAGCCTGGTCTTGGCTGGGGAGGGCGGGGTATAAATAAAAAATTATTATTATTATTATTATTATTATTATTATTATTATTATTATTATTACATTCACTTCAGGATGCGAACGGGGCTCCGGAACAGATCCCATTCGCATCCAGAGGTACCACTGTATGTGTGTCTCAACTTTCTTTCCTTTTCAGTGGAGCTTTTGGAAACAACAGCAAACTTTTCATAAGCACGTTGCCCTTTTACATGGTATCGACACTCGCAAATAAGGGCGAGATAAGAATATGCTCTGGTTTTGCCTTTTAATGCAAGCTATCTAATTCATACTGTCCTAAACTGTATGTGGATAAAAATGAGGCTACCTTTTAAAATTCACACTTTTCTGAATTTTGCAAGACAGTTCTCCTAACAAATACAATGGGGGAAAGCTGGGGGGGGGGGGGAGCAGCTTTTGTTTGTGAAAATAAATGCATTATATTAGGGGCTATTTCTTTCAAAAGCATGTATCACAGGCAAGATTGTATACGAAAATGTTTATCTTAGAAGTGTGATAGGGAAATGCTGACAAAAAATTTTTATTGCACAAAATTTATATGCCACTTAAGATGGTTTGCGCAAACAATAAAATGGTGAATTTTTTTATCAAAATCGGTTTGAAAACAACTATTCAAAAAATTCACAAATAATTGAGATCAACGAGAAGCTAAAAATTAGATTAAAATAGATGTTGACATTTGACATGTCCAGATAGCTTTGCCTAAACAAAAGCACTTTTAGGTGTCAAAATGAGTACAGTGGTACCTTGGGTTAAGAACTTAATTCGTTCTGGAGGTCTGTTCTTAACCTGAAACTGTTCTTAACCTGAAGCACCACTTTAGCTAATGGGGCCTCCTGCTGCTGCTGTGCCGCCGGCATGCAATTTCTGTTCTCATCCTGAAGCAAAGTTCTTAACCCGAGGTAATATTTCTGGGTTAGCGGAGTCTGTAACCTGAAGCGTATGTAACCTGAAGTGTATGTAACCCGAGGTACCACTGTACAATGAAGCCTGGCTTTAATAGGCAGAAAGTTCCAAAGCTGGGCTGCTACACTAAAATATCCATGGAATGAGAATTCTGTGGCACCTGTAACAGGGCCAGCTCCACAGATCAAACTGGCCAAGTAGTATATATGGGTAATGCGACCCTACAATTAAATTTTCACAAGGTCATTTAAATAATAATACAGTAATAATAGTCACAAACTGATGTGGAAATCTGGCAAATTGAATTTGAGTTTGGATAAATGAGAACCTGCAGGAACCTGAAATTGAGAGCTTTGTCTGTCCCTGCTCACACCATGCCTGCGAGGCAGGCCACAGTTATTTCCATTTTACAGGTGGAAAACGGAGGCTGAAAGAGAATAGCTGGGATTGCCCAAGAACTGATGACAAATATGTGGAACAAACGATGCATGATGATCCCAGGTCTCTCTGGCTGGTGCAGCAGCAGTCTGAATCACACACTGCTGATGAGTTATTTGTTCCCTTTGATGGTTTGGCTGCATCTGTATACGCAAAACCAGACATCTGTTTTTATTCTGTCTAGTCTCATTGAAAATTTAGCTCTGGTGCTGAATTTATAGTCTTTTACACGATGAGATCTCAGCTATGGAGATTTTCTATTTCTTTGTTCCTAGGTAAGAATGTGTGGGATTTCTCCTAAAGCTGAACTAAAATTACTCTCCTTGGGCCTCAGTTTTGTGTTATAAGTAAAGGTGGGCGGACATGTCCGCTATGGTTTATCTCAGTTTCTAACACTTGAAAGGCCACCTCCGTCCTTACACCTACCTTTATCAATTCAGTTTCATATATTTCAACTAGGTTCATCTATTTTTTAAGCTGAAATATTGGGGCAGCCCATTCCTGGAGACAGTGTGGCATAGTGGTTAGAGTGCCAAACTACGTACTGGGGCACCAGGGTTCAAATCTCCCACTCAACCATGAATCTCCCTGCATGACTTTGAACCAGTTCCTGCCTCTCAGCCTAACCTACCTCGCAGGGTTGTGGTGGGGATTAAACGAGGAGGGCACCACCTTTAGCTCCTTGGAGGAAAAGGTGGAATATAAATGAAAACAAACAAATAAATATTGGAGTGGGAAGATAACACTCCCCCTGTAGCCTATTGTAACATATATACCCGTTTCAAATTACTATATTAATTTCTCTCTCACTGAGGTTAGCAAACATATTTACGCATAACAATGCAGAATCCAGATAGAAAAGGTATGATGAAACTCTGACATATAATGGCATTACTATGCAGAATAAAGATAGGTGAATCTAAGCTTTTCTAAATAAAGTTTTTTTAAAAAAAATAATTAAAGAAATACAATGCACCTCCTTATAGTGGCATGAGAGGCGGAGAGACTGTAACTAGGTGAGCCTATTTGCCTGTTCAGTCTGACAGTTCGGAGGTGGGGATGGGGAACACCTGGAAAACTAGAGATGGGTGAGGAGCAGAGATTTCATGTTGCAGAAGGTTCTACTTATATAATAGTGGTTTTCTAGCTGTGTTCTGGGAGACTCTTTGAACTCTCATTCAGGGTTCTTCAAGCAGAAGATCAGCAATAGTGAACAAGCTTCCAGAGAGACTGTTTTTGCCTGTCACTACTGTTATTCCAAGACACTGGTGGCACTGTGGTCTAAACCACTGAGCCTCTTGGGCTTGCCGATCAAAAGGTCAGCAGTTTGAATCCCTGCAATGGGGTGAGCTCCCGTTCCTCTGTCCCAGCTCCTGCCAACCTAACAGTTCGAAAGCAGCCAAAAAGTGCAAGTAGATAATAGGTACCGCTCTGGCGGGAAGGTAAACGGAATTTCCGTGCGCTGCTCTGGTTTCGGTGTTCCGTTGCGCCATAAGTGGCTTAGTCATGCTGGCCACATGACCTGGAAAAACTGTCTGCGGACAAACGCCGGCTCCCTCGGCCTGTAAAGCGAGATGAGCACCGCAACCCCAGAGTCGTCTGCGACTGGACCTAACTATCAGGGGTCCTTTACCTTACTGTTATTCCACTAGGATGTGAAGTTATGTGACCCATCGCTCTGTATCCTTTACACCTGTGGTTTCCAAAGTGGGTGGTACTGCCCCCTGGGGGTGGGTGGGTGGGATTACCTAGGGAGGCTTCTAAGAGGCAAGTGGAAGGCGGGGGGGCACTGGAGGTGTAAATGACTATCAGACTTTGAAAAACTGGTATCATTGGATGAAGTTCACCAATTTTGTGGAATTAATTAAACGAAATAGTTTTAATTGGATTTTAAATAAATGTGCAATTCATTGTTACCGTTTTGAATTATATTGTGTTATTAAATTTCTTAGTCATGCAAACTGTTATGCTGAATAATGCTTTTTATAGGGTAGGGGGTGCTGGGGGTGAATTTATGGAACCAAGGAGAAGGGAGCCTGAAAACTGGGAGCTGGTGCTTTACACAGATTCAATCCATGACATCTTCAGTAAAAGATTCTCAAGTAGCAGGACTAGGAAAAACCTCCACCGATAACTTCCTGCCAGGAGTTGACAGTTCTGGGCTCAGTGATGTGGGTTTTCCCCGGAAAGCTTAGAACTGGAAAATTACCTTGCAAATTACTGTAATCTGCATAGGCTAATTTGCATCTGAAAAACTGCATTGGAACATTTTCGGGTGCCCCAGAGAGTGATCTAATATAGCATATTTATTTACTTGCATTTCGTAAACTTTATTTACTTGGCATTTAGCAAGGCTAAAAACTTCAAAGCTGTCACGCTTGCCTCGTATTGTACTCGCAATTGGCATCCACTCATTGTTACTAATGAATTTATGGAACGGAACATTTCCCGCGGAAAAATGGAGCAGTGGGAGATTTCCGTCCCGCATCACTGACTGGGCCAAATGAAGCACCGGGATGATCCAGGGTAAGGAAGCTTTGCATGTTCAAGAGATGAGAGGAAGTTCATTCAGGGAATCAGGGAGGCCCAAGCGCTGAAATGGGCAGTAGTGAGCTCAAATGACTTGCTCTCTGGTTAGATGTTTTGAATTGCAACCTGATTGTGTACCAACGAACATCCCCCGGGATTCTCTGCAATGCACAAATGAGTCAATGTAGGAAAGACTCCGTAAGAGTAGGAAGTGCCCTGACTCCTGCCAGTTGAAGGACTCAAACTCAATTATGGTATCCACCCAAAACCCTAATGCTCAAATTGGTATGGTACATAAGCAAAGTGAGAGGTCAAGACAGAGCAAGTGCACTGCAGGGTTTAATTTTATAGTATACTCATTGAGAAAATGTTATTTATTGCTTATGACAACTCGTTATATTTTTGTAATTGTGCACATTTTTTTTCGTGTTGAAAGTCGTCTGGTTCAGCTATAGAAAGGAGGCATACAAATAAACCATGATGATGATAATAAAATATCTCTCAAATTCTTCTTTTTTTTTTTTACTTAGAAAACCATCAGGTCCAAAATTCTAAAAATGCTTCTTTTTCTTTTGCTCGGTTTAAATTGGTCCAAATACAGTGGTACCTCGGGTTAAGAACTTAATTCGTTCTGGAAGTCCGTTCTTAACCTGAAACTGTTCTTAACCTGAGGTACCCACTTTAGCTAATGGGGCCTCCCGCTGCCGCCGTGCCACGATTTCTGTTCTCATCCTGAAGCAAAGTTCTTAACCTGCGGTACTATTTCTATGTTAGCGGAGTCTGTAATCTGAAGCGTCTGTAACCCGAGGTACCACTGTACTGAATTCTTTTCTGGATATGCTTCAGACATGGGGGCTGCTGTCTGCAATCCCCCAGCCCTTCTTGGAGATATGGCTGTTTGGGGGTGCTCCCCCCTCCTTGCCGTGGGGTGTATTCAAGAGCTAGAAAAATTCTTTCTCTCCCCCCACCCCCCGCTTCACAAGTTATCCTTAAATAGCAGGCGTGCAGCAGAGCGTAGCAGAGAGGATGGCGGTATCTTTTTGGTGCAGAGTGAAACAGAGATCCATCACTCCCGGTGCCAACACAAGCCATCAGTTACCGAGTGTACTCTCCAGAACAGCTCCTCCTGAGACAGCTGGCCTGCCTTCGTTCCAAAGGGCAGTTTGGAGGATTCTTCCCCATTTGCTCAGCAGTCCTTTGGGCTCCTCAGCCTCATGCATTATAAAGAAAGACTTAATGGTGGCTGGCTACACAGTGAAGGTTCTTGACCCCTCTCAACACACACATCCACACCCTACCCCTCAGCTGTTCCTTGTCTCTGCTGCTCGTGCGTGACTATTAGACTCTGATTTGATTTCGCTTCTAACGGCACGAACCCCCATTAAAACCCAATTCAGCTTATTATCAACAGCTTTTCTTAAATGAATTGAGTGGCTCCTCAGGGATTCTCCTAGAGCCAGAGACGAACAAAAACCGGCAGGAGACCAGTGTGCTGTAAAGAATGTTGCAGATTGTTTTGCTGGCTAAGATAAATGTCCATTTCATCCAGGACATTTGGCAGCCTGCCAGGTGCCATCTAGAAGGTCACAACCAGGACGTAAAGGAAATGGATATTCCGTTATTAGCCCTCGAATTTGATGCTCTACTGGTTTGTACACAGCATCAGAGGTAAAGGACCAGTTCGCACACAAAGGTTTGCACATAAACACATGCTTTCCTCTAATACCAGCCTTTTAGCAAACATTATTAGGTTGGCGAACTGCGTTGCAAAATTCAGAAAAGTGAGAATTCTGAAGGGCAGCATGTTTCACTTCACATCTTGCTTTGAGAAGTGTAAATTAAATAGATTTGCATCACAATGCAAGATGAATCCCACCCCACTTCTACGTGAACAAACTGTGTGCTATCATTACTACGATCAGTGGGAGTGAGTTCAAGCCTGCAGAACCAGTTGGGCAGCCTCTCCCAATGCAACCCATCTTTAATTATCTGATTCAGCAGTGGTCATCATTGGAGGTTGCTATTTCTAGGCAGCACCATTTAAAGAAGCTGGAAGATGTGCAGAGGAGTGTGCTCAAGATGATTCAAGTGTCTGGAAACTAAGGCTTATGAGGAATGATTGAGGGAGTTGGGTATGTTTAGCCTGGAGAAGAGAAGACTGAGAGGTGATACGATAGCCAACTTCAAATATCTGTTGCAGGGAAGATGGAGAAAGCTTGTTTTTTGCGGCTTCAGAGGACAGGACCTGAACCAATGGACTCAAATGACAAGGAGATTCCAACCAAATGTTCGGATGAACTTTGTGGCAGTAAGATCTGTTTGACAGTGGAGCAAACTGCCTTGGAAGGTAATGGACTTTCCTTCATTGAAAGATATAAAACAGAGGTTGGATGAGCATCCGTGAGGGATTCTAGCATTACAAGGGGTTAGAGTAGATAACCCCCAAGGTCCCTTCCAGCTCTAGTGTTACATGATTTCTCAATATGCACCTGTGCCAAATTTGAGAACTTCTATCCCTCACAGTACCCTGGCACAGCTTACTGTTCTATTACTTTGTGTTGAGGAAGGGGGATGAAAATCTCTAAAGAGCTGCAACCAACCAATTGTGTTGCAACCAAATAAAGTCCCTTAAGTCATAGAATCATAGAATCACAGAATCATAGAGTTGGAAGAGACCACAAGGGCCATCGAGTCCAACCCCCTGCCAAGCAGGAAACACCATCAGAGCACTCCTGACATATGGTTGTCAAGCCTCTGCTTAAAGACCTCCAAAGAAGGAGACTCCACCACACTCCTTGGCAGCAAATTCCACTGTCGAACAGCTCTTACTGTCAGGAGGTTCTTCCTAATGTTTAGGTGGAATCTTCTTTCTTGTCGTTTGGATCCATTGCTCCGTGTCCGCTTCTCTGGAGCAGCAGAAAACAACCTTTCTCCCTCCTCTATGTGACATCCTTTGATATATTCGAACATGGCTATCGTATCACCCCTTAACCTCCTCTTCTCCAGGCTAAACATGCCCAGCTCCCTTAGCCGTTCCTCATAAGGCATCGTTTCCAGGCCTTTGACCATTTTGGTTGCCCTCCTCTGGACACGTTCCAGTCAGTGGAGGGCAGAATATACACCAGGTTTAATGGCTTAATTGTAGGGCCATTTGAAGCACATCTGAAATTGGTCCTGCTTGCCTCTCCCCCGACTCCCCACTTCGCACAAGCAAGGACTGATGGCCGTAGAGACTGGCAGCTCCCCTGATCAATCTGCACATGGGACTCTTGCCTTCTCCAATGCTTGCCTGTTATTGCCTGCCCCCCCCCCCTAGCTTTTTGCAAGCAAGGATTGGCAGCATCAGCAGGAACTGGCAACTGATTATTTCATTGCAAAAGAAAAAAAACCTACAAAAAGATCCCCCGTTTTGCCCTGCATTTGAAAAAGAGAGGGAGGAAACAAGCTGAACTCTCGTCATTCTTTCTCCAGCAGCCGATCTGCTTTGCATTGAAACAACAACAGCAGCACCTTTTGGTTACAGATGTAGGAGAAATTCAATTCACTTCACGTTTAAAGGTGTGTCTATCAAATCTGCACTTTCTGAAACAATATAAGAACTGAAATAGCCGATCTTCAAAATTCGCACGTCCCCAAATGTTGCAGTCTGGTTCTCTAAACAAACAGCGTTTGCAAAAATGCATTTATCGGGGGAAATGTGCATAAAGGAGCATATATTTGTGAAAATAGCATAGAAAAAGAATAAGGATTTTTTTTTCTTGCAAAAATGTGTCTGTGCTGGTCAACGCTGCATACAAGAAAAATTGTGATGAATTTTCACGGGGATTTTTTAAAATATATATATATATTTGCAAATTGCTGCAAATATGGGAAACTGAATGTAAGACTGGGGGCCAGGAAAAGAGAAATGGAAGTTTTGAAAATGTCAGGTACTTCTGTCCTTGATTTTGGCACAGTGTGTTTTCCTCACCCTGGAGTTAACTTGAGCTCAGCACCAGCCTGGATGCTTGCAGCTCTCTGGTAAACCTCATCCACTCTAATATTTTCCTGCTGGAAATACTGCTGTCCACAGGAATGTTCAGGCAACAGCTGGCTGGGGAAGGCATGCGAGCTAGCATCCAAAAATACACACCCCAGGGTGTGGTGGCTGAGGGAGCAAGGGCCAAACGAAATGGGACTTCATCGAGTGAGGAGGATAATAATAACCCCCACCATCTGCTTTCTTTCTAGGAGCACCTCCACGTTACGTTTACTTGCATGAAAACACCAGTGCTACACTGTTACATGTGGCTATTACAAAGAGGCGTACAGTGATGTTCATTCATCTTGGCTGGGCCAGAGATCCCAGGCAAGAATCAATGTGCTCTACCTTTACATTCAGAGATGTGCACGCACTCCTGTGTTATGTCCAGGGGTGTGGTGGTCTGGATTTTTGGGGTGTGTATCATGGGTGTAGCCAGGATTTATATTAGGTGAGCAGGATCAATGGGGGGGGAGAGTCAGAACTGAGTTGTCTGTGACATGATTGGTCAGTTAGTTAAGTACTTTTATTTATTTACTTGAGGAAGCTGCCCCCTGCCCCCCCTTGGCTACATCCATGGGTATGTGTGCGAAAGATCTGTTACTATTTCTGCAGCAGGGTCCCTGTCTCCAGCATCCTAGAACCACCCAATCAGGATGAAAGGGCAGCCTTTTGGACACTGAGAAGTATTATCACCCTTTGTGCTGGTTGGAGTCAGCAATGGAGAACCAGCTCCTCAGGTCACTCTGGAGATGGCGCATGTAAAGAACACCAAGGAGTTGTTCTGTACACTCCAAAGCTAAGATTTAGGAACACTGGAAAAACCAGGTGCTTTGCTTTCAAGACAATGGTGGCTCCGTTTGTTGAATGCTCTCCTCAGGGAGGTTGTCCAGCGCCTTCATTGTGCATCTTTAGGATGCATAATAAAACATTTGTTTTCAATGCAGCTTTTGGCTGATTAATAGTCTATGGCCTTTTAAATTATTATTATTACAGTATTATTAACAATATTATTAACTTACTTAATTAAATTGGTATCCCACCCTATAATTGTAGAATTCAGGCAGGTCACAAAATAAAATCACTATAAAAGGTATAATAATAATAATAATAATAATAATAATAATAATAGTAATAATGTACAATGGAACTTTAAGGGAAACCTTACTGAAGTCACTCTGAAAGATGATGAACATCCCAAGACATTTCCCCATGTATGTGCAGAGAAAATAGTAGATCCAGCTGGGAGGCAACACATGGAGATTTGAATTGATTGTTGCAATGCATCCCTAATTATAAGAATTCTGTATAATCTTAGAAGGCTGTATAATCTTAGGAGCATGGCTGTGACTATCATGAAGGGACACTACACTTCTGAATTTTCCACTACAGTATTGGTAATATTCTTGCTGTGTGCCTTTGCTGCAGGAAATTCCAGTAGAACACCAGTTCATCATGGCTGTGCTTGCTAATCAAAGCATCCCATCCTTCTGCAGGAACTTAGGGCATACTTCTCTGAGGATGCTATGCTGTATCCTCATATCACCCATATTTGTATATTTAAAAGCCTCTTGTAAGCTAGCTTATATTTGAAAGTAAGACTGGGTGGTGGGCATGGCAACAGTCTTCAATTACTGGAAAGGTTGATACGCAGAGGAGGGCAAATATTTGCTCTCTGCTGCTCCCAAATGGCAGGAGTAGCTGGAGGCAGCAATACTTCTGAATTCCAGGTCCTGAAAGCCATAGGAGGGCAAAGCAGTGGCGTAGCGTGGGGGTGCAGGGGGGGCCCGGCCACACCGGGTGCAACATCTGGGGGGGCGCTCGCCACCTCCGGAGTCGCCGAAGAGCCTCGGGCGCAGGCTGTAGCAGAGCCCCATGTCTCGCGGAACCGACAAGCTGTGTGCGCGTCCGGGCTGAAGTCGTCCGGCAGGCAGCGGCTCTCAGCGCTCGCCACGGTCCCCGTGCGTCAGGGCCGCGGAGGGCGTGCCAGGCAGCCCCTCCTCACAGCCCCACCGCCGCTGCTGCTGCAGCAGCTGCTGGGCCATGTTGCATTTTCCTCGCCTCTCTGCCCTCCTCCTCCTCCGGGCAAGCGGCGTTGTTTGGGCGGCAGCGCCAGCGGCAACTCGCCTCAGATCACCTGACATGGACCCGCCACCGCCGCCTTACCGTAAATACCCCAGTCCAGGCAGCAGCAAGAAGCTGGCAGCAGCGGCAGGTTAGGGGTTAGGGGGCGCAAATTACCTACCTTGCCCCGGGTTAGGGGGCACAAATTACTTGCCTTGCCCCGGGTTAGGGGGCGCAAATTACTTGCCTTGCCCCGGGTGCTGACAACCCACGCTACGCCGCTGGGGCAAAGTGCTCTTGCGCTCGGATTCTGCTTGCGGGCTTCCCTTTCAGGCAGCTGGTTGGCCACTGTGAGAACAGGATGCTGGACGAGATGGGCCACTGGCCTGATCCAGAAGGCCCTTCTTAGGTTCTTATGGAGGTGCCCTCTGCCAAATGGTAGGGACGGCCCTGTTCTCTAGAAAACTGTGTTATCTCTCAGGAAAAGATCAAGGAAGGCAGGTTGGATCCGTTGCTGTTGTAAGCGCTGTCTGCTGCGTAGTATATTTAAATCCATCCAACAAATGGTTGGAAACAATCATGCTATCTGCAGCCCAACACTTTTGAGAAAATACAGTCTCTTTCACCCGCTTGCTGGTCCCGACTGAGCCATCTGTCAAGCGGATGGCTTTCTCCCCAAGAAATGTTTTATTACAAATCAGGCTGAACTGCCAACTGGAAATCTTTCTGCTGCTTTAGCACACACACACCAAATTCTCTCTCTCTTGACCTTTAATGGGGGGGGGGGGAGAGCCAGTTTGTGCTCAGTCTGTTTTTCTGAACAAATATAAAACGCCCTCAAGTCACACTGACACAATATTCATAAACAAAACAATTTCAGGTTTGATCTTTTCAAAAACCAACAGGCCACAGGGAGAGAAACTAAGGTAGATGAGAAAACCTGTATGTTTGCCCATATATTGCTCATTCAAGAGGAACACTCAGGCCAAACACCAGATTTTGGGGTGGGGTGGGAGATGCAATGTTGATTAGGCCCCTCCATCATCCAACAGGACCCGACCCCCCCCCCTCCACCAACTGCAGTGGATAAATGGACTGTCTCCCACAGGATAAAAGAAAGTTCTTCTTCACACAGTGTCTAGTTAAACTATGGAACTCACTCCCACTACAGGTAGCAGTGATGGCCACCAACTTGGGTGGAAGTAAAAGAGGACTGAACTAATTCATGGAGGAGAGAGCTGCTACCCACAAAGGCTATCTTCTACCCCCAAAACTGGAGGCAACAATGTTTCTGAATACCAGTTGCTAGAAACCACAGGAGGGTGCTTTTGTGCTTGGGTCCTGCTTGCAAATTTCCCACAGGCATCTGGGAACATGGGCCATGGACCTAATCCAGCAGGCTCTTCTTATGTTCTTAGGAGGGGGGCAGAGAACCACACATGCCAACTTACGCTCCTTTGCTTTGTGCATGATGAATAGGGACGAATGCTCAAGAAACAGGTCAACGAGGAGCCTTCTGTCAGGGTGCGGGTGGTGCAGGGGAGGAATAACTTGCCAAATCGCAAACATGCCTCTTTTTACACAAACCTCGGCTTAGGGAGTTGGATGCCTGCGTGCCAGCTGCCACTTGGAGCCAAGTGGCTGAGAATCTTGGAGAGCGAGGGTAGATTCCAAGGGTACGGGCTCAGTCTCTCTTCCCAGAGCAGCCCTGGGCCAAAACAAAGCTGCTTGTGCCAGCTGCACCAAGCTGTGCCACTCAGCAGCTTCTCCTGCTGTGAACCTTACCTGCACTTCTGCCAAAGCCTGATAGTGTCTTTGAGAGAGGAAAGAAGAAAAATGCTCCTCTCTCTTTCAAGTACCCTACTTCCTTCAATTCATTCAAATGTTACTTCCTTTTGGGGTAGGGAGCCCGCCCCCAAATTATTATTATTATCAGTAGTAGTATTAACAACAACAACAATAATAATAATAATAATATGCTCCCTTTTCCCCAGACTGGGATTCAAGGAGGGTTACACAAATGTAATCAACACAGATAAAATACAGTGGTACCCCGCAAGACGAATGTCTCGCAAGACGGAAAACCCTGCAAGACGAAAGGGTTTTCCATTTGCGAGTTGCTTCGCAAGACGAATTTCCCTATGGGCTTGCTTCGCAAGAAGAAAGCCCATAGGGAAATCTCCGGGGACCTCTTTTAAATGCTGGCGGTGGGGAGCAAAGCCTTTCCCCCCCTCCGGCCTTCAGAAGAGGTCCAGGAAGGCCGGCGGGGGCCGAAAGGCTTTGCTCCCCACCGCCAGCATTTTAAAAGCAGCCCGTGATAGCAGGGAAGCGCTTCCCGCTATCCCGGACGGCTTTTGAAGGCAGCCGGGGGGAGCAAAGACTTCCGCCCCCCGCCGGCCTTCAGAAGAGGTCCCGGGTTTTTTAAAATGCTGGCGGGCGGCAGCAAAGGCTTCGCTGCCGCCCGCCAGCAAAAGCTTCGCTGCCGTCTGCCAGCATTTTAAGATCGCCCCGGACAGCGGAGAAGTCCTCCGCTGTCCCAGGGTTTTTAAAAATGCTGGGGGTGGGAAGAAAAGCCCTTGTCCCCCCCCCCAGCCTTCAGAAGAGGTCGGGGGACAGACTGTCCCCGGACCTGGCCTGAAGGCGGTTTCCATAGGAACGCATTGATTGATTTTCAATGCATTCCTATGGGAAACCGTGCTTCGCAAGACGAAAAACTCGCAAGAAGAAAAAACTTGCGGAATGAATTAATTTCGTCTTGCGAGACACCACTGTACAGAAAGCTAGTAATAGTTAAAATATAATAGTTAAAAAGTAATTAAATTCTAATAGAATTAAAACATGTTAAAAATCTATTAAAATATAGATAATAAAAACAGCACTGTCAGTTCCCAAAGGCCTGCCAGAATAAAACAGTATTCACCTGCCGGTGGACAGACAACAAGAAGAGAGCCAGTCTAGCCTCACTAGCAAGGGCGTTCCAAAGTCTGGGAGCATCCGCTGAGAAGGCCCTCTCCTGCTTCTCCACCAAGCATGTCTGTGAAGGTGGCAGGACTGAAAGAAGGGCCTCCCCAGAAAATCTCAGAGCCCAGCCAAGTTTGTATGGGAGAATATGGTCTTTCAGATAGCCTGGGCCTAAATACCTTCTATTATTAAAACTTGAGGACAGCTACACTAATCCAAGTACATACAGTAAACGTACTGAAAAAAATAACAAAAAGTCACCAGGAATGCCTTCATGGAAAACCAAGTACAGAGTGGAAAGTGAGACACAAGACAATAGATGAACCCCCCTGGTGTTTTAAATCATCTTGCTGTACATGTTAAATCCACTTTAATTGCGTCATCTGAAGTGGCTGATATGATACAATGGCACCCACAAAATAGTAACAGCTTGAAAGTGGCCTTCATTCCTTTCCTGCAGTTCCAGTTTTTTTCATAATCTATAGTTGCTAGTGCCTGCAAAAAGTTTTTGCTTTCTAGACAATTCCATTCTTAAGGATAGCTCTGTTGTATTAGGAGGCTTACCTCCAGCATTTCAAGCATTAGATGATTTTAGAAGAGAAATTTTATTGATTGTTTCCTATCAAGGAAAATGAAGTTCCCTCCCCTACATCTCCACAACATTAAAGTAGGGCAAATGTGTATAAAATCCAATGCAAATAGACCTAGATCCAGGTAGGAGGAGGGATCCAGGTGAAATCATTTGATTATTATTATTTATTGAATTTATATACCGCCCTATACTCAGGGCAGTTCACAGAACAAAATCAAAATATAAAAGCAGTATGTTCCATGTGCGCAATTACTGCCTGTGGGGTATTCCCCCTCCCTGTACCTCAGTGGTAGAGCATCTGCTTTGCATGCAGAAGGTCTCAGGTTCAATCCTGGCACCTCCAAAAACCCCAAGTTCAACCCATGACATCATCAGGCAGGGCTGGGAGAGACCCAGTCTGACATCCTGGAGAGCCACTGCTGGTCACTAATGTACCAGGTATGCAGAAACTTTGGCAGGGCCAGTCCAATAAACTTTGGCACCTGCAGTGAACCACAAAATGGTACCACCACCACCAGGGAAAAAGGGGTGAGTGAAGATCTACATTGGGAATGAGGGGGAGAATCAAATCAAACTCACTCAATGGTTGAAGTGGGAATCTAAGGCTGTTGTGGAGGGGAGGGGCCCACTCTGAATCGTGTCAGGCAGGTCCAGAGCCCAGGAAAACCCAGAGGCAGATATTCCCTAGGGGTGGGAGACCAGCAGTGCCTCCTTTTCATCAAGAGGCCACTGTAGAGATGGCATGGGGGGGGTAGCTGTCAAGCAGGTGGCACCTCACCTTGCCTTGTGAATGGGCCGGCAATGACTTTTGGTTCTCCATATGTTGTTGAATTTCCATCAGCCCAGCAAGCAAGGCCAGGGGTGATGGGAGTTGTAGTTCTGCAACATCTGGAGGGCCACAGGTTCCCAATACCTGCTGTAGACAATACTCAACAGGCCAGTGGTCTGACGCGACATGAGCAAAATGTAAGGTCTGAAATGAATTTGCCTTGGTCACTGCAGTTATGCAGATGGGAAACTAAAGGACAGTAATTTATCTGAGGCCACCCAAGAAGTCCATGGCAGAGGTGAATGTTTAGCAGGACTTTCTTTGCAAAGAAGAAAAACAATCACACACAAATTGCATTTTCATCTCACATCATGCCTTGCCTTTGAGAAACCAGTCGGCTGACAACCTCCTTCCTCTATAAAGGTCACTGATACTCTTTCTGAATAAATACGAAGCCAAACAAATCTAAACCTGCAGTTAGAAACATTGCCAGAGGAAATAATGATTACAAAGGGAAAGGGGGGGGGGGGAGAGGGAACAAATCCAGAACAGTTACTATTAAGCTTCTTAGCAAGACCTGAAAGAGAGACTAGAATACTTTCTGTCTTGCAGACTTTGGAGCAGCGGTCTTTAATCTTCCACGGAGGGCTGACTTTAGGGAGCTGTTAATAACGTGTGTAAGGAATATATCCCCAAAGGGTGCAGATTCTTTTCTGAGCAAACACAATTTAACGCTGCTGCTGAGGGACTGGGACCAAGTGATTACATTCCTGGAGGCTGCAAGTTCAAGTCTCGCTTAGAACCCGTTTTCATAGCCTGGCTTTTTGTCATGCCTTTGGGGAGCTTGCAAGTACAGAAGTGTCAGAAGAGCCTGGCTGAATCAGTCCAGTAGCCATGTAGTCCAGGATCCTGTTCTCACAGCGGCCAACCAGATGCAAGGGCAGGCTGCGCAGGGTGTGGGAGAGGTGGCCGCTGCTGGGCTTCTCTGAGCACCAAACTGGCAAAGTAAGTCTGCTGAGAAGCTTCTAAGCTGAGGTCAAACTGAAATGGTATGCAGGAGATGGGAGGAGCTTTTTGCCTAAGGACATGAGAGGAGCCTGCTGGTTCAGGACAATGGCCCATCTAGTGCCGCATCCTGTTGCCAACAAGCAGGACCCGAGCACAACAGCGCTCTTCCTTCCTGCAGCTACCAGCAACTGATATTCAGAAGCATGGCTGCATCTACATTTTAAAACCCATTCAACAGGAGTACAGTAAAAGCCATTCCAATAGCAGCACTGAGCTACTGTGGCTGAGTGCCATTGATAGCCTTGTCACCCATGAATTTGTCCAATCCTCTTTTAAAGGCTTTCAAGTTGGTGGCCATCGCTGCCTCTTGTGGAAGCGAGTTCCACACTGCAACCTTTCCTCACAGGGAAGTTGGCTCCACCTGCCTGATCATTTTGGTTGCTCGTTTCTGAACATTTTACAATTCTGCATGATGTGTGGACGGTATAAATCTAACACTAATGCACTATTATTGCATCAATGGCATGTTGCAAGCTATAACCACAGCCCCCACCCCACCCCAAAAGCCCTCCACATATGCACAAGTCTGGAGGGGTGGCAGGAGGTCCTGCTGTTCAAAGGGGAAAGGAATCAGAAATCCTAGCAATAGATAGAAGCTGTTGGGTGTGTCAAAGTCTCTTTTTGGGTTCCTGCCTACATCAATCAGCCTAGGGGTGGGGTGGGAATGTAATTACAATTAAGCTTAGGAGAAAAGGAATGTGTGAGACCGGGAGGAACTAGGAAGGCATCAGTGACCAGATCAATTAAGGGCAGATACTAATTTGCATAATAATTCCATTATCTGCTAACAACAATGGACACCTAGGACATCTAATCGAGGGCAGTAATTTTAATTTAATGGGGGAAATCTAGTACAATTCCCAGTCTCTCTCTCCCCCCCCCCCCCCCGCATTCAATTAAATTAATGTGATGGGCTTTAATCGGTCTTAAGTACAGGGTGTGATTAACGGAACAGCTGCATCAATTATACATATATATTTTATCAAAGCTCTGGCAAATGGACTTGCCCTGCAGAGCACCTTCTCCTCTGTGCAGACATACAGTTATACCGTAATTCTATTTAAACAGCAACTCTCGGTTCAAAGGAGGCCAAAACGCTTCCCTTTGGGACTTTTAAGAAAAGAAAAAAGCTTCCTAGCTTTTCCCCCAGATAACTTAATAGTCTTAAAAAAGAACAGGGAGACGAAAGAGCAGGAGGTACATTTTTGGCTTTCCCACCCACATGCCGCCACTCACTATTGCTGGGTCCAAGGCTCTCTGCAGGAAAGAGCAAGGCAGAGGTTCCCTTTCCTGGCACTTGACGTAGGAAGACATCAAAAGCCACCATCCCCCCTGCCACCACCCATTAGGGCAATAGTTCTCAAACCTTTTTCCTCCAGGCCACTTTCTCAGAATAAAAAAATTGCTAATGCCATTTTTTTTTTACTGATGAGTTGGGGGGGGGAGAAATATTGATACATTGAAAAAACAAAAATAACTTCTAGCAGTTCTCGATTCTGAAGATATCTATCAATATTCTGCAAATAAATAAATAAAAATTATACTATACTACACTGAATTGCTTAAACGTTTCTTTGTCCTTGAATCTTCCTGCCACACCCTTTGAGAACCATGCATTGGTCTTCACGCCAAGTTCAGGCCTTGGCATGTTGTCTAAAAGATGGCTGAAAGTTCTTATGACATTTCACCATTTGCAGCCTTTTGGACTGATTTGTTGGGGGGCATGGAAGGAAATAATTAAACACATCTGCTCACAGCTGGACTTGCACTTATTTATCCAGCTATTAACTATTAACTGGGGAAATCCCAAGCGACTCAGAGGGGCTCATATAGTTTTCCCCAAGCCATGCCAATCAACACGAGGCTATCAGGTGGTGGAAGGGCAAGGGGCAGATGAAGTTGTAGGTCAGATGAAGGCTCTACAATGTGTTCCTTTCTTTGCAGTTGCCTCTCTTTCAATGAGTATTAAGGCAGAGAATATGAAACATATATGAATTTTCATTTGTAATTTATTATGTACATCTTGTTTTTATTCGTATTTTGATAAATATTATTATGCCTGCTTTTTAAAAGTTTGATTTTATTTGTATTCTTTAATGTAGCATTTTCTACTGTTTCATGGAAACTGCTTAGGGTTGTTTGTTTGTTTTAATTAAGTGGTATATAAATCTGGTTAAATACAATGAAAACAAAAATATTTAAAGAAGAGTGTGCCACGAGCATGTGGGTTGGTGGTGGTGGGTTTTCCAAATCAGTGTGAGTGTCCTGGTGGAGACCACCCATCTCTCATTTTGTAGTTACTACACAGGCTTTTCAGACCTGGCCAACTGGTGGGTGTGGGAGAAGAGCAATTAAAAAGATGTGTGTGCATGATAAACAGGTACGTGTTACATATGCATCCCATCACATGGAATGCTAGGGTCATGCAATGTTAGGGTACTGGCTGATGGGACAAGCAATGGTTGGAATCAGTCCATTTTTATTCACTTATTTGTTTGTATGCTGTTTTTTCAACAATAGCCACCCTCAAAGCAGTTCAGCTAACACAGGTATCTAGGCATGTGATACTGCCTATCCTGAGAAGGGGAAGAGTTGCCTCCCTAGATGTTTCTGCTGCCACTGCTGGAAACACTATCAATCACCATATGCAGATCTGGCACAGGGTGCTGGATCACCGGCCCAAAACATTCCACTTGTGTAAACTACTTGTGAACAGGTTGGCTTGGGTGGCTAAGTGCGATTCAAAGTGCTGGTTGCTACCTACAAGGACCTGAACAGTTTGGGACCAGGGTACCTGAATGCTGCCTCCTCCTTTTTATGGCTCTTACATTTGTAGTGAATGGACTTGGTGTGCTGTGGTTTACTGGTTCTATGAACGCTCTTTGTTGTTACTGTTTCATTAAGAATGTAAGAAGGGCCTGCTGGGTCAGGCCAGTGGACCATCTTGTCCAGTATCCTGTTCTCACATTGGCCAACCAGAGGCCTGTGGGAAACTCTCAAACAAGATGCCAGCACAGGAGCCCCCTCTCCTCTTGTAGCTTCCAGGAACTGGCATTCAGAAGCATAACTGTCTCCAGCTGTGGAAGGAGAGCCTAGCCATTGTGGCTAGTAACCATCGATATCCCTCTGCTCCAAAAATTTGTCCACTCTTTAAAGCCATCTAAGTTGGTCAGCACTGTTTTCCATGGCAGCAAGTTCCATAGTTTAACTATGTGCTTCGAGAAGTAGTACTCCCTTTTTGATATATAATTGATACTAATATCAGCACAGTCGTACCTTGGTTTTCGAACAGAATGCGTTCCAGAGGTACATTCGACTTTCGAAACGTTTGGAAACCAAGGCGCAGCTTCCGATTGGCTTCTGATTGCAAAGGTGCATGGAAGCCACATCGGACATTCCAAAAAAAGTTCAAAAACCAGCTCACTTCCGGGTTTCAATCGTTCGGGAGCCAAAACGTATGAGTACCAAGGCATTCAACAACCAAGGTATGACTGTACATTGATATATTGTCCTAGTTTTTCCTCTGGGGCTCTTATTGAGTGAAGGGTCTACAAATTACAGATGCTTCTATAAATGAACATATACCAGAGAGGGAGATATATGTAGAATTTACAGGTGAGTGAAGCACCTGGCAGCTATAAGGGAAACTATGTGACAACGCGCCTTCCTAACATGCAATCCCTGCCTCCTTAGAGCTCCACTGCCTGCTTGGTTCAGGAGACTTACTGCTTCCTTGCCCAGTTCTATTTTTTTTTAATATAAATATTTATTAAGATTTTTATAAGAGAAAAGCATAAGTAACAAACAACATTGCTTATATCATACACAAAATTTCATAACTTGTTTGGACTTCCTCATGTCTCCTGCTCCCACTTACATTGTTAAAAAGTTTTTTCAAGCAAATTATCATCTTGTTTACAATCTTATATCCACTCGTTTAAATATAATCTAATAGTTCTCCCAAAGGGTTTGTCTTTTCCTTAATCTCACTTATCATCTAATTCCAATCTAGTTTAGTGGTGGCCAATTATTTATGATCAAGCATCCTTCTTAACATTCAATCAAATTACAATATTTTTGTAAGTAAATTTCAAATTTCTTCCAATCTTCTTCAATCCTTTCTTCTCCCAGGTCTCGGATTCTGCCGGTCATCTCTGCCAGTTGCATATAGTCTATCAGCTGCATCTGCCATTCTTCCAGTGTGGGTAGATCTTGAGTCTTCCAATTCTTGGCAATGAGTATCCTTGCTGCTGTTGTTGCGTACATAAAAAATGTTCGGTCCTTCTTTAACACCTTCTGGCCGACAATACCCAGAAGGAAGGCCTCTGGTTTCTTAGTGAAGGTATACTTAAATACCTTTTTCAACTCATTATATATCATTTCCCAGAAGGCCTTCACTTTAGGGCAAGTCCACCAGAGGTGAAAGCATGTTCCTTCATTTTCTTTACATTTCCAACATTTATTATCAGACGAATGGTATATTTTGGCAAGTTTAACTGGGGTCATGTACCATCTGTATATCATTTTCATTACATTTTCCTTCAAAGCATTACATGCAGTGAAGTTCAGCCCAGTGGTCCACAACCTTTCCCAGTCCTCAAACATAATGTTATGCCCAATATCCTGTGCCCACTTTATCATAGCAGATTTAACCATTTCGTCTTGTGTGTTCCATTTTAACAGCAAGTTATACATTCTTGATAGTACCTTAGTCTTTGGTTCTAACAGTTCTGTCTCCAACTTCGATTTCTCCACCTGGAACCCTAGTTTTTTGTCATTTTTAAAAACTTCTTTAATCTGGGCGTAATGTAACCAGTCTCGCACTTTACCCTCCATTTTCTCCAAACTCTGCAATTTCCAATTGTCACCGTCTTTTTCTAATATTTCCCAATATTTTGGCCATTTGGCCTCCATATTGGGTCTTTTTCGGGCCTTGGCTTCCAGAGGGGACAGCCACCTCGGAGTTTTGTTTTCCAATAAGTCTTTGTATTTTGTCCAGACATTAAATACTGCTTTCCTGACAATATGGTTCTTAAAGGCCTTATTGATCTTAACTTTATCATACCATAAGTATGCATGCCAGCCAAAAGCATTGTTAAAACCTTCCAAATCCAACACATCAGTGTCTTCAAGAAGTAGCCAGTCTTTTAGCCAGCAGAAAGCTGCGGCTTCATAGTACAGTTTTAAGTCTGGCAGGGCGAAGCCCCCTCTTTCTTTCGCATCAGTTAATATCTTAAACTTAATTCTGGGCTTTTTGCCCTGCCAGACAAATTTAGAGATATCTCTCTGCCACTTCCGGAAACACTCCGTCTTGTCCACAATTTGCAATGTTTGAAACAAAAACATCTTTGGCAATACATCCATCTTAATAGCAGCAATTCGGCCTAACAAAGAAAGCTTCAATTTTGTCCAACTGTCCAAGTCTCTCTTAATTTCAGACCAACATTTTTCATAATTATCCTTAAATAGACTCAGATTTTTTGCTGTTATGTTTACCCCTAGGTACTTTACTTTTTTAACCACAGTTAGTTCTGTTTCTCTCTGAAACCGTTCTGACTCTGTATCTGTCAAGTTTTTCCCCAACACCTTGGTTTTCTGTTTATTTAGTTTGAATCCCGCCACCCGACCAAAGTCTTGAATCAGTTGTAATACTCTTTTTGTACTAGATTCTGGCTCCTTGCCCAGTTCTAGGCTGGCCTTATTCGGCCAAGTGGTTCCCTCTGCTTTGTGGTATATCTTAGGGAGAAGAAAAGGCTAAGGAGTAAATCCGGAGCGTAGTCCCTAAGATGGTTGGATGGTGCCTTGTATGCTTCTTTCACATGATTCCTGCAGCCACACTGATGCCAAATGTATTGCTCTGCATTCTTTTGGATCTCAATGAATGAGAGTGGGCTCTTGTCGTCTGGGAAGCCCAGGACCCTCATTCACACTGCCCAGGCTAGGCGTTGCTAATGCAACGGTTTTGACTTCACCCCCAGTGGTGCACTCCATTGTTTCTCGAGGCAGACGGGTGCCAACAGGCGATGCCAGCTTGAATCGATCACACGGCACGGTGCACATACACCATTTGAATGGCAGTGCCCACCAGCTGGGAGGGAGGGCAGCCCCCCTACAATATTTTCTCGGGGCCCCCACAAAGGGACATTGGCTCCTAGGGATGCCAACAACTTCCCATCGCATCCAGGGGCCTAAGAGGACGCTTCTTCCTGGGCTGCATGGGGAAAGCCTGTGGAACTCACCGCGCGGGCAGGACCGGGGACAATAGCGCGCCCGCGCGAACGAGGGGGCGGGGGAGGGGGAGACGCCTGGAACGTTCCACGCGCGGCGGTTGGAGACGGTTTGAACTTCTCCTCACGCGCCTTCGCCTCACACGGCGGGCCGCACCTGCCGGCCTTGGTCGCGCCATGACTAAAGACAGCCCCTCAGGGGGCGGCGGAGGCCCCGCTCTGTCTGCGCGCCATTCCCCGCGCAAGGCCGCGTCCCAAGCCCTCGGCGGCGCTCCTCCTGCCGCCCTGGGCAGCGGCGGCGGCGTCTCCAGCGGGGCGCCTCTCGGTCCTCCTCCCCCTCCCTTCCCTCCTCCTCCTGCGGGGCCTCCGCCCGCCTTCCACGAGGACCACCGCCGAGAGCTGGAGTCGCTTCGGGCGGAGCTGGAGGCGGAGCGGCTGCGCTCTCAGGAGTGCCGGCGCCGCTTCGCGTTGGAGTCGCGCGAGCTGCGCGAGGCGGCCGAGCGCGAGCGGCAGCTGCTGGCCGACCAGCTCCGCTCCAAGTGGGAGCAGCAGCGGGCGCGCGAGCTGCACCAGCTGCGCGAGGCCGGCGCCCGGCAGCGCGAGACCGAGATCCGGCAGCTGCTGCGCTGGAAGGAGGCGGAGCTGCGAGAGGCCCAGGAGCTGCTGCAGCGGGAGCGAGACGCCGCCATGCGACAGGCCCGGGACTTGCAGCGCCAGCTGGCCGAGGAGCTGGTCAGCCGAAGCAGCCGAGCTGGCGGTGGTGGTGGTGGTGGAAGCAGCGCGGGTCTGAACGGCGAGTGCCGCGCCAAGCTGCAAGAAGTGCTGGGCAAGCTCCGCTGGGAGGTCGACGGCGACCAGGCCGCGCGCATCCGCCACCTCAAGGCCGAGCTGGAGCTGGAGAGGAGCCTCTTCCTCAAGTATATCCTGGAGCGCTTCGAGGGAGAGCATTCGCCGCTGGCGTCCTCGCACAAAGTCAGGCCGCCGCCTACCACACTGCCCAGCCACAGACTGGGCAAGAACAGGCCCCGCTCCTTGGAGAGCCTCGTGGTCGCCTCCTGCGCCCCCGACAGCGGGACAGCCTCCAAGTCCCGCTCCCTGCACAGCAACCTGAGCCGATGCGAGCCTCACCCCCACCATGCTCTGCTGGAAGGAGGGGGCCAAGCTGGTGGCGGCTGCGCCCCACAGCCGGAGGCCCAGAAGGCTGTGGCCACTGCTACTTCCTTGGGGAAAGATAAGGCCCCTCTGGAGGAAGGGGCCAAGGAAGAGGGGTCTGCGGATGCACCCCCGGAAGGGAAAATGTGCAGCTCAGGGTCTGCGGGAGAAGGCGCAACGCCTCCCGCAGGCCTGCAAAGCCAGCAACAAGACTGGCTGTTGGGAGGTGGGTACGACCAGCTGGTGAAGCAGAACACAGACCTCTTGGATGCCCTGGGGGCCCTCGAGCAGCGGTGCACCCACCTGAAGGAGGAGAACGCCTTGCTGAGGAAGAGCAGCTTCCCAGAGATGCAGGACAAAGTGAAGCGGCTGAAGAGGAAGAACACGGAGCTGGCGGCCATCGCCAAGCGCCTGGAAGAGCGGGCCAAGAAGCTCCAGGAATCCAGCCTCAAGGTTGGCGGCACCCCAATCCCCTTAGCCTTGGCTTGCCCCGACACAGACCTGTACAAGAGCAGCTTTGCTCGGCAGCGGGTGAAGGACCTGAGCGAACAAGCCAATGTTCTGCTGGCAAAGGACCAGCAGCTGGAAGCCTTGCAGAAGGAGTGCTGGGAGCTGCAGGCCAAACTGTCTTCAGGCACAGAGAATGCCTGTTTTCTCAACATCTGTGAGTTTGATCGCTTGCTGCGAGAGTCTCAAAGAGAAGTGCTGAGGCTGCAAAGACAGATCATGCTCAGGAACATCAGGGAATCTTTTCAGCTCTCCAAAATGGCCTCCAGTGCTCCTTCTTCACCAGTTATCATCCCAGAAACATCAGCTGTGGGCACATGCTTAAAGGGCTTGCCTTTGCCAAAGGAGATGCCAGAAACATTGGACACATTGGTGAAAGATGTGCAATCAGAAGCACCTCCTTTGGGGAACAGTGCTAAGAATGATGAAAGCAACACTTTAGCATTGGGTTCGGATGCTGAGCATTCCTTGCAGACT
Source organism: Podarcis gaigeae (assembly GCF_964106915.1). Lineage (NCBI taxonomy): Eukaryota > Metazoa > Chordata > Lepidosauria > Squamata > Lacertidae > Podarcis > Podarcis gaigeae. The sequence goes on along the minus strand of NC_139693.1, from coordinate 20,156,444 downwards.
TTGAAAAGGGAGCTGGCTGAAAAAGCTCAGGAGTGTAAAAACCTTCAATGTGAAGTGGAGGCGAAACAAAAGAGATGTGACTATTTGGAACTGCAGATCAATGCAACATTGAGTGAAAAGGCCAAGGTTGCAGAGGAGAACTCTCTGCTACATGAGAAGAACAAACAGATGGAAAAGATCCAGAGTGAAAATACCGAGATAAAAGTGAAGCTCATGCAGGCAACTGATGACTACAATTCTGCCGTGCAGTTGTCTAACGGACTGGAAATTAAAGTGGAGAGTTTGGAGCAAGTCATTAAGAACATGAAAGAGACGGCAGAAGGATGGCAACAGTTGGAATCTGAACATGAGAAAACTTTACTGGTGCTGCAAAAGAAAGAGGGAGAAATACAACAACTGCATCAGATGCAGACAGAGATAAAAAGAGAGCATGAGGAGGCAGTACAGCTGCTTGAAGCTCAAGTGAAAGAGCTGGAAAACCAGTATCACAGTCAGACCAAACACTTTAATCTCCTGACTGAAGAACTTGAGCAAGTTAAGACATCTGGGCTCTTAGAATCAGAATTATCCCATGCAACTTGCAATTCCCAAGCAATAATTTGCCCAGAAAAATGGGAACAATGTACTGGCCACAATCACCATTGTAATAAAAGCATCAGTGATGAAGACTCTGCATCTGTGGGTTCTTCTGGCTTGCCCCAAAAACCTAAAGCATTAGAATCCCAGTCAAACTCATCTGCATCCGAATCCATACAGAACAGCTCTAAATCTTGCCTAAATCCCGAAGAAGATACAGCAGGTGAAACAGAAGACCTAGAGACAGATAAAGTTTCTACAAGCCAACAGCTAGAAAATCAAGGTCCTTCAAAACTTTCTGTTTTTTTGGCACGGTATAGCTATGACCCTTTTCACGGCCCTAATAAGAACCCTGAAGCAGAACTTCCACTGACAGCTGGGGAATATGTTTATATTTATGGAGGAATGGATGAGGATGGTTTCTATGAAGGGGAATTGATGGATGGTAGGAGGGGACTGATCCCCTCAAACTTAGTTGAAGAAGTTTCAGGTAATGATCTAATAAGTTTTGCCCCTTCAGAGCCAAATGATGTTTCTTACCATTCATACCGTGAAACAAGTTTCCCCTGCCAAAGTGCTAGTAGTGAAGACAAAAGTGACAGCCTTGATGAAGACATGTGTGTTAATCTGCCGTCTAACAGACTGGGAGGGGAGCTGTGTGATGACCAGGCAGCAGTGCTTTGTCCCCAGAACCTGACTCTTATCAAACAGTTTGCTAGATCCATCCTTATAGGCTGGGACCCACCACACATGCTAGATAGCCAGGGCAAAGTGTACAGCTATAACATTTATGTCAATACAGATCTGTGTCACAGTGTGAAGTATGGCAGTCAGATGAAAGCAGTGATTGAGAACCTAGATTTAGAGCTGCGTTCTTATCGCATCTCAGTTCAAAGTGTGACAGACAAAGGAAATTCCGATAAGATGCAATGCACTTTCCTTGTAGGAAACAGTTTCCATATTGCACCGGCACTCCTGGAGCTTTGGAGCATTACTGCAACGTCAGCAAAAATTACTTGGTTGCCAAGCAACAGTAACTACACTCATGCAGTGTACCTTAATGAGATGGAATATGATGTCACAAAGGCAGGGGTATATTGGTATACTTTCCAGAATCTTAGCCCCAGCACTCAGTACACTGTAAAAGTGGAAACACTGCCTCCTAAAGAAGTGTTGATATTTCCTCAAGGGGATCTGGAGCAGAAATCAGCAGCAATTATGTTCACTACTCCACCAGCAGGACCGCCTCATGCTCCACTCGATGTCCAAGTACAACCTAGTTCTTCTGCAGAGTTCCTAATTGTTAGCTGGTTGCCAGTAACAATTGATGCAGCAGGATCATCCAATGGAGTAAAAGTCACTGGCTATGCAATTTATATCAATGGACAGAAAGTCACAGAAGTTGCATCACCGACAGCTGGAAGTATATCATTAGCAATGTCTCAGCTAAATATGTTCCAAGGGTCTTGGAAGGTCTCTGTGAGAACTGTGTCCCCCTTTGGGGAATCTGAGGATTCTGTGCCAGCTTTAATTCCATCCGCTCATTTGGAAATTCCTAATTCTTTAATGTCAAAGTTCTTTTCCCCCAGTCATGCCTCTGAGATGACTTTCAAAGAATTCTTAGAGTTTGAAGATGGGCACATCTCTGCCACAACCAGTATGTCCTCATCTGTCTTCTCCCATATGTGCCTGGCTGGTGCAGACACCGATTTCACTATTCACTTCATGTCTGATTACAAAGAAGAAGCAGTTTCTATGCCAGTAAATGTTTCTCAGAATCATAGGACCTCTTCTGCACTGACAACTTCACACGATGCAAGAAATAAAGACAAGGGTGATTCTATTCTACACACGTCTGTTAGAAAGCACTCCTCAGAACATGTTTTTCCTACTTCAAAGTACAAAGGACTAGCCAGCGCCGCATTGCCAGTATTTACTGGAGACACTGGAAGAGAAATTTCAGAAGATCATCCTCTGACTAAAACGATTGTAGGTAAGAATCAGCCAGACAACAGCAAAATCAAGGTATATACAATGGCCGAACATACCAATGCCAAAGATTCATCTTTTCAATGCCATATTGACATTATGGGTGCAACCACTGTTTCTTCCACAGAGTTTGAACTAGAGAAGGGCAATTGCAGAGGTGCAGGAATGCGCAACTTCTGTCTTCAGGAAGAGCCAGGTCATCTTTCTGAAAAGAACCACAGAAAGAATGTTAAGCAGTTATGCAAAGAACTCTCCAACTTGAGCGTGTCTGATGCTGAAATGAAGGAAGAGCAAATATCAAGAACTAAAAGCTGGAAGACTCCTCTTGGTGACCATAACCATATTTCAGATCTTTCAGATATTGAGGAAGAGGAAAACCAGTTGTATAGGATTAACATTTCTGGACAAGAAGACCCTAAACCACAGGAGACTCCAGTGTCCCTTGCAGAACTGGCAAAAGATAAAATTATAACCATGAGCCCCAGAACTGACCAAACAGTGCCTAATTCAGGCCCTCAGAGCAGCTTTGTTTCAGGAGAAAGGGTTAATGATGACCCAACAAGGCTTTTTGTAGCACTTTTTGACTACGATCCAATAACTATGTCACCTAATTCTGATGCAGCTGAGGAGGAGCTATCTTTTAAAGAGGGACAGATTCTGAAAGTGATTGGTCACCAAGATGCTGATGGCTTTTACCGAGGTGAATGTGAAGGAAAGAAAGGGTATATTCCCTGCAATTTGGTATCTGAAATGTACATTGAGAGTAAGGAAGTGAAAGAACATCTATTAAAGTCAAGTTACAGTAAAGATGAAAACTTATGAGGAGGTTAGTGGCTCTAGACAGCATAATAATCAACAGATCTGACCCCAAATCTTGGCACTAGGATAATAAAACTAAACACCTACCACCTAAGGCTTTGGGATTATAATATCCTAAGCACCCAAGAAAAGTCTTGCTGAATGTGGGTGAAAAATTAGCTGCCGTATAAAATGGAGAATAGGGTGGTGCTGTGGTCTAAAAACCACTGAGCCTCTTGGGCTTGCCGATCAGAAGGTCGGTGGTTCGAATCCCTGTGACGGGGTGAGCTTTCGTTGCTCGGTCCCAGCTCCTACCAACCTAGCAGTTGCCAAAAGTGCAAGTAGATAAATAGGTATCGCTCCGGCGGGAAGGTAAATGGCGTTTCCGTGTGCTGCTCTGGTTTCGCCAGAGGTGGCTTAGTCATGCTGGCCACATGGCACGGAAAAACTGCAGACAAACGGTGGCTCCCTCGGCCTGTAAAGTGAGATGAGCACCATAACCCCAGAGTTGTTTGCGACTGGACTTAACTGTCAGGGGTTTACCTTTTTTAAAAATAGAGAATGCTATACTTTTGCACACAGATAGGGAAGAGACTTAATAAAAAGGCACCATAGATGTCTGGAAGCTGTTCCCTCTGAACAAAAAGAATCAGACTTGTTAGCCTTTTGAAAACCCTAGAAGATGAGCAATAGACATAAAAAGTGTTTAGAACTGTATAGCAAGAGAACAACAATATTTTCAGTGTCAAAGATTCTTGACCAAGAAGTACAGTGGTACCTCTGGTTACGTACTTAATTCGTTCTGGAGGTCCGTTCTTATCCTGAAACTGTGCTTAACCTGAAGCACCACTTTAGCTAATGGGGTCTCCTCCTGCCGCCGCGCTGCTGCCACACGATTTCTGTTCTCATCCTGAAGCAAAGTTTTTATCCTGAGGTACTATTTCTGGGTTAGCAGAGTCTGTAACCTGAAGTATATGTAACCTGAAGTGTATGTAATCCGAGGTACCACTGTATTTGGGGTGGGTGTAGTTCCAAGTCAACAGCATCTCTGTTATTACAGAATGGACAGTATCAATACCTCCCTAGTAAGCAAAATTACAGTATAATTCTAAGCGTGTTTATCTGAAAGCAAGTCTTTCCATATTCACTGTGGCATAGACACAGGAGTCAGGCTTATTGACTTCAGTAGAACTTCTGTAATAACATTCTGTAAGATGTCTACGTTTTGTAGAATTCCAACTACTTTACATTGAACTGAGCAGAGTCAGCATTTGAGCTGGAATCGTAAAACAAATGCTTCACCCGAATATTGAGTGATGGCAAATTTTACTCCAGTAAGTGACTCACTGAAGATGTGTCCATACCCCACGTGGGAGATTTCCCCCAAGCAACAGCTACTTGATTCCTGACGCTTAAGCGCATAATTTGTTTTAGTTCACAACTGGAACAAATACCATGTCAGTGATCAAGTGAGTCTTTTTGTGGGTGTGCCCAGGAGCTGCATGCATGTACCAATAGCAGACTTGAGTTGAGTGATGATGAGGAAAAGAGCAGAAGCAACTCTGGAATAAATGTTTGGCATCTTGCACACTTCCTCTTGCTTCTGACTTGAGGTTTTTTCCTAGCTGCTTGAGCAGACTTCAGGGGGCCATGGGTGCTCCACCCCCTTTGTGGGGACTGGGTCCCCACAAAGTCAATGAGCAAAGTTGAAGCCCTTCATCGCGGTCACCCACAATCTTCAGCGTGAGATGGCCCCTATGTTCCTAGCCAAAACCAACTCTTGCTATATAGAATGCAGTTGCAAAGTTGCTCGTACTTTAATACTAAAGCATTTTGTTCTTGCGTTCAAGCTTTCTAACTTCAGATTGGAATGTTCAACTTGCACATGTGTTTGAAGAAAAATGACTTGTTATTCTTCAAGTTAATGCTAGCTTTTCAGTGTAGATATTTGTTGGTGCTTGGTGATGTTGATCACCCACCCTAAGAGCTTTGAGTTAAGGCCTTGCGCCCCAGAAGCTTTTAGAAATAGTAATGACAATATATTAAATTAATGAGACATTTGCATGGATTTATACTTAAGTCTAGCTCTTCATTTTAGAACAATTGTTGATGCCAACCAATGAAAGTTACTTCTAGGATTTGCTTCGCTTTGCATTCCATCTTATTTGTATTTTCCTTCTTCATTTATGTGTTTGAAGTAGCAGAACCATTTTATGTTTTTACTTTACTCTTGTACGCCTGTTACTCTACAAAGTTCTTAATTGTGCTTTTGTGTAATTTAGGCTATAGCTACTGGATTGAGGAAAGAGTGATGCTGCTATTCGGATTGAAGCCATATTGACGACGGATTTGGGAGCTACCTTTGAATACATTTCCTATTCTTATACTAAAACTCCTTATTTATTAAAATATTTGCAAAGTTTGTACCTTACAATCATTGCCATTGAATTTTCATTTTGTCTTTAATCAGCAAAAAAAAAGTATTGCCATTTTTTGAGCTGTAAAGGTGGTATCTGTGGCAAAAAGTACATGGATTTATTTAAAGAACAAAAATAAAATATTTTTGTGTGTGTATATATATCACGCTCAACTTGTAGCAGCAGATCCCATGAGTGCAAAGCAGCCTTTCTACAGATGAGCATTCTTCAATCTAAATACAGCAGCATAATCAGAATGCAGGATCTCTATTTATTTATTTATAATATTTATACTCCAGTCAAGATTGGCTCAAGGAATAGAGGAGAAATTCCCTTCAGATCACCATTAAAGGGGAATTTGCTTAGCTCGCACTTCAAATTCTACAAACTAAAATGCAGCTATTATTCAAAAGCCACACTTCCCCGAGTTAAGAAATGCAGTTCTCTAGCCAAGTCATGTTTATCATAACCAAAAGAAAAAAGTATGTATTAGGGTGAAATGGTTATAAAATGCATATGTTGATGGAAACAATATACAAAAATAGCATTATACTAGGGAATTTTGCTTGCAAAGTGTGTAATTGGGGAAGAATGTGTGTATTAGGTTAAATCCACACAAAATTGCTTATGAATTTTCACGAGGACTTTTTGAAAAAGAATTGCAAACTGATGTGGAAATAGAACTAAACTTAATATAGGGAAGATGAGAAGCCAGAATTAAGAGTCACCCATTGACAGAGTCACCCATCACTTGGCTCATATGCATGTAAGAACAAATACCTAAAAAGGGGGTGTGGGGGGGAACCAAGTCATGCAAATACAGTATCTGATAAATCATAGAAAACATGCATCCGTTTTACATATGAGAAGCACTGAGTCCAAGAACAGTTGAAAGTACTAGTACAATCATCCCAGAGTATAGACTGTAGGCAATCATGAACAGTAGCCACCCTGTCTTCTGGGAACCCTTTCAGCGGCAGTTGAGGTAGAGGTAGGTGTGCCTTGAAAAGTGTTCAGAAGCTTCAGCTGGCCCAGAATGCTGCAGCCAGATTGCTGACAGGGGCTGGTTACAGGGAGCATTTTACTTCACTGGCTGCTGGTCCGTTTCAATTCAAAGTGCTGGTTATGATTGATAAAGCCCTCTGTGGCTTGGGCCCAGATTCCCTGCGAGATTGTATCTCCCTACATGAACCCGCCTGGGTGCTGAAATCCTCAGGTGAGCATCAGAGGCACAGTTGGTGGTGAAACTTCTCTGTGGCTGCTCACCCATTGTTGGATTCCGTCCCAAGAGAGGCTAGACTGGCTCCCCCTTTGCTATCCTTCCAGCAGCAGGCTAAGACATTCCTGCTCACACAAGCCTTTGGACTGACCACTGAGCTGCTGTCAGGGCAAACTGCGTTTTAACTGCTGGGTTTTAATGCATTTTAACTTTTTTTTAATCTAGTTTGTTTTTACTACAGTGTGTTTTATAATGATGCATTTTAAAAGCTGGGACCTGCCTTTGGGGAGAAGACAGAATTTAAATACCGTATTTTTCGCCCCATAGGACGCACTTTTTCCCCTTCAAAAATGAAGGGGAAATGTGTGTGCGTCCTATGGGGCGAATGCAGGCTTTCGCTGAAGCCTGGAGAGCGAGAGGCATCAGTGCGCACCGACCCCTCTTGCTCTCCAGGCTTCAGGAACCTCTTTGCAAGCCTGGTGGGAGTTCCCGCGGGCTCACGAGGCTTGCGGACAGCAGCCTGCAGCCCCGGTGAGAGTCCGCAAGCCTTGCGCGCCCGGTGGGAGGTCCCGCCGAGCGCGCGAGGCTTGGGGCGGCAGCCTGTTGCCCGAAGCAGGCGGAGCCCTCCGGAGGGCTCCCCGTGCTTCGGGCGAGTGTCTGCAAGCCTGGCACGCCCGGCAGGAGCTCCCGCCGGGCGTGCGAGGCTTGGGGCAGCAGCCTGCCACCCGAAGCACGCGGAGCCCTCCGGAGGGTGCCCCGTGCTTCGGGCAGGCGTGTGCAAGGCTTGGGGCGGCAGCCGCAGCTGGGGGGGGGAATAATTTTTTTTATTCATTTCCCGCCCCAAAAAACGAGGTGCGTCCTATGGGCCGGTGCGCCCTATAGGACGAAAAATACGGTACATTAAACAAATAAAAATATATAAAAGGGATTAGCCCTTTCTCACACTGGCCCGAAATCAACTTCAAGTTCCCATTAGACCCGTTGAACTTCCTAGTGATGCTAGAAATGTACATTCAAGCCTTTTTGCTTTTTCCCATTTATTCTACACAGCAGTTGTGGAAAGCCACAGAAATCCCATGATTTCATGACACAACCTAGAGGAAATGAAAGCCTGGCGCTGAGACAAGCAGGAGTGCAGTGTGTTGTGTTACAGGATCTCCTGAAAAGCCCGCAGGAGGCAGGAGTTTGTGGCTTGTTTGATTTCTGAGAGCAAAATGCAGCTCTTGGATAAAGGAGGGTGTCTGAGACAAGCGAGAGAGAGAGAAAGAGACCCTGGTTGCTGTCTAAGGCTGGCTGTTGAGAAAACAGGAAATCCCAGAATTTATAGATGACCCCATTGCAGAGCAAAATGTTTTGGAACAAACTGTTCTGCCTTGTGTGTTTTCCACCCCTCTCTATTGGACTGTGCAGTTTCTCTTTCTGGCTCTCTCACGTAACAGTTTGTAAGCCACATCAATAGCGGCACCTGCTGACCGTAAGGCTTAATTGCACCCCAATAACTGATCATGCGAAAGGCTGGACTGGATGAATCCCAAACTGGAATTAAGATTGTCAGAAGAAATATCAACAACCTCAGATATTCAGATGACACAACTTTCTTGGCAGAATTGATGCTTTTGAATTATGGTGCCGGAGGAAACTCTTGAAAGTCCCATGAACTGCAAGAAGATCAAACCTATCTATTCTGAAGGAAATCAGCCCTGAGTGCTCACTGGAAGGACAGATCGTGAAGCTGAGGCTCCAATACTTTGGCCACCTCATGAGAAGAGAAGACTCCCAGGAAAAGACCCTGATGTTGGGAAAGATGGAGGGCACAAGGAGAAGGGGACGACAGAGGACGAGATGGCTGGACGGTGTTCTTGAAGCTACTAACATGAGTCTGACCACTGTGGGAGGCAGAGGAAGACAGGAGTGCCTGGCGTGCTCTGGTCCATGGGGTCACGAAGAGTCGGACATGACTAAAACAACAACAACTGACTTATAGTAAGCATACCACCAGTCTTGCCCGTTTCACACAGGAAAATAGCAAAGCTCATGCAGCCTCATAACACCCCCTGTCGAATCTCACCAAGGATCACAACCTAAGGCCCCTCCATTCTTGCACATTGCAAATAATTTTTTTTCTCCACCTGCTGTCCTCTGTATTCATTTCCTTCTGCAAAAGCATATTCTGCCACACTTTCAGAACATTTCTCAGGTGAAGTAAGGCCATGCCTTTAGCACCCCAGGATGACGTATTCACCCCTGCTGTGTTTATTAGGCCACCTGCAGAGACTGCTCAAATGACCTAGTAAAAGGTGCAATTTTTATCTGTGGCCTCTCCACTCTTTGGAGAAGTTTCAGGTTTTCTGCCTTCCCGAAACAGCAGATTGGCCTGCCCTTTGCAGCCCTGCTAATAAAATATCTGGCTTCTGTCAATGCCTGCCTTTATCCTCATTTTGTTTAAGGTGATACAGCCTTTTAAACTTCTTTTTTCATCATTTTATACTGTATTGATTCGTTATTTTTGTGGTCACCTTGAATGGCTGGTGCAGAAAGACATCTAGAGAGACAGAGAGACAGATTGGCTCACAATGTAATCCTACACATGTTTAATAGGAAACACAATTGTGCTCAGCAGAACATAGACCCAGGAATAAGTGTAAAATAATGCCGCTCCTGTTTTCTAAAGGTTTTTTCTAAGTGTTCCGGGAAACAGCCTGGTCTGAAGTCCTGGGAAATGTACTGTATTGGCCTGAATATAAGCCACACTTTTTTCCAAATTAAGATTGTGAAAAGTTTAAGTGTGGCTTATATTTGTGACCTTACGGTATCGCTGCTGAAACAGCTACCCACGAGGGCTGTCGGGGGTGCGGGACAATGTCGCCTGTCCTGAGCCACTGTAAGGAAGGGGGAAGTGGGGGAGGCCTCTGGCAAAGCGGCGCAGCTCGCCCCCCCAGGAAGCAGCCCAGGAGCGTGGGGTTATGGCGTGCAGCCCGCCTGCCACTCCCATGCCTCCCTTGGCGCTGGCTTGGGGAGGTAGTGCCGGGAGGCGGGCCGCATCCACAAATAAGCCTTACGGAGTCTTCGCTGCGAGATCACATTCATCCGGTGCTATACCAGCTGCACTGGCTCCCGGTGGAGTACAGGATCAGGTTTAAGGTGCTGGTTTTAACCTTCAAAGCCCTATACGGCCTAGGACCCTTGTACCTACGGGACCGCCTCTCCTGGTATGCCCCACAGTCTTCAAATAAAAACATCTTGAAGGTCCCAGGCCACAGAGAGGTTAGGCTGGCCTCAACTAGAGCCAGGGCTTTTTCGGCTGCGGCTCCAACCTGGTGGAATGCTCTGTCACAAGAGACAAGGGCCCTGCAGGACTTGACATCTTTCTGTAGGGCCTGCAAGACAGAGCTGTTCCGCCAGGCCTTTGGTCAGGGCGCAGCCTGACTCCCTCCTTTAGCAATCTTTACAAAACTTTATGGTTGCCATCAATTTTGATTTTAATTAATTTTTATAATGTTTTTATAATGTTGCACTACTTTGGTGTTGTTAGCCGCCCTGAGCCCGGCTTCGGCTGGGGAGGGCGGGATATAAATAAAATTTATTATTATTAATTTTAAAGGTGCGGCTTATTTGCGAGTGCGGCTTATATTCGGGCCAATGCGGTATGTCATGATGGGATTGCAGCAGAGGGGTGCAAACCGTCTTAAAGGTTTGGATTCTTTTGCATTTAAATACAAGAATCAGAGATCTGCTTTTCCTAGCTGTATCTGTGTGGAGAAAGCAATAGTCCTTTGGGGTATACACCACAGATTCCCAGGGATTTAGAAATGTTGGTGTTTAAAGCCCAAAACGACTCAGACCCCAAGTATATGAAAGACTGCATCCTTCCCTAGAGACCCTCTCAGGCGCTAAGATTGGCCGAGGATTCCATCTGGTTAGTTCTTGGCTTAAGGCATGGTAGGCAAACTAAGGCCCAATCGCCTTCTAAATCTGGCCTGCGGACAGTCTGGGAATCGGCGTGTTTTTACATGAATAGAATGTGTCCTTTTATTTAAAATGCATCTCTGGATTATTTGTGGGGTATAGGAATTCGTTCATTCCCCCCTCAAAAAATATAGTCCGGCCGCCCACAAGGTCTGAGGGACAGTGGACTGGCCCCCTACTGAAAAAGGTTGCTCGCCCCTGGCTTAAGGGGTGGCAGCCTGGGAGAGGGTCTTCTCTGTGGTGGCCCCTAAGTTGTGAAACTCCCTCCCCACAGAAGTGCACCCTGCACCTTCATTGTACCGTTTCTGGAAAATGCTGAAGACTCACCTCTTTGCCCTGGCTTTGGACATTTAACTTGTATGTTCTTAGGACACCTCATGTTTGTGATTGCAAGTCTTTTTAAACCATTTTAAAAATTGTGTTTTAATGTTGTGACATGCCCATACATCGACAGTGCTGCTTACCAAGACAAGTAGAATCTTGTTCCACACCCTATTTGCTATCAGCTATGTTGATCCTTTCTCTGGCAACCAGAATAAGTCCTTTACCACTTAAATAATGTGATTCAGCAGCTTGCTTCTTTCGGGGAAAGAATGGGAATGTGCAACAACTAGAACCCATGGCTGCAAAAAGTTGTACCTTGCAAACCAGAGCCAGGCAACCCTGTATTGTTGGTGTGTGAAACTTAACAGTTATTGTCACTGCTGCAGATGGATTACATGTGGAATTTATTCGTAACTCGGGTAGTTTTATAACGGCACTTCAAGTTTAATGTGCCTGAACTCCATCCTATTTTGCCAGTGTGTCATAACAACATGGCGAAACTGAATGTCTTCCAGTCCTAGCTAGCATGGCCAGTGAGTAGGAATGATGGAGATTATCAGCCAAAACATCTGCTGGTCACCAGAAATGGGAACAGAACTGAATGACAGATTTAAAACATCTTCTGGGTTCTGCTGAGCTGAAATTCACTGAGACCTCTGGATCTACATGACTGTATTGGAAAGCACTCCTGTAATATACTATAGGGGTTGCTGCTACTCCATGATCCGCTTGCCAACCCCTTTGCTGACCCACTTGCCCCACAACTGGACACCCAGTCTTCTTTTTGCACCTGACCAAACACCCCTCGCTTTATGCCTCATTCACACACCCATTGCCTATCCCCTCACAGCTCACTCCAGCTCCCTTAAAAGGAGTGTGGGAGATGCTTTAGAGCAGGGGTCAGCAAACTTTTTCAGCAGGGAGTGGGCTGGTTCACTGTCCCTCAGACCATGTGGGGGGGGCAGACTATATTTTGAAAAAAAAAAGAATGAATGAATTCCTATGCCCCACAAATAACCCAGAGATGCATTTTAAATAAAAGGACACGTTCTACTCATGTAAAAACATGCCGATTCCTGGACCGTCCATAGGCCAGGTTTAGAAGGCGATTGGGCCGGATCCGGCCCCCGGGACTTAGTTTGCCTACCCATGCTTTATGAGTGGTTTGGCAAGCTTGCCTCCCCTCTCTGTTAAACAGCTTGCTTGGGCCGACTGCCGCCCACACTGCTTGCTCTCTTGCTCATCTGCCTGCCTCCCATCCTGTTGTTACGCTGGAGTTGGGGTGTCCGCCTACTGGTGGCCATGCAAACTGCAGCATGACGACAGCCTTACATTTTTATGTATTTGGCAGATATACTGTGAGTTGCACTTTCCTCCCCCCACCCCCCACCCCTACACTTAGCAACATGCTATAAACCCCAACCTTTGGAATATATCCTTGGATAAAGCCATTTTCCTACCAGAGCAGTTTGTGAACAGACCAATCAGACAGAATCCCAGTCTTCATGCCAACAATTAGGGGGAAATTCTGGCATGTCCATCACTTGCTACTTAAATACCGCATGAATAATGTGCGACGGAAAACTCGGCAGCCAAGCTGCTGCTCCCTGTCTATCAGCGGCTCATTTAATCAATGGAGACATTCATCCTCATAACATCCCCAACTCACATTTAATTTCCATTGCGTTTTCACTTGGTAAAACAGGGCACCGCAGAGGCTTCCCTATAAATGTTTTACAGTCTGCCTGGTAGCTCTCGTGGCTTACCTTCTCATTTCAAATCCCTGGCATAAATTGCACACACAAGAAAAGGATGCACAATCATCGTTTTCATTGTTAACTGCCAGAGCCGGTAATGGGATACAGCGGCGTAGCGTGGGTTGTCAGCACCCGGGGCAAGGCAAGTAATTTGCGCCCCCTAACCCGGGGCAAGGCAAGTAACTTGCGCCCCCTACCCCCTAACCATGGTCATTAATACTGACGGCTCTACTCTGGGGCAAACTCCGTGGTGACTGCTGCCCTCCGTGGTGTTGTTTCTGCAATTAAAGGACCCCTGCCTCAAATAAAGCATCTTGGGGATTGGGGACTGGGATTTGCCAAGGGAGCTGGGAATTGCAGTTCAGTGGCGGGTCAGGGGGAGAGGGTCCCTTCAGCGTCTGGGTGCCGCGGGCCCCTTTGCGCCAAGACGCGCGTCTTTGGGCGTTGCGGCGCAGCCTTCTCGGTCTCCCTCCCCGGCCCGGCTAGCCCTGACGCGGCTTCTTTCTGGCGCGGGGAGGGGGCGCCTCTGGGGCCAGTGCGTCGGCCGGCCTCCGGGGCGGGTGGGCGGTCTTGGCACGCAGGCACTAGAGCGCAGGTGGCTCCGGCTGGGCGCTTCATTCGCCGCCGGTGGCGCGTTTGGCGGGCTGCGCGCGTCCAGACAGCGACCCGAGCCTGGGCGGCGTGGCGCTTGGTGCCGGAGCCTCCGCCCGCAGCGCCCTGTCGGGAGACAAGGCCAGAAGGAGTCTCGAGCCGGCTGTCGGACGCGGCTGAAGCAGCCAGGACGGCATGGCAGGCAGCGGCTCCTCGGCGACTCCGGAGGCAGCGAGCGCGCCCCCCCCCCAGAAGTTGCGCCCGGTGCGGCCGGCCCCCCTTGCACCCCCCACGCTACGCCACTGATGGGATAGTACCCGATGTCTCAGCTGAGATCCAACTTGCGACTCCCCTATGAGGAAAGGTTGCATAAGAACATAAGGAGAAACTGCTGGGCCAGCCCTGCACTCACAGTAGCCAACCAGAAGCCCCAACAGAAAGCCTGCCAGCAAGACTGGAGTACAAGAGTGACTCTCTCCTCCAGTGTTCAGAAGCACTACTGCTTCCATCTGTGGAAGCAGCATTGGGGATATAGGTGTCCTGCCACTTATGTGGGGGTTATGTTCCAGGCCCCAGTGTGTATAAAGTACCGTATTTTTTGCTCTATAAGACTCACTTTTTCCCTCCTAAAAAGTAAGGGGAAATGTGTCTGCGTCTTATGGAGCGAATGCAGGCTGCGCAGCTATCCCAGAAGCCAGAACAGCAAGAGGGATTGCTGCTTTCACTGCGCAGCAATCCCTCTTGCTGTTCTGGCTTCTGGGATTCAGAATATTTTTTTTCTTGTTTTCCTTCTCCAAAAACTAGGTGCGTCTTGTGATCTGGTGCGTCTTATGGAGCAAAAAATATGTTAAAATCATGTAAAGTGGGGAGCACCACACTTTAATAGGGAAGGTGTGCCAGGAGAGAGAGAGAGAGAGACTCATCTAATATAAAATAAAATATAATCAATGAGTCTACTCTGAATAGGTCTAATATTGGACATAACCTTTATTGTTGAAGAGCAGTATATAAATATTATAAACAAACCAAGGTGGGGAAATCTGTGTGACCAGAAATCCATCCGATACCACATTTGGAGTTTTTGCATAATAAACTCACAGCTGCTCAGTTCTCTAGAGCAGCGATAACTGGGATTGACGTCCCCTTTTGTCCCAAAATGACACATCCATTCCCATCTCCCTTTCCTGGAGCAGATCCTGCCAGTGGGAGAATAATGGGATTCTGGAAAGCCATTTGTTATCTGGCACGATGACGGCCTGCAGAAGATGTCGTCCCAGCTGGGTTAACAGAAAAATCAACATCTCCATTTGATTAAGTGGCTGCCAAATGACTCTCACCTTGGTGGGTCAGAGGGCAAGAAAACAGGGCAGCGTAGCAACTTCCCAGAGCATCTTCCCATCCTTTCTTTGAGAGCGAAAGATCTTCATTTCTTCTGCAGTCACAAAAGCACCTTGTAGTAGCTTCCAGCAATTCAGCTTCCTGGGACAGCCCAGAGTTCTAGTATTATGAGAGAAGGCTTTAAGATAACCTCTGCCACTCACCTCTGCTACATCATTGCTATTCACCGAAGGAAAGTCGGTGGTGCTGTGGTCTAAACCACTGAGCCTCTTGGGCTTGCTGATCAGAAGGTCGGCGGTTTGAATCCCCGCGATGGGGTGAGCTCCTGTTGCTCTGTCCCAGTTTCTGCCAACCTAGCAGTTCGAAATCATACCGGTGCAAGTAGATAAATAGGTACAGCTGTGGTGGGAAGAAATGGCATTTCTGTGCACTCTGGTTTCCGTCACGGTGTTCCGTTGCACCAGAAGTGGTTTAGTCCTGCTAGCCACATGACCCGAAAAGCTATCTGTGTACAAACGCTGGCTCCCTCGGCCTGAAAGCGAAATGAGTGCCGCAACCCCAACCTATGACTGGACTTAACCATCCGGGGTCCTTTACCTTTTTACTTTTTATTCGCTTTTCCCCCTGCAACTAATAGAGCCATTCAAACTACAAAAAGCTGGAATAATTTACGCTGGGGTAAATTACACTGGTGGGACTCACCCTCAGTAGTGTTGTGGCAAAGGACATGGGTGGCACTGTGGTCTAAACCACTGAGCCTCTTGGGCTTGCTGATTGGAAGGTTGGTGGTTCGAATCCCCATGATGAGGTGAGCTCCCATTGCTCTGTCCTAGCTCCTGCCAACCTAGCACCCATGTGCAAGTATATAAATAGGTACAGCTGTGGCAGGAAGATAAACGGTGTTTTCATGTGCTCTGGCACTCGTCACGGTCCTCCATGTGCCAGTAGCAGTTTAGTCATGCAGGCCACATGACCCGGAAAACTGTCCGTGGACAAATGCCGGCTCCCTCGGCCTGAAAGTGAGATGAGTGCCACAACCCCATAGTCGCCTTTGACAGGACTTAACTGTCCAGGGGTCCTTGACCTTTAGTGTTGTGGCAGTTTCAGAAGTGTGGGATCCCTTTGCGATAGCCACAGCCACACAATGTTCTAAGATTATACAACCTCCTAAAATTTTGCAATAATCCTGCAATATTAGAAGGTTGTATAGTTAGGGATGCATTTGCATGAATGCAGATTGTCCTGTGTTGCCTTTCAGCTAGATCTATTTTCTGCGCATGGACCTGGACCAATGGAGCAATCCAGCAACTTATTTTGGAGTGGTTTGACATTCCATTGTACGTTAACAGAACTCGCTCATCATTCTCTTGAAACCGAAGCCCATTATCTTTTCTGGGTTCCTAAATGCTTAGCACTGAAGCAGCGCTCTCTCACTTGTGTAGCCCTTGCAATTGAAACATTTTGCATGCCTGGAAAACTGTGACCCTCTGGAACAGCGTTCCCCAAACTTGGGTCTCCAACTGTTGTCGGACTACAACTCCCATCATCCCTAGCTAGCAGGACCAAGTGTCAGGGATGATGAGAATTGTAGTCCAAAAACAGCTGGAGACCCAAGTTTGGGAAACCCTGCTCGAGAAGGCTGTTCTAACCTTAGGTCCCCAAATGTGTGTGGATCACAACACACAGCATCCTTGATTGTTAGGCTAAGCTGGCTGTGGATGATGGGTATTGTAGTCCACCTACATCTGGGGACCAAAGGTTGAAGAACACACTGCTCCAGCCATTTACTGGACTCATGCTGCCATCAGTCCCAACCCCTCACTATCAGTGGTCAAGGATGATGGGAGATGTAGTCCAAACAACATCGGGAAGGCTCCAGGTTTAAGATCCCAGACTTACTGGCTTGTGCTGATGGTCTCTAGCATCCAGAATATCTGCAGTGCACCATGTTGGCTATTGTGGCCTTCCTAGGGCAAACAAGGAATGACTCCTTATTCAGAAAGTCCACCGCTGGGGTCTCCTGCCAGCAACCATGTCTGTGAGGAATATTTCACCATTCAATAAACAGGAGGAGAACAAGTTTAGTTTGTGATGGAGTGTATTTAGACATTTGTTTCACACGGGAAGTGGGAAAATCAGAGGCGACAAAGAGTATTCCATGATCAGTAGAAGATTAAAGCTTTCTGTGGTCAGAGAGAACTCATCAGCTGAGTTTAGGACCCTTGGGTAGAATGCTACACCATTGGGTAGAATGCTACAATCCTCTGGGTCTCAAGATGCCGCTGAATCACAGTTCCCATCAGCCCCAGCAAGCATGGTCCACGTTCAGGGATGGTGGGAGCTGTAGTTCAGTAACATCTGAAGGGTCAGAGGTTCCCCACGCTTGCTCTACACCCAGGTGGCTCATTCCAAGGCTACCTGATGACGTCACAGGAGAGGAAAACAGCTGCATCACAAAACATGGATTGCCTCCCAATCTCCAGATGACTCATGGAGCAGAAAAGCATCTTTAGTGGGGTAGGAGAGCAGGAAAAAACCACATCTGGCAACCACTGCACCCCTTGGGTTTCAGATAGTACAGTCATACCTCGTTACGTTTGCTTCAGGTTAAATCTTTTCAGGTTGCGTCCCGTGGCAACCCGGAAATACAAGAAAGGAAATACATACCAGGAGACTGACCTGGTCAGAATTGAGTGGACACTTCCAGAGTTCACGCTAAATCAGGCATAGGCAAACTCAGCCCTCCAGATGTTTTGGGACTACAACTCCCATCATCCCTAGCTAACAGGACCAGTGGTCAGGGATGATGGGGACTGTAGTTTCAAAACATCTGGAGGGCTGAGTTTGCCTATGCCTGTGCTAAATACATGGCTGCTGGTCAATGAGTCCCCATAGCTGCTAGTAGGCTGTGAGAATTTTAAAGACTCGTCTACCCATGTACTACTTAAAACCAAAGGGGTGCATTGGTTGCCAGACGTCAAATACCTTGGCATTATTTTCACCTCTCTTATCCCACTACTTGGGTCATTCACTGCTTCGCTCATTGGGTTGGCGTGGCAGTAGCAGAGATTCAGAACTGCAAGCATCTGTGCCCTATGTACTACATTCATAAGGGGTATTTTGGTTTACTTTCCCCCAACCGTCATCTAATCACAGTACCACAACCCACTAATCCCTGCTGGCTGAATTTGACAGGTGGGTGGGGGCTGCCCAAATGACGATCACCAAACATCACGGCGATGTGGGGAGTGAGGCTGATCATCGGTGCTTGTGAAGCCCTGTGGGAACAGCTCTGATCAGCTGACCAGCGATGCCTGTAAATCCCATTTTCTTGCGACAGCCGCCTCTTTAGGCGACACCAGGTGGGTGGTGCTAGGGTAAAACAGCAGCTCCCTGGTCCCAATGGGGAAGCCTGGTAGGTCCAAATAGGCCCGCAGGCCAGGGATTTCCACCCCGGATACGCAGAGAAACCTCAGCTCTATTTAGCTCCAAAGCCAGGAAACAGTGCTATTTGCTACCGCCCCCTGCTGGCAAGCAACTGCCAAATCAATTCAAAGATCAGACCATGAGGAACAAGATTAATGACAAAGCCTGGAGAACAATTTAAAGCGAAGTGCTTTCTCTGGACCAACGCCGCCAACACGATCCTGTAACCGGCTTCTAGAACACCCTGCAATGTTTTGAGCCGTAGCGTCATCCCAATAAATAATATGTATTTACACGGCATGGTTGGAGGATAAAGGACGTCTCTCACCTGCAAGGAACCAAGCATTGCTCTCTCATCTAAAGGGACCTTTTGTCATTCACTGTGTTTGTTGGCCAGGCCAGAGAGAGAGAGAGAAGGCCCACAGGCTACGGGGAGAGAGACACAACTTCTATTATGTTCGTATCTTAAAATGGGGGCAGGACTGACTGTAGCCACGATGCCGCATCTGAACACAGTCCTTTGGCGACAGCCGACGGAGGGTCTCTCACTGCCCTCATCCCATTTTGGAACTGCAGGGAGGCGGCAACAGGTGGATGACAGAGGCTCTTTCCTGTAAGGCGAAGTCGGGTGCCGCAGCACAAAGGCAGGTGTCCGAGCGTCCTCACAATGTCACCGTTCCACAATGGCTAACGCCTCCGGTCTCTCTCTCCTTGCTGCCACAGTCCCCTTGCTGCTATCACACTGGCAGGAGGTCTGGAGGGTACTCCCCGTAGCAGTATTTCGCAATGGGGTTGCGGTAGGTGTTCTCATGCTGCACGCTCTGGGCAAGGGGAGAAAGAGAGGGTGGGGGAGATATATTTATTAGGGTGGGGAAAGAAGACAGAGCACATGCAGGGACGCAGATTTACCAGGCAGCTACAGAGCGCAGCCACCAGCTGAATGACGGAGCACACATCTGTAGCTGAGATTCCTGCATTGCAGGGGGTTGGTCTAGATGACCGCTAGGGTCCCTTCCAATTCTATGATTGTATGCTTTTCATACATGAAACTGCTGCTGCCATCAGTGCTGGAAGTAAGACCTGCTCCCTGCCGCAAGGCCCATTTCCACCTTGCCTGGGGGCGGGGCCCAGACTCACCTGGAACAGCTAAAAGAGACTCCTGGGAGACCGGAGGGACATTGCTAGAACAACTCTTGGGTTGGGGCAAGTGGCTAAAAGGTTTTTAAAGGTTTTAATTTTGGTTTCTCTTTTTTGTTTTTGTTGGGTCTGTTGGGGTTGGTTAAATGTTTAGCTGGGGTTGGCAGTTGTTTTAATTTGGGTATAACTGTCAATGGATTGTTATTGCTATTATTATATTATTATTACTATTGATTTATTGGTTTATTTATAGTCTGTATAAGATATTCTGCTTTTTAATGTTTGATGTTTTATTACGTTTTCATATATGCTGTAAACCACCCAGGGTGGCTGGGAAAACCTAGCCAGATGGGCGGGATATAAATAATAAAATAATATTTATTTTATTATTATTTCTATTGATTTATTGGTTTATATATAGTCTGATATAAGATAAGCGAAAGGAAAGTCCAATGCTGTAAAGAAAAATATTGCATAGGAACCTGGAATGTAAGAACCATGAACCTGGGTAAGTTGGAGGTGGTCAAAAATGAGATGGCAAGAATAAATATTGACATCCTGGGCATCAGTGAACTAAAATGGACGGGAATGGGTGAATTCAGTTCGGATGACCATCATATCTACTACTGTGGGCAAGAAACCCATAAAAGAAATGGAGTGGCCCTCATAGTCAACAAAAGAGTGGCGAAAGCTGTACTGGGATGCAATCTCAAAAATGATAGAATGATCTCGATACGAATCCAAGGCAGACCTTTTAACATCACAGTAATCCAAGTTTATGCACCAACTACTTGTGCTGAAGAAACTGAAATTGACCAATTCTATGAAGACTTACAAGACCTTATAGAAGTGACACCAAAGAAGGATGTTCTTCTCATTATAGGGGATTGGAATGCTAAAGTAGGGAGTCAAGAGATAAAAGGAACAACTGGCAAGTTTGGCCTTGGAGATCAAAACGAAGCAGGGCAAAGGCTAATAGAGTTCTGTCAAGAGAACAAGCTGGTCATCACAAACACGCTTTTCCAACAACACAAGAGACGACTCTACACATGGACATCACCAGATGGGCAGCATCGAAATCAGATTGATTATATTCTCTGCAGCCAAAGATGGAGAAGCTCTATACAGTCAGCAAAAACAAGACCTGGAGCTGACTGTGGCTCAGATCATCAGCTTCTTATAGCAAAATTCAAGCTTAAACTGAAGAAAGTAGGAAAAACCACTGGGCCGGTAAGATACAATCTAAGTCAAATCCCTTATGAATACACAGTGGAAGTGAGGAACAGGTTTAAGGATTTAGATTTGGTGGACAGAATGCCTGAAGAACTATGGATGGAGGCTCGTAACATTATACAGGAGGCAGCAACGAAAACCATCCCAATGAAAAGGAAATGCAAGAAAGCAAAGTGGCTGTCCAATGAGGCCTTACAAATAGCGGGGGAGAGAAGGCAAGCAAAATGCGAGGGAGATGGTGAAAGATACAGGAAATTGAATGCAGATTTCCAAAGAATAGCAAGGAGAGACAAGAAGACCTTCTTAAACGAGCAATGCAAAGAAATAGAGGAAAGCAACAGAATGGGAAGAACCAGAGATCTGTTCAAGAAAATTGGAGATATGAAAGGAACATTTCGTACAAAGATTTCCACAATAAAGGACAAAAGTGGAAAGGACCTAACAGAAGCAGAAGACATCAAGAAGAGGTGGCAAGAATACACAGAGGAATTATACCAGAAAGAAATGGATGTCTCGTATACCCCAGGTAGTGTGGTTGCTGACCTTGAGCCAGACATCCTGGAAAGTGAAGTCAAATGGGCCTTAGAAAGCACTGCAAATAACAAGGCCAGTGGAAGTGATGGCATTCCAGCTGAACTATTTAAAATTTTAAAAGATGATGCTGTTAAGGTGCTACACTCAATATGCCAGCAAGTTTGGAAAACTCAGCAGTGGCCAGAGGATTGGAGAAGATCAGTCTACATCCCAATCCCAAAGAAGGGCAGTGCCAAAGAATGCTCCAACTACCGCACAATTGCACTCATTTCACACGCTAGCAAGGTTATGCTTCAAATTCTACAAGGAAGGCTCAAGCAGTATGTGGACCGAGAACTCCCAGAAGTGCAAGCTGGATTTAGAAGAGGCAGAGGAACCAGAGACCAAATTGCAAACATGCGCTGGATTATGGAGAAAGCTAGAGAGTTCCAGAAAGACATCTACTTCTGCTTCATTGACTATGCAAAAGCTTTTGACTGTGTTGACCACGGCAAACTATGGCAAGTTCTTAAAGAAATGGGAGTGCCAGATCACCTCATCTGTCTCCTGAGAAATCTCTATGTGGGACAAGAAGCTACAGTTAGAACTGGATATGGAACAACTGATTGGTTCAAAATTGGGAAAGGAGTACGACAAGGCTGTATTTTGTCTCCCTGCTTATTTAACTTATATGCAGAATTCATCATGCGAAAGGCTGGGCTGGATGAATCCCTAGCCGGAATTAAGATTGCCGGAAGAAATATCAACAACCTCAGATATGCAGATGACACAACCTTGATGGCAGAAAGTGAGGAGGAATTAAAGAACCTTTTAATGAGGGTGAAAGAGGAGAGCGCAAAATATGGTCTGAAGCTCAACATCAAAAAAACGAAGATCATGGCCACTGGTCCCATCACCTCCTGGCAAATAGAAGGGGAAGAAATGGAGGTAGTGAGAGATTTTACTTTCTTGGGCTCAATGATCACTGCAGATGGTGACAGCAGCCACGAAATTAAAAGACGCCTGCTTCTTGGGAGAAGGGCAATGACAGGCCTAGACAGCATCTTGAAAAGTAGAGACATCACCTTGCCAACAAAGGTTCGTATAGTTAAAGCTATGGTTTTCCCAGTAGTGATGTATGGAAGTGAGAGCTGGACCATAAAGAAGGCTGATCGCCGAAGAATTGATGCTTTTGAATTATGGTGCTGGAGGAGACTCTTGAGAGTCCCATGGACTGCAAGAAGATCAAACCTCTCCATACTGAAGGAAATCAACCCTGAGTGCTCACTGGAAGGACAGATTGTGAAGCTGAGGCTCCAGTACTTTGGCCACCTCATGAGAAGAGAAGACTCCCTGGAGAAGACCCTGATGTTGGGAAAGATGGAGGGCACAAGGAGAAGGGGACGGCAGAGGACGAGATGGTTGGATAGTGTTTTCGAGGTTACCAGCATGAGTTTGAGCAAACTGCGGGAGGCAGTGGAGGACGGAGGTGCCTGGCGTTCTCTGGTCCATGGGGTCACGAAGAGTCGGACACGACTAAACGACTAAACAACAACAACAATAAGATATTCTGCTTTTTAATGCTTGATGTTTGATTATGTTTTCATATATGCTGTAAACCACCCAGAGTGGCTGGGGAAACCCAGTCAAATGGGTGGGATAAATAAATAAATAAAATTATTATTATTATCATCATCATCATCATCATCGTCATTATTATTATTATTATTACTATTAAAATCCCAGGCTCAATCCCCGGCACCCCAGGTTAGAACAGGGTTTCCCAGAATGGTTGCTATTGATCCCCTCTGCCTGACTGACAGGTGGGTTGTCTTGCTCATCTGTTGAACTTAACCCACCAGGAGGAGGATGGGAGCAGAGGAGATCGTGACCTGCTGCTCGGTCAGTCCCACAGACCTCTCCCCCTACCTGCGAGGAGGTCCTGCACTTGGCCAAGCACAACTCAAAGTGATCTTCCACAGCCATGAAGAGGTTCCGGAAGGCGACTGCAGCTCGGTTTAGAAAGTGCTCCAGGAGCCGTTGCTGGGGGTTAAAAAAAGAAAGATGGAAGTTAGGTGACAATAGAAGAGTTTGAAGGCAGGAATGGCACAGTGGAGGAGAAGGAGAAGCAGCAGACAACGGGCAAGCATTTTCTATTTTTATTTCTGGATAAAGTTTTATTAACAGTTTTCACAATATTATAAAAGACAAGCTAATCTACACGAATAATAATAAAAAGAAAGGGGGGGAAAGATAGAAGAGATGGAAGAATTCAGAATCCTCTCTCACATTCGTACCTTGGATCCCGAACGCCTTGCGAGTCGAATGTTTTGGCTCCCGAACGCCACAAATCTGGGAGTGTTCTGGTTTGCAAACATTCTTTGGAACCCAAACATCTGATGCAGTTTCTGATTGGCTGCAGGAAGCGCCTGCAGCCAATCAGAAGCTGTGCCTTGGTTGTCAAACGTTTTCAGAAGTCGAATGGACTTCCGGAACGGATTCTGTTTGACAGCCAAGGTAGGACTGTAAATTTTAACTTTTGTCCCATACAGAGAAAGAAGTCTCTCCCCAGCCTCTCACCCTGAGAGATCACTAACAGGCAAGCATTTTTGAGTCGCTGAAGTCCCCATTAAAACATGAGCAAACAGAACGACGCTGATGACACAAACTGGGAAGAGCTGCATACTTTTTGGAGGATGAACTTTTTGTTGTTGTTTTGGTTAATAAAAAATGTTTTTAAAAGTGGAGAACTGGGCTGCAAATGGGTGAAATGCAATCAGGCAGGTGCTAGAGAATCTATTATATAATGCAGTCTTCACCCCATAAGACGCACCTGACCATAAGATGCACCTAGTTTTTAGAGGAGGAAAGCCCTGTTTTTTTTGGGATCAGCTCACAGTTGTGCAGCTTCTTTTGCAAAGGGGAAAAGCTCCATGTGGTTTTTTTTTTGAGGATCAGCTCAAAATTGTTGCGCTTACTTTGCAAAGGGAAAAAATCCCGTTTTTATGGGGTTCAACTCACAGTTCTGCAGCTTCTTTAGGAAAGGAAAGGGAGCCATTTCTACAGATACAGTTTCCAAACAGATAATCTAATGAGTCAGTCACTTGTCGCTGGGGAAACAAACAGCCTCCATCTGCAGAACATTCAACAATGGAGGCCTGGGCAAGGGGGTGGGGCCGGAAAGGGAGCCAGCGATCGACCACACATTCGCTCCATCAGACGCACAGACACTTCCCCTTACTTTTTAGGAGGAAAAAAGTGTGTCTTATGTAGCAAAAAATACGGTATGTACATAGAGGTGTGTGTGTGTGTTGAAAAAACAGCAAACGGCAAAAGAAATCGAATGGTCTGCTTGAGCCCTGTAAGTGTATTCCAACAGAGGGCATGGCTGGCTGGCAACCTGAAGGGAAGCACTCCTGTGGTGGAGGAGGTGGCAATGCTGCGCTGCAACATTTTGCTGCAGGTGCCCAGAGTTCATACCAAAATGCCCTGTACCTTGTTGGGCTGCAAACAGCAGGAAACGCAGGCTTCGTAGATGCTGCAGCATCCATTGGGCAAGCAGCTCTCGCAGCTGTAGAGCTTTGCACTAGGGGCTTTGATGTCGCAGCAGCCGTTCATCAGCAAGTCCTTCCTTTCGCAGATGTAACCTACCCCCAAAAAAACACACACCAGAAGAGATATTGAGGAAGGAGACAGCACTTGACATTCTAGATTGTTTGAAATCAGAGTAAAGAGACAACAAATATCTACAGTGGTACCTTGGTTCTCAAACCTAATCCATTCCGCAAGTCCGTTCCAAAACTGAAGCGCTCCAAAACCAAGGCACACTTTTCCAAAGAAAGTAATGCAAAACGGATTAATCCATTCCAGACTTTTAAATAATAATAGCTGACAGCTGCATCAGACGTTTGGCTTCTGAAAAACGTTCGAAAACCGGAACACTTACTTCCAGGTTTTCGGTGTTTGGGAACCAAGGCATTTGAGAACCAAGGCATTTGAGAACCAAGGTACCACTGTATTATTACTTGGATGTGTGTGTGTGTGTGTGTGTGTGTGTGTGTGTGTGTTTATACCTGAAGCTCCCGAAAAACATTAAAAAAACCGGAACACTTACCTCCGGGTTTTTGGTGTTTGGGAACCAAGGCATTTGAGTACCAAGGCATTTGAGAACCCAGGTACCACTGTACTTTATTAGGGAAAGCCATAGAACATAGAGTGCTGCCTTGGGCATAGTGTGCTGTCATTGGCCCATCTAGCTCAGAACTGTCTACACTGACTGGCAGCAACTCCCCAGGGATTCAGCAGGGAGCTTCCCCATGCCCTACCAGGGATTGAACCAGGAACCTTTTGCATTCAAATCCAATGTTCTTCCACTGTGCTACAGTGGCGTGGTGCTTATGGCTGCATTTACACAGCAGTATATTGCACTTTCCCCTGCCAATTCCTACTGAGCACTTGAGCTTCTGCATGACGTAAATGCCACTTCCAGGGAAATTCCGTGCAAGTTTAGCACTCGTTTCCTTGAAATCTGCTTGCAGGAAAAGTCTGGTTGCAAATAACATGGAAATGAAGAGCTAAAGTTGTGCTACATTCCACTATTAGGGCCAGGAGACACCTGGTTTTCAACTTTGTTAGAGCTAAACATTGTGACATACTGATATATCACAATGTTTGAAAGAAGGATGGAGCTAGGGAGAAGCAATTGGCTGGCTTCATGGTTTTCCCCACATGGTGATATTTTGCACAGCACACTCACATACCGTGATTTGCAATATATTGCTAGGTCAAAAATTATGAAAACAGTATCATTATATGGACTTGAAACCAGTTTTGGATGATATATCGCCCACCCCTAACGTGAATCATGATTTGTGATATATTACCAGGTCACGCGGGTATATTACCAGGGACGCGGGTGGCGCTGTGGGTTAAACAACAGAGCCTAGGACTTGCCGATCAGAAGGTCGGCGGTTCGAATCCCCACAACGAGGTGAGCTCCCGTTGTTCAGTCCCTGCTCCTGCCAACCTAGCAGTTCGAAAGCACGTCAAAGTGCAAGTAGATAAATAGGTACTGCTCCAGCGGGAAGGTAAACTGAATTTCCGTGCGCTGCTCTGGTTCACCAGAAGCGGCTTAGTCATGCTGGCTACATGACCCGGAAGCTGTACACCGGCTCCCTTGGCCAATAAAGCAAGATGAGCGCCGCAACCCCAGAATCGGTCACAACTGGACCTAATGGTCAGGGGTCCCTTTACCTTGTCAAAAATTATGAATCCAGTATCATATATGGATTTAAAACTGGTTTATTGATATCTCACCCAGCCCTATCCCCTGTATTACTGGAAGTGGTTTATTATGTTATGTAAAAGCTCAGGCACAATGAGGAAATGACAGCATTCTTTTCGCACAGTGGCCAACCAAATGGAATGAGAATCTCTCTCCACTTGCAACTCCCAACTCCCAGGAACTGGTACCCAGAGGCATGCAGCCTCCATCAGGCGAGATGGAACACAGCCCTCATGTTTCACCAGTCCTATGCCAACACTAACCACTACACCACACCACCCTTGGAAGAGGGAGCCTCACCCAGCTCATCTGTTATCAGCAACTTCCCCTGGACAGAGTTCCGGCACTGGTTACCGGGCTGGCTGCCATTCCCGGAGTTGAACTGCACTTTCCATGCGATCGGGTGATCCTCGTCCTGCACCTGGAGGAGATTCCGATCTCGTACGGCTCGCTCTTCCTGAAACGGAAAACAGAGGAGCATGGGAAGCAAGCTACAGTCCTGTCCTCCCGATGCTGCCTGAACCTGCAGCAGGGGAGAAGATTTCAAAAGGTCATTTTGTGCATTGTATTTTTCCGTTGGGGGGGGGGTGTTTGCCCATGCCTCATTTCAAAAAAACCCAAGACGCATGGGTCTCACAAGCTGCTACATCTGTCAATTTAAAGAGCACAGAGACGGTTGTGCAAGTTGCTCTTTCAGCCAGACTGCTCCTATGTTTTGATTTGAATCCAGCCCCTTAAAAAAAACACCACAACAACCCGCCTGAACTATGGCCACCATCAAAACATAAATGTATTTCTTTTTATTTTTATTTAATTTACATTTTACCAAATTCACATTTCCATAACCAAAAGCATTGCTCACACTGAGCACTGACCTCCCCCCGTCCCGCATTCTGGCTTTCATAAATAATCACTTACATCTTAGCATTTCTATATCCACTTATTTACCTTCTTTTCTTCTTGATAAACTTCACCTCATTAAATATATATCAGTTCCCTGTGTTCACATTGCAAAATATTTCAACTCAAACATTTTCAAATGTTTACAATGTTCTTTCATATATAATTTAAATTTACTCCAGTCCTTTTGAAACAGATCGTCGCATTGATTTCGGATCTTCCCCGTCAACTTTGCCAATTCTATGTATTCTATGATCTTGGTCTGCCTTTCTTCCACTGCTGGAAGTTCCTGCTTTTTCCATTTCTGGGCCAAAAGTATGCTTGCTGACGTTGTGGCATACATAAACAAATTTACATCACAACCATAAATTTAAAGCAAACGGTCATGGCTTCCCCAAAAGAACCCTGGGTGCTGAGAGTTATTAGGAGGTATTCCCCATGCTCCCCTCACAGACCTACACTTCACAGTTTCCTATGAAGAGGGAGTGATGGTTAAACCACTCTGGGAAATGTAGCGTGAAGCAGCCCCTGCAAAAAGTTGGGACGATTGACTTTGTAGCTCCTTCGTTTCAAACTATATTACTGAGCCAAACAATGGGCTTGAAGTATGGAACTGAGGCAGCCCAGCACCTAAAGAGGCTGGTCATCCATAATGCCAAATTTCCCTTTGAATCTTGCCCCTGCTATGAGTTCACTCTGTCACCTTAGGTAAGCCCCTCAGGCCCTCCCTTCACATCCGCAAGATGGTGACCACGTTGACCGACCTTACAGGGTTGTTGTGTAAAGAGTTCAACAAAGGTGGAACGTGAAAAGCACACTGAACCCCTGAGAGCTCTATTGCAGGGATAGCCAAGGGGGTGCCCTCTATATGTGACGGACTGCGGCTCTCACCTTCCCAGACCATTGGCTGTGTTGTGCTTTATACAAATGCTAATGTTTATAGTTTAAATATAATGTTTAAAGCTATGGTTTTCCCAGTAGTGATGTATGGAAGTGAGAGCTGGACCATAAAGTGCGGCAAGAGTATTGTTAGCTGAGAAATGGAAACAAGAAGAAATTCCGACGAAAGAAGAATGGCAGACGAAATTAATGGACTATGCAGAATTGGACAAAATGACAGGAAGGATTCGAAACCTGCGGGACCAGAGATTTACAGAAGATTGGAAGAAGTATATGAATTATTTGAAGAGCAACTGAATTCAACAAATTACGCTAGTAGGACCACAAGAAGTTTTATAAGGAGAAATATATGAAGTGTTACAAAGTAGAAAAAGATAGAGATATTGGTTATGAGTTTCAAATGTAATAGGGAGGATAAGAAATGCATACTGAGAGATTAGATTGGAAAATTTTCAGACAGGATTGATGAAGTCAAAAATTTGAATAAGATGTAAAACTATGTTTAATTACTGTTGAAAATGATATGTTAAAAAAACTAATAAAAATTATACACACACACACACACACACACACAAAAAGAGAGCTGGACCATAAAGAAGGCTGATAGCCAAAGAATTGATCCTTTTGAATTCTGGTGCTGGAGGAGACTCTTGGGAGTCCCATGGACTGCAAGAAGATCAAACCGATCCATTCTGAAGGAACAGGTTGGTAGCCATGTTAGTCTGCCATAGTCGAAACAAAAAAAAAAAAAAATCCTTCCAGTAGCACCTTAGAGATCAACTAAGTTGGTGCTACTGGAATGATTTTTTAAATTTTGTTTCGACTACGGCATTGGTATGAGCTTTTGTGTGCATGCACACGTATCTGAAGAAGTGTGCATGCACACAAAAGCTCATACCAATAACAAGCTTAGTTGGTCTCTAAGGTGCTACTGCAAGGAATTTTTTTTATTTCATTCTGAAGGAAATCAGCCCTGAGTGCTTACTGGAAGGACAGATCCTGAAGCTGAGGCTCCAGTACTTTGGCCCCCTCATGAGAAGAGAAGACTCCCTGGAAAAGACCCTGATGTTGGGAAAGATTGAGGGCACAAGGAGAAGGGGATGGCAGAGGACGAGATGGCTACCAGCATGAGTTTGACCAAACTGTGGGAGGCAGTGGAAGACAGGAGTGCCTGGCGTGCTCTGGTCCATGGGGTCACGAAGAGTCGGACACGACTCAACAACAACAACAATGTTTATAGTATTAGATCCAGGGGCCTTCCAAGTCTATCATCCTGTTCTCACAGCGGCCACACAACCAGCAAGCGGGACACAAACACAAGGTTTCCAGCAACTGGGATTCAGAAGCACTTCTGCCTCCAACGGTGAGAGGCAGCGATGGCGCAGTGGTTAGAGTTTTAGACTAGGACCTGGGAGACCAGGGTTCAAATCTCCATGGCGCTCACATGTGGACCAACTTGGGCGGAATGCTGCCTCTCAGCCTAACCTACTTCACAGGGTTGTTGTGTGAAGGATAATTTGGGGGGCAGGGGAGAACCCCGTCGGCCACTTTGATATATACCGTAAACGCGATCGATACAAATAACAGAGACGCCGGAAAACGAAACCAGAGAGAGGGGGGGGTGAGAGAGTGGGGGGTGTTGGGGCGGGTGGGGGGTCTCGACTGACCTGCTTGAAGGTGCTGCTGAGGAAATAGATGAGGGACAGCCCGAAGACGACCCCCAGGACCCAGCGCTTCCGAAGCAGCCTCCGCCACACCAGGGCCAGAATCTGCACCATGGAGAAGGACTAAGCGGGGGTCAAGGGCGACCCGGAAAGAGAACGGGGGGCGGCGGATCGGGCTCTTCCTTGGCTTGGCTAGCCCACCCGGGGGTCTGGGGCGCGAGGGGGAGCCCGGGAGACCCCCGCCTCATCCCCGGGCAGGCCTCCGGGGGCGATCGTGGGGGGCATGTGAAGGGGAGGGAGACACGGGGTGACCGGGAGCCGCTTCAGAGAGGGTGAACTTTCTGAGCAGCCAAGGAGTCCCTTTCCTTGCTCTCCCACCAAAAAAACAAAAACAAAATCCCGCTTCCAAGTTGATCCGAATCGAGGATCCGAATTAAGGGAGCGGCGATCCGAATTAAGGGCCTGGATCCGAATTATGGGAGCGGCGATCCGAATTAAGGAGATGGCACGGAAAGCAAGCCCAGGGAGTTGGGGGCGCGGGGGGGGGCTTCTTCGCCTGCCTTTGTGCGGCGATCGCAGGAACGCTCGGCTGCCTTCCTCCGTCTCTCTCCTCCCTCCCCCCGGAAGCGAGGGGGTTACTTTGTGTCCAATTGTGAACGCTCCGGAGGGAGGGGTGGAGACGGAAGTCACGTGCGTGGGGGGGGAGCGCGGGGGAGGGAAGGAGGGAGGAGCAAGGAGGGAGGGGCCGATCCGCCTCGCAGCCCGGGGACCAGGTAATATAATGTTCCATCAGGCGTGGAGGGATGGCGATGGTGTATGTTTTTATTCCTCCATTCATTTCTGATTGCTCTCTTGCTTTATGGGTGGCTGGGAGTTCCAAGACGATCGTCTCCTTTCTTGGTTGGAAAATAAAAATAAGCCAGGAGTAAAGAAAGATGGAGGGGGAAGTTAAGCTTGGGAGGGTTAAGGTTGCCCCCCCTTCATTTGCGCCCCCATCTCATGCCCCTGACCAACCAGCAAGACACCCCAGTGTTGCATGCCATGTTTATCTCTCGCTCTAAATACAGAGGAACAGCCAATGCTTTGATCAAGGGCCTAGATCTCACTGAGGTGGAAAGCCTGGACCACTTCAGGCTGTTGTTTTAGCTGCTGGCGTTAGGGTATATTCCTCCCTACCAAGTTTGGGACATATAGACCTGCATGTAAACAGCCAGCCCATCGGGGAGGAGTCTCGACCCAGAATCCTGACCTGCTTGTTCTTGCATGTGCAGGGATAAATTTTGTTTGTATGGATAGGGGAGCGTTCAAGGGGAAAGAGCAGTTGAGCACATGCTTTTCATGCAAAAGGTCCCAGGTTCATGTCCCCAGTGTCCGTAGGACTGGGAGAGATTTCCAAGAGCTGCTGCCAGTCAGTGTTTACAAACTGGGCTAGACAGGCCACAGGTCTGTCTTGGAATAGGGCCTCTTCCTGTTTCAGAGGTGGTACAGTGGTACCTCGGGTTACAGGCACTTCAGGTTACATACGCTTCAGGTTACAGACTCCGCTAACCCAGAAATATTACCTCGGGTTAAGAACTTTGCTTCAGGATGAGAACAGAAATCGTGCTTCGGCGGCACGGCAGCAGCAGGAGACCCCATTAACTAAAGTGGTGCTTCAGGTTAAGAACAGTTTCAGGTTAAGAACAGACCTCTAGAACGAATTAAGTTCTTAACCCGAAGTACCACTGTATATTAAAAGCACACACTCTCAGTCACCAAAGAATGCTGGGAACTCTAGTTTATCCCTCTCAGATCTACAATTCCCAGCACCCTTAAACTACAGCTCCCAGAATTATGGTGCAGGGGGGTTTTATGATGTTCTCACATCCTAAGTATGATGAAGGGTGCTGCAGTTATCAAGGTAATTCCACTCACCTCCAGTGAAAAACTACAGCTAAGAACCATATGTAGAATGAGGGGGAAGAATTCTAGACTTGGCATTAACTGGGAAGCTCAGGTAACAGTGATGGGCAGGACATGTTTTTGTTTTTTTTAACCAACATACCAGTTGTGACCCTATCTGGAGAAGATGCATCTTGTCTCAGGTTTTCAGGCGCAACTGAAATCCAGTCTGGACTATTGCAGGTCACTCCATGATTATAGCATTGTATTGGAAATACTTTTGCATCAGTAACTGTATTTTGCTGTCTGTGCTTTCCTTGAAAGTATTTGTGAATTGCTTTTTAAAATTCTCTATTTATTTGTAACACATTCTTCTGCCATTTGTTAACCTCTAAGTTCATTGGATGGTGCACAATGTTTTCAAAGCAATGCTATAAAATGTAAAAAGAAAAGAAAAATACACAGTGGTCATGAAATTGCAAACAAATTAAAACAGCACTAGAAGAGATCTGTGTTCCTCATCTCGGGACTATATTCTCAGGGTTCTCTGGGGAGAGGGAATGCTCATTTGGCCAGGGTGGCCTAACAGTCAGCCCCTCTTCCCAAGGAACTCTGGGAATTGAAGCCCTTGGAGGGGAATAGGAGCCTCCTGACAGCTCTCAGCACCCTAAATAAACTACAAGTCCCATAATTCTTTGCAGAGAGCCATAATCATTTAAGGGGACGCGGGTGGCGTTGTGGTCTAAACCACTGAGCCTAGGGCTTGCCGATCGGAAGGTCAGCAGTTTGAATCCCTGTGATGGGGTGAGCTCCCATTGCTCGGTCCCAGCTCCTGCCAACCTAGCAGTTCAGAAGCACATCAAAGTGCAAGTAGATAAATAGGTACCACTCCGGCGGGAAGGTAAACGGCGTTTCCGTGCACTTCTCTGGTTTTGCCAGAAGCGGCTTAGTCATGCTGCCACATGACGCGGAAAAACTGTCTGCGGACAAACGTCGGCTCCCTC
Organism: Podarcis gaigeae; assembly: GCF_964106915.1. Taxonomy (NCBI): domain Eukaryota; kingdom Metazoa; phylum Chordata; class Lepidosauria; order Squamata; family Lacertidae; genus Podarcis; species Podarcis gaigeae. The sequence goes on along the minus strand of NC_139693.1, from coordinate 20,123,527 downwards.
GTCCAGTAAAGTGAGATGAGCGCCGCAACCCCAGAGTCATCTGCGACTGGACTTAACTGTCAGGGGGTCCTTTACCTTTACCTTTTTATAACCATTTAAAGTGGTATCAAATCACTTTGCAGTATGATTGTGGCCTAGGAAGGTGCTGTGCTGCGAGAAGCCCTTTGTCTTCTGACTCCCCTCCTTCCTATTTTTCCTGCCTCATTTCTTTTTCCTTTGCAAAATCTCTCAGGGTCGCAACATCTGGAGAACCACGCAGTTGACGATCCAATCCAGCCACCACTTCTCCATCACTTTCTCCAGGGACCGCTTCCCTTCCTTGCATTACAAACTTGGTGTGGTCGTCAGCTTTTGATGCAGCTACAGACCTAAAGGATAGGACCTGACTTTCCTCCAGAGTTCTGTTTCTCCTGGACGCTGTTATTGTGGAGCTTCCGAGATTTGCTCTGCGCCCGTTGCCTTGCGGTACGGTCTTTGTCCAGCCTTCCCAGTAAGAGTTTTGCGCTCCCTGCCACTGAGTGAATGGGGGCCCCGTCTGTGCTCCAGCCGTCTCTCCAATCCTTGCCACTACTTCCTCGCTGCCACCATTGATCTGCCACGTTAATGTTGAGTGTGTTGTGTTTTAAAGTCTTAAGGAAGATGCAGAGACGGCACAGCAGCATCACGGACAGCCTGCCTCCTGAAAGGTTAGTTCTGTTTTAAATGTACGGCATCCTTCTATCTCAACAACTCACTAGGGATGCAGGTAGAGACACCTGTGCCCTTCCAAATATTGTTGGACTCCCATCATTCTTGAGTGTTGGCCATGGTGGCTGGGGCTGATGGGAATTGGAGTCCCACAGCAACATCTGAAAGGCCACAGTTTGTTTACTGGATTTGTAAACACTTCCAAGCGGCTTAAGGTGGCATATGTGGTTCCCCTGATCTCCATTTTATTCCCACAACAATTCTAGGTTAGGCTAAGAGGATTGTTCACAGTTAGGCAGGTGCCAGGCGCATTTTGCACCTGGCTAATGGCCATTTGCGACCAAGTGAAGATGCCTGGGTGCCAGGATGGCTTCTGATGTCTCCACCATCTGGAGGTGCCTGCCTGGGGATCATCGGATCTTGCCTGTTTTCACACACTTAATACCCCAACCTATAGAATTCTATCTGTTCTATTTTACCTGCACAATCAAAATTTCAGGAACCAATATGTTTTTTTCTGTGCAGCTTGAGTGGGAGCAGTGAACAATGTGATAGATAATTGTTGTAGCTTGTCTTCACCCCACTGCCCTGCTCACAGTTGCAAAGAATATTCTAATGTTATGAATGGTCCATTAAGAAAAAGAGGTTGGAATAGACCAATAGATATGGGGGCTGTCCCTGGATCAAGTTAGTTTTCTTCTTTTAAGTTCTCAAAGTTCCGAACGTAGCTCAAGGTTGTCATCTGAACTAGCCAGATGTTTAAATGAGAATCAATCAGTCAGTCCATCCTTTGAAAAATAAGACTTTAGAGCTATCTTGCCCCCAAATGGCAACTGGACATTCTGTTTTGGTGACTGTAACATTGGTTTACAGAGCCATTTGGTGTCTAACTTATGTAACTGAGTTTCTAACACTGGCTAAGAGACAAAAGACTCTGGCCCGGAGTCACCCAATGTGCTTTGTGGCTGAGTGGGGATTTGAACCCTGGTCTCCCAGATTTTAGCTGAGCTCTCTAACCATTACACCACACTGGCTCTCAGTGCTGCCTTAAACAACACATAGGTTTCTAAAAGAAAAGGTGGCTCTTTATGTATCCAAATGGACCCAAGCCATGTATAGCAGGAATGGGGAACTACGACCCCCACTGTCCCTGACCATTGGCCATGATACCTGGGGCTGATGGGAGCTGGAGTCTAACAACATCCAGGGGGCTACAGGTTCTCTGCTTTATGGCCTAAGCCTGCAGACCTTGCAGCCTGTTTTCATATGAGCCCTTATGTTCTATGGAAGGCACGGCCTGAAGAACATTGCTGCAGAGCCTTCTCGGTGGTGGCTCCGTACCTATAGAACCTGGTGCCAGTGGAGGCCTCGCTGTCACCCTCAATTCCCTCATTGAGCAAACTGGTAAAAACAGAACCCTTTTTGGACTCGGGACTCGGCCTGTGCCTGTGTTGCTTTGCCTGTTGCCGTTGCACAGAGTTTTGTAAACACCGCTTCATCACAAAAGCCTCCAAGAGGTTTTGTTGCATTTCTTTTATATTGTGGGTTGTTGGTTTAAATATTTTCTTTTAGACTTTTCTGTGCTGTTTTTGACTGGTTGCTGGCAGATTTCAGAGGTGTTATTGAAATGGCCGTGGCGGCAAAATTTTAAAAAAATCCATGTCACAAAGCAAAGTCAGCCGTGTCAGGTTAAAAGGAACCGTAAATGCACAACTGCTCCCCCCCCCCCACTTAAAGATAGAAGTCTTTCTGCCAAGCCTTTCTTGGGTGCCTCCTATGGGAGTGTTACCCTAGAGGACCCCCATAGTATTGGATCGGGCTGTTGCGACCTCACCAGGCAATTGAGATGCTCTGTACGTGGTTCACATGTTCCCAGGGAAGAGCATGGAGATGTCTGTGTTTGTGATTTATTTTTTAATTCCTGAGCCCTGGGAGAACTGATTAGTTGCCCCGTTAATTTGGAGGTGGGGGCATAAAGCCACATGACAAAGTATCTTGCTCACCGTTTTATTTCCCTGTGTGTCTTGTGTGTGAACCTAGCCTTTGAGGAGTAGCTATAAAAATAGCTGAGAAGCAGTGGCTTTGTGTGACTTGGGAGATGCTTGGAGTCGATAAAGAGGTCCAGTGTGGCTGGTGAACTCCATAGGGGGCCTGCCTGGCTGCACACATCGTTTCTAAACTTGGAGGAGTTGGGGCGCAGGGAATGGATCCACAACCCGGAGAGATTTCGCAGCTCCCATGTGTCTCTTTGTGGCTTCAGACTTTTGCTGATCATCTTCTCCTTTTAACAAGTTGTGTTTTGAAATATCTTTCTCCTCCTCCACCTCCTTCTTCCAATTACTTTCTCAATCCCCCCTCTAAACCACAGTCCCGAGATGATTTACTCGTGAGATAATTAAAGCCACGAAACCCACAAATGCATTTAGCTGTGATTCCTTCGCTGCAGCGGGTTGGGCTAGATGACCCTTGGGCCCCTTCCAACCCTATATTTCTATGATCCTGTGATTTAAAGCAAAACTGAAACCCTAACAAGTGGTACAGACCCATTTATCCAGCTAGGAAAGCATATCGGAACCAAAATGCTGTTGTTTCCGAAGGTGTATATATCTGGGCGCCTGTTGTATTTTGACAGGGATGCTGTTTCACAGAGCAGGGGTAAAAGGTAAAGGTAAAGGGACCCCTGACCATTAGTTCCAGTCATGGCCGACTCTGGTGTTGCGGCGCTCATCTCACTTTATTGGCCGAGGGAGCCGGCGTACAGCTTCCGGGTCATGTGGCCAGCATGACTAAGCCACTTCTGGCAAACCAGAGCAGTGCACAGAAACACCGTTTACCTTCCCGCCAGAGTGGTACCTATTTATCTACTTGCACTTTGACGTGCTTTCGAACTGCTAGGTGGGCAGGAGCAGGGACCGAGCAATGGGAGCTCACCCCGTCACGGGGATTCGAACCGCTGACCTTCTGATCAGCAAGTCCTAGGTTCTGTGATTTAACCCACAGCACCACCCACGTCCCTGCAGAGCAGGGCTAGACACTCTAAAATCCCTTCTTGGATAAAGTTTTTGTCCTCTTGGTTTCTGCGTTTTCCAGCCAGCTTTGCCACCTCAGCATATTCCATCTGCTTGGTTTGCCACTCTTCTCTGGTAGGGACTTTGTCTTCTTTCCAACTTTGGGCTAATAACATCCGGGCGGCTGTTGTTATAAAAGAATAGGGAAAATGTTGTTATAAAAGAATAGGGAAAAGTTATTTAGGAGACCACTGTAAGCAGATAGAAACAAGAGCAGGGTTTTGACCTGCTTGTAGTGCAAAGAATATTAAGGACAATATGGCTTGATATAAACATTGGAGTATGGAAGAATAGGCAGTTGTAGATGTTTAAAATAAGACTCCTTGGAGGGGATGGAGGGACGTCTCAGTATTCGGAGAATCTCCTCACACAGATATGTTCTTGTGAAGTTTGTGTTTATTAGTACTGTACTTTGTATTTGTAAAACCAATGAAAATTATTTTAAAAATGAAATTATCCCTTCTTGGAGTTACCGCAGAGCAAGGGGCTTCTGAGATCTCTGGAGCTGGCAAGAGAGACTTTCCCGCAGACTGCAGCAATCAACCGGGTGTATGAGGAGAAAGTTTTTTCCTTACATTCGAGCTAGCACCTGATTAACCAAATTTTAGTTTAATCTGATTCTTTCTTTCCCTGTTACTATTATTATTATTACAGTGGTACCTTGGTTCTCAAACTTAATCCGTTCCGGAAGTCCATTCCAAAACCAAAGCGTTCCAAAACCAAAGCGTGCTTTCCCATAGAAAGTAATGCAAAACAGATTAATCCATTCTAGACTTTTAAAATCAACCCCTTAAAAAGGAATTTAACATGAATTTTACTAACGAGACCATTGATCCATAAAATGAAAGCAATAATCAATGTACTGTACTATAAAATAAGTAAGACAATATTGTAGATGATAAAAATTAAAATTCAGGTTTTTTTCTTACCTGCACTGATGATAGTCATTGTTTGGATGGGGGGCTTTTATCCATTTCCACAGTCACACTATCAATCAGTAGCTGAACTGGGTTCCACACAGTCACAAAAACAATTTAACCGAAAACTGAAAAATAAATAGCAAAGACAAAAGCACCAAACTTAATCCATTCTGGAAGTCCGTTTGACTTCCGAAATGTTCAAAAACCAAGGCACAGCACAGCTTCTAATTGGTGCAGGTGCCCCAGAAACAATAGCCACATCGGACGTTTGGCTTCTGAAAAACGTTTGAAAACCGGAACACTTACTTCTGGGTTTTCAGCGTTTGGGAACCAAGGTGTTTGAGTACCAAGGCATTTGAGAACCAAGGCATTTGAGAGCCAAGGCACCACTGTATTATTACTTGGATGTATGTGTGTGTGTTTATACTAGAAGCCGGAGTCAAACCATCTCCTCCGAGACGAGTGTGGATGAAGGCGGCATTTTCGAAGGTCTCAAGACGGAAGCTCCCTCCCCGCAGCAGCTTTTCTCTGGACTGGGGGGCATCCCGTCGGGCACCATCGCAGCCACCCCTTTCCAATCCAGCTTGGTCCTGGGGTCCTCGGCGGGAGGCGGGGAGGTGTTCATCCAGATGCCTTCCTCGCGGGAGGAGGGGCCCAGCCGGCCAGAAGGAGGTCCCTTCCACCACCGGCAGCAGCCCCACCACTACCACCACAGCCACCAGCGCGGTTCCTCCCTGCTGCACATGGCCGGCGGTGACCGCCACGGACACACCGAGGAGGGGCCTGAGGATCAGCCTGGGACGCCAGCCCCTGCTCTTTCGGAGCTGAAAGCGGTCGTCTCCTGGTTGCAGAAGGGACTCCCCTTCATTATCATCCTCTTGGCGAAAGTCTGTTTCCAGCATAAGCTTGGTAAGGTTCGACGCTTGGAGCAAATGTAAGAACTTGGTGAGTCCAGTGCAGTGGTATCTCGGGTTACATATGCTTCAGGTTACATACGCTTCAGGTTACAGACTCCGCTAACCCAGAAATAGGGCTTCAGGATAAGAACAGAAATTAGGCTCCGGTGGTGTGGCAGCAGCAGGAGGCCGCATTAGCTAAAGTGGTGCTTCAGGTTAAGAACAGTTTCAGGTTAAGAACGGACCTCCGGAACGAATTAAGTACTTAACCCGAGGTACCACTGTAGTGTAGCAGCAAATCCAGGAGTTCGGGGCCTTCATGGTAGTCACAACCACACACACACACACCTCTGTGATTATACAACCTTCCAAGATCATACAATAATCTTACAATACAGTTGTACCTTGGAAGTCAACACCTTGCAACTCGAACGTTTTGGCTCCCAAGCGCCGCAAACCTGGAAGTGAGTGCTCCAGTTTGTGAACGTTCTTTGGAACCCAAACTTCCGACGCAGGTTCTGCGGCTTCTGATTGGCTGCAGGAAGCTCCTGCAGCCAACTGGAAGCTGCGTCTTGGTTTCCAAACGTTTTGGAAGTTGAATGGACTTCCGGAGCAGATTCCAAGGAACGACTGTATAAAAATAGGATACACGTTAATCAATGGACTGACTCTAGGACGACACTCGCTGCTTTTGTCTGGATAAATATGACAACATTTGAAATGAGTTTATACAGAATGAAGGAGGCTATTGACATCTACATATGTATTAGGATAATAACACTACAGTCATACCTTGGAAGTAGAACGGAATCCATTCCGGAAGTCTGTTTGGCTTCCAAAACATTTGAAACCGAAGTGCGGCTTCTGATTGTCTGCAGGAAGTTCCTGCAGCCAGTTGGAAACCGCGGAAGCCCGGTTGACTAATTGGCTTCCAAAAGAACATTCAAAAAGTGGAACAGTTACTTCCAGGTTTCGATCGTTTGGGAGCCAAAATGTTCAAGAACTAGGCTGTTTGACTTCCAAGGTACGACTGTATATCAATTTATATAAGAATGTATGGGGGTATATTACATTGCATTTTTGTACACATACCCCCCCCCCACTTTCTTATACATATCTTTGTTCTTTTTTCCTCCTCACGTCCCCCCACTTTTTGCTCTGAATTACTTTATTTCTTTATAATTAATTCCTCCAAATAAAATATTCATAATCAAAATACAATAATCTTAGAATTATGCAATAATCTCAAGGGGTCCTTTCAGCGAGGTCTGATATTTCCTGTGCATGCACACAGGCAAGTGGTTTGGAGTGCTACAATATCTTCTTTCGGAGTGACTTCAGTTGTGTTTTCCTTGAAGGTCCATTATATATGTAACAGGACTTGCGCACCATCCCCTTGAAACTGAAGCACCTGGTGCTTTCAGTGTTCCTAAATCTTAGCTTTGGGGCGTATAGAACAACTCATTTTTGGGGTTCTTTCCACACACCTTCTCCAGAGTGACCCTAGGAGCCGATCCTCCGTGGCTCACCTCTGTTGACTCACCTCCTTTCATTCCGATTGGCTCCACTCCGTACAGAGGGTGAAAAGACTTAATCTCAGTGGATTAAAAGCTACTTTCGTGCTGACTGAACAGCTGTAGGCCCCTGGAGACCCTACTGGAGAGATAGTAATGGTGTCTTTGACCCCCTGCAACCCCGGACCACTGTGCCACTGAACACATCAGAAGAAATACCGGTATTCCATCCAGGGGCAAAACTAGGCTTTATTTCACCTAGGTCTTTGACCTAGTTGGCACACACCCCAACCCCCCGTGTATTTGCACACACAAACACACACACAGGCTGGGAGCCTCAATGGCGTCTCTCTGGAGGCTTCACCCGGGGCAAAAAAACCTTGGCTAGCCCCACTCCCGCTGTAGCTACAGTTCTGATTCCCATCCACACCCCTGCTCTCACAATGGTGACCGAGGATTTGGATGGGGTTGGTTGCTTCCCCTGTGTAGGAGCACAGGATGACATGACTGTTGTTTGTTGTGCTAGATCAGGGGTCAGCAAGGTTTATCTTGCCTGGGCCGGATCAGTCCCACGGAGATCCCTCCGTGGGCTGGATCGTGCATGTGCCCGCTGTTAAGTTGTGGGTGAACATATCAAACGACACAGTGATTCTTCAAACAGCTCTTGTTTATTCACAGGCCAGAACAGAACTGAACTGAAGGGTTCAGCCAGCCTGCTTATATAGAGCTCCACTAGAACGCAACAGTAACCATTTTCTGTAACTATCCAATCACTGAATGTCACTTTCGATCCCTTATTTGCATATGTGGACCTGAACTATCTACAGTATCCCCCTGCTGGCCCAGGGTGACAACTTCAGTACATAACACCCACAATTTTCGGCGTCTGTACAGACGCGGTTTCAGCCACCGTGGAAGCGAGTTGCCGCAGTGGTTTAGTGCGGTGGGCAGGTGGCTCGGTTTGGGGCAGCTCATGGGCCAGTCAAATTGCCTCCACGGGTCACTTCCAGCCCATGGGCCTTAGGTTGGTGGCCCCTGTGGTAGATGTACAGGTTGTGTTTCTCTTTCTCTCTGTAGGAATTGCTCTGTGCATCGGCATGGCAAGCACATTCGCATATGCAAACTCGACTCTTCGAGAACAGGTGTCCCTGAAGGTGAGTTGCGGAACAGGGATGCCCAAAGGGTCCTCTGGACAGTGGTTGGTGGTTGGCAGTGGGGTGGATGGGTCTGAAGGGAGATCTCTGGACTCCTGGCATAATGAAGCCCAAGGGCTAAGAGGAGTTCCTTTCTTAAGATAGGTTTCAAACCAATAGGAACATCCTCCATAGAAAGGCACTGGGAACAAGCAATGTCAAGATCAGCTGAACTTTGCTGCTTATTTTTCTGTGATTACATAACAAAAAAGTGTGGGGTTTTGTTTTGTTTTACATTATGAACTTCCTTAGAACTGGAGAAGACCCATCCCTGCCTCAGGGAATCTACAGTCTAAAATTCACCACAGGCAATGAAAGCAGAGACAGGGATAAGTAGGTTCAGCAGTCTTGGAGTTCTTTTTTTCATACAGCAAGTTGGTAGTCTTAATGAGAACTATCTTTGGAGTCTCTGGGATTACATATTGGGCTTTCTGTTTTTGTTGTTCTCCTCAGGAAAAGCGGTCTGTGCTGGTGGTGTTCTGGATCCTGGCCTTCCTCACAGGAAACACCCTGTACTTGCTGTATACTTTCAGCTCCCAGCAGTTGTACAACAGGTAAGCAAAACGGCTTGGACCCTTGAGAAAAACAGGTAGCCAGCTGCTCATCAGAAGAGCAAGGAGGGATTGAATGAAAGGGGGAGAAACACTTTTTTTTTGCTTGTGTGTGACTGGAAGGGACCTGGAGAAAGCTCACAGCCAGATAAACAAGAGTGTGAGAACCTGCATCCCTCCAGGAGCTGCTGGACTACAACTCCCACTATCTGTGACCATTGGCCATGCTAGCTGGCACTGATGGGAGTTGGAGTTCTCCAGCGTCTGAAACATTGGAAGCAGCCTTGCACCGAGTCAGACCACTTATTCACCTAAATAATAATAATAATTTTTTATTTATACCTAGCCAGTGTTTCATTTCCTTCCTTCCTTCCTTCCTTCCTTCCTTCCTTCCTTCCTTTTTTGGTAAAAAATAAAAGGTGTCCCCATGCTCATATATTGATGAAAATGTGGGTGCCAGCACAAAATGGCTGCGATGAGCGACAAACAAGAGGTGTGTGATTACTGCTACAAAAAAAGGCTTGCACCTGAGCTCAGCATTGTCCACAGTGACTATAGCTGTTCAGGGTGCTGAGAGTTGTTCAGAAGACCCCCTATTCTCCCTATTCTCCCTTCACAGAGCTACAATTCCCGGGGTGCTTTAACAACCAATCCTTCTTCCCAAGGAAGTTTGTTTAGGGTGCTGAGAGTTGCTAGGAGACGCCTCCCCTGCCGCCGCCATATTCCTCACAGAGCTACAATTCCCAGAATTCTCTGGGAAAGGGGACTGACTATTAAACCACTCCTGGAATTGTAGCTCTCTGAAGAGATTTGGAGGGGGTGTCTTCCTAACAACTCAGCACTCTGAACAAACTACAGTTCCCATGATTCTTTGGAGGGAAGCGATGGCTGTTTAAAGAGGTGTAAGGCTGCTGGTGTAGATGGGTTCCACTGTGCAAATCATAGCATTGGGCTTTGTGATCTAAAATAAAGCCATTTCTTAATCTGGATATTCTGGGCCCTGGATGAGAATCCGCAGGTATATTTTGCAAAGCTGAGTGATGTTTGGCATCTAATAGAAATGGGGGGGGTGTCTTGTGGGTAGGAAGGGTGCTTTATCTTCACCCCATATACTTAGAAAGCACAGATATCAGCCTGGATCTTTGGTTGACTTTCTCTTTGCTCAGATTTGCTATTTTGTTTTTGTTTTTCTTTCCGTTTCCCCGATCTAATTTATTTGTGGATTCATTTGTGTGTGTGTCTGCCTGTTTGCTTTTTAAAAATCAATTTCTTTCATTCCCATCTCTGTGTTGCTAGGTTTTCATTTTGGGAGGTCTCTCATTTTCGATTGTTTTTTGTTTTTAGGGTTTAATTTCCATTGTGATGTGCCCATATTGTGAGTATTTTGATTTCTGTTTATCCCAATCCATTTGTTTATTTACTTCGCAAACAAGCTCGTTGATGCTCCCACCCAGCATGAAACCATATCCCGCAGTCGCTGCCTAATTAGGAAGCAAAGCCAGTGCTTAACCGTCCTGGGAATGTGATAGGAATGAGGCTTCAGATTGTTCAGTTGCTGTTGGAAGTGTGGGTGCAACTCTGTTTGCAGAAACGGGTTTGCCTGGGGTTAAAGCAGATGGAGCAAAGGACCTCCAGATTGTGTGTTGGCAAGGCAGAAAAAAGGTATCAAATGAGAATTTACTGGATGCCAAGGTCCAGTTTTGGAGCAAGTACAGTGGTACCTCAGGTTACATATGTTTCAGGTTACATACGCTTCAGGTTACAGACTCCGCTAACCCAGAAATAGTCCTTCAGGTTAAGAACTTTGCTTCAGGATGAGAACAGAAATCGTGCTCCGGCAGCAGCAGGAGGCCCCATTAGCTAAAGTGGTGCTTCAGGTTAAGAACAGTTTCAGGTTAAGAACGGACCTCCGGAAGGAATTAAATACTTAACCCGAGGTACCACTGTACTCTAGTGTGAGAAGCCCAGCAGAGATTTAAAACCACAAAATACGCAGCAAAGTAAAGTGTGGAAATATAGGCTGTTGGACTTTTAAAATTTTCCATCCAAATTATGTACTTCCTGCAAGAAACAATTTTGTTATTTTCTTATTCTACAAATCTCTCTTTCTGTGTGATTGCAACAGGGGGAATTCCCCTCTCTATTTAGATTCATGACCACACTCTGCAGAACAATAGACTCTCAAAACAACACTAATGTCTCACATTGTATATAGCTGATATATAGAAAAGGCGTTACAACACAAGAAAAGAGACAATGCTCATACTTTTGTAAACCACGAAAAACTTAATTTAAAAAAAAATGTGGCGAGATTTCAGTCTTCATTGAGAAGAATGTTCCTTGATTCCTTTTTTAAAAAAAATGATAAATTCACAACAGTATTACAAAAGTATTGCATGCTTAAAAACTGATCTAAATATAACTGATTATTCATACAAATAGCCGTTGCTATAATTGTAAGTGATCAAGACATTATCAACAACTTCTTCTAGAAAAATATGACATTTTCCATACATGTCCACCCTTTTTATTCTTTTCCTTACTGATCAACTCCTGCCATACTAATCAGACACACGTATACTCAGAAGTAAGTTCAAGTTCAACAGAGTTTTATTCTAGATAGATAGATAGATCTAGGATTGCTAAGGTCTTTTTGCATTTATTTCCTCTTCTATAGTGTGCCGTCTATATTGATTTCAGGCTACTATTTCATTTTTCCACTGCCTATTGGAAAATCTCGTTTCTCAAGAATTGTGCGATAAATATGTTAGTTCCTGCTTTGCTTTCTATTGCCTTTTACAGTGACTTTGCCTAAATGTCATGATAAAGCTATGTTTTAGCACAGGGGTCAGCAAACTTTTTCAGCAGGGGGCCAATCCACTGTTCCTCAGACCTTGTGGGGGGCCGGACTGTATTCTGAAGGAAAAAAATGAATGCATTCATATGCCCCACAAATAACCCAGAGATTCATTTTAAATAAAAGGGCACATTCTACTCATGTAAAAACACGCTGATTCCCGGACTGTCCGCAGGTGATTGGGCCGGATCCGGCCCCCAGGCCTTAGTTTGCCTACCCATGTTTTAGCATGATGGGAACAAACTAGATTCCTCCCGGAACCCTGCTGCCCAGCAGTCTCATCCATTCCCCCTTCTGTTTCCGCAACATCTGGAATGAATTTAGAAGCTTTGAATTTTCTTGGGTTATCTGAACTGAGCAAACTGCAGTTAATCTTAACTCTGCTTCTCTTGAAACGAGCCAATTTCAAACCAGGGTTTAGGAAGCTGTATCTTTGTAAACCGCTTAGTGGACTGTTTAAGTGAATTGGTGTGTAAAGTGTTCAAATGAATGAATAAATGAATGAATGAATGAATGACTTGCTTCTTCCTGTCCTGCCCATTTCAGCCTCATCTTCCTGAGACCCAACTTGGAGAAGCTGGATTTCTTCGATCTGATGTGGATTGTGGGGATCACAGACTTTGTACTCAAATACCTCACCATCGGTTTGAAGTGTCTGGTTGTCGCGTTGCCGAAAATTGTACTTGCCGTGAAATCAAAGGTAAAGAGACAGAGAGTCAGAGAGAGAGTTCTATTCTCACTCTGACTGGGATGCAGATCTTATTTTTAAGATGATTTTATTTTGGTTTTTGCCTCTGCATGGGGAGGGATCTGGTGTTGTGGATCAGGCTAGGGCTCCCATCCTTTTCGTTCCAAAGAGTTTAGTTATCCAAAGAGTTTGTTTATATTCTGCTATTTAAAAAACAAATAAAAAATCAGAGCGGTTTGCAACAATTGTACATGAAAGTTAAATTCAGAAGCTGTTTAACTATTATGCGAAGGCATGTTGTTAATTGCCTCTGTAAATCAGACAGGATGGAAAAGATTTCAGCACGCAGTTGAAACAAAGGCCACCTGCTGGATCTCTAGTGGCAGTGTGTTCCACAAGACTAGGCATTAAGGCTCAGTTTCTTGTTGTTGTCAAATGAGCCTGACCAATTGGGGAATGACCAGCAATGCTGCTGCAGATGAGCTCCTGGATGATCAAATTGAGATTCCTTCACTGAAGTGGGGCTGGGCTAGATGACCCTTGGGGTCCCTTCCAACTCTACAATTCTATGATCTCTAAGTAGGGCTTGGATGGTCCCCTTCCTGAAACCTTGGGGAGCCACTGCCGCTCAATATGGACCACATTGAGCTTAAAAAAAAGTTTAAGTATAACTTTATGAAAAATACCGAAGCTTTTCTACTAGGGATAACAGACACAGGTATAGCAAAAGAAGATCGGAAAATATTCCTCTATGCCACAGGAGCGGCAAGAATCCTAATGGCTAAAAATTGGAAAAAAGAAACTGTGCCAACAAAAAAGGAATGGCAAGACAAACTGTTAGAGTATATTGAACTGGCTAGATTAACAGAGGCAATTAGAGATCACACTAGACAAGAGTTTCAAAAAGCATGAATGCAGAGAACACTCCACAAAACAGGGCCCTAAAATACACACCTGGACTTGTTTCGATTAATGTCTGCAGGAGACTTTGTGGATATTAAAGTTATAATTAGAAAAATCTTAATAATTATTCATAAAGGAAACATCTTATAAGAAGTAAATAAGGAGGCCAGATACAGGATAAAGGAAGTCTTTTATTTGGTTGTATTGTTGTATGTTATGCTCATTGTATGTTATGTTCACATTTAATGAGGGTGGTTTTCTGTATTGGGGGGGGGGTGGGGGAGTTTATGTTATGTTGTAAATAAAATTTCCAGCACAGTGAGCTAGACAGACCAACGGTCTGGCCCGGTAGCTGCCTACTTAATTCAGCCTTTTGTTTCAAGCCATGAGAACAGAATCTTTCTGCAGGGAGGAAGGGTCCAAACTTTGTGGTATAACACCTGCTTTTCATGCAGCAGGTCCCAGGTTCCACCCCCAAAGGAATCTCGAGGTAGGGCTGGGGAACGCCTCCTTGTCTGAAACCCTGGACGGTCACTGCCAGTCTGTGTAGACAGCACTGGGCTAGATGGACCAAGGGGTCTGGCTCAATGTAAGCAGCTTCGAGGTCAGAGGCACCAACGCTTCTGAATACCAGTTGCTGGAAACCACAGGAAATGGAGAGATGCTTTTGTGCTCGGATCCTGCTTGCTGTTTTCCCATTGGGGCGCCTGGTTGGCCGCTGTGAGAACAGGGAGCTGGGCTAGATGGGCCACTGGCCTGATCCAGCAGACTCTTCTTATGTTCTTAATGGAATTAGGAAATGAGAAAATGGGGGTGATGGTGTGGCCGTTCTCCTCCTTTGCTCCCCGTTTCACCTTTATCCCCCCCAGTTTGTACAGAAGCACTTTTGTGTGGGAGACAGATGGGGACCTCTGTGTTAAGCGCACACAATTATCATCCTTCAGCCGGTGCTGAGATTTCAAGCCAGGGGATCAAAGTAATTCTAAATGGGTTTTGCGCGAGTAGGTGTGGTTGGAAAGGTTTGTCCCTAGATGCCGGGGTACTTAAGAAGAAATATTAATTTACCCCTGGCCGTCTTCCAAGAATCTCGCCGCCCTCCCCCTACCGCAAGCCTCTGATGATCATGATTATTATTATTATTTTATTTGGGGAGATTAATGGGCTGGGTCATGGCATAATCCAGCTTGGGGAGCGGGTGATGGTGGTAAAAACCCATCCAACATGCAAACGATGCAAATCGTCAGCCCAAGACAAATTGCAGAGCTGGAAGAGGTTCACAGCCTTTGCTTGCTTGTCTAAGAGCCGTCCCAAGTCCTCATTAATCCTTGTCCCAGAGAAGAAAGAGACTGTGCCTGTATTTTTCAACCACACCAGGAGGCTGGTAAGATTGCATCTGTCAGGGGCCCCCTAATGGCTCGCAGCACAGATGCCTCATTCTGAAAATACTTTTTCTCTTTGTCGAGACGCTGATCATCATCTCGAGTTGCCGTCTTTCTTCCTGCCGACCTTGAAAACAAGACCCTCTTGAGTGCTAGACTGAGGACGGTGTCTTAAAACCAGCCTTGCGCTTGTGTGTTCTCACTGGAATTCGACATTTTAAAACTGTTAGCTTTGTATGAGTTTTTAAAATCCCTTAAAAAAAGAAAAAAAGAGGCAAGCTTCTAGATCTCATGGTCTTTGAGAAAAGACAGAAAACCTATGTGTTGTCTCCAGCCATCTGCTGTTTTGTACATAAGGGCATGAGGTGAGCCTGCTGGATCAGGCCAATGGCCCATCTAGTCGAGCATCTTGTTCTTACAGCGGCCAGCCACATTCCTGTGGGAAACACGCAATCAGGATTCGAACACAAGTCCACTCTCCCCTCTTGTGTTTTCCAGCACGTGGTATTCAGAAGTGTTGCTGCCTTCAACAATGGAGGCAGAGCATAGCCATTGTGGCTAGTAGCCGAGGGCAGATCTACTATTAGACTAATAATACTTAATCTTGAGGACCCTTAATCCTCGAGAGGCCCCAGAAGACCACATTGCTTGAAATTTTGCTTGAAAAAGTACATCATGCATGTATATAACATTTCCCCAATTTCCCTTAATTTTCACACCCACCCTACCCACCCACCCACACATAACTAAAAAACTATAGGTAAAGGTAAAGGGAGCCCTGACCATTAGGTCCAGTCGTGACCGACTCTGGGGTTGCAGCGCTCATCTCACTTTATTGGCCGAGGGAGCCGGTGTACAGCTTCCGGGTCATGTGGCCAGCATGACTAAGCCGCTTCTGGCGAACCAGAGCAGCGCATGGAAACGCCGTTTACCTTCCCGCTGGAGCGGTACCTATTTATCTACTTGCACTTTGGTGTGCTTTCGAACTGCTAGGTTGGCAGGAGCAGGGATTGAGCAACAGGAGCTCACCCCGTCGCGGGGATTTGAACCACTGACCTTCTGATCAGCAAGTCCTAGGCTCTGTGGTTTAACCCACAGCGCCACCCGCATCCCAAAAAACTATAAGGCATAGGAAATTTTTATTCACTCCAGTGACTTTGGCATGTGAGATAATCCAGTACAGCATCTTTAATGCAAATCTGATTGTATGTATGTATGTATGTATGTGGTGATCTGTTGTGGAACAACCCCATTGAAGAAGATGACAGTGGCTACCCAGGCCTCCTTGCTGGTTGTGAAGGGGGCCCCTTAACTGTTCAGGCTTCAGGCTCCCAAAAATGTAAGTTTGCCACTGCTGGTAGCCATTGATGACCTCATGCACCTCCAAAATTTGCCTAATCTTTAAAGAAACCACCTCCAAATTGGTGGCCATCACTGCCGAGTTCTGTAGTTTAACTCTGTACTGCTGCACAAAGAAGTGCTTCCATTTTAGCTGTCGCAGATCTCCCAAAATTCAGCTTCGTTGGACATCTAGGAGTTCTAGCGTTAGGAGAGAGGGAGGAAAACTTTTTCTCTATCTGTTTTCTCTGCGTCACATTCAGAGGCTTGCAAGCACCAGGAGGAAGAGGAGGTGTCTAGCATTTCCCAAATTTCCATCACGAGTATTTCTGTTGCTTGCCTTAAAAAATACTAATCACCCACACCCCTCAAGCTGTCGCTCCTTAGCGGTGTAAATGAGAACCTGCCATTTGCCGCCCGGACAACAATAGGCGCCTCGAGGAGCCACATGGCTCTGGCCGTTTTAATTTACTTTAATTCATTTTCTATTGAACCCAAATGGTATCTGCTTGTTGTGTTGTTTTTAATGGAGGGCGTTCGGGAGAGGTGTAGCCAAGGCCCTCTTGAGGGAAGAGAGGGCCGCAGCTGTTTCAAAGTGCTCCAGCGCTGTGTCTCTGGTATCCGTTGGGCTTTTCAGGTTAGGGATAACTGCGGTTTCTTAAAGGTATGCCAGGGAGGGGGGGAGGAAATGGTTGTTCTCACGCAAAGTGCCTTTGCATGCCACCACTCAGCAGAGACTGTGACCCTCAGTACCTTAAGGATTGTAACTCCCCATACGCATTGACCCAGACCCTGTTCTTGTCATTGGAGAACCTTCTCTCCGTCCCCCATCCCAGAAAGCTTTGGAGAGTGGCAACAAGAGAACGAGCCTTTTCTGTGGTGGCTCCCTGATTATGGAACGCTCTCCCCAGAGAGGCTCGCCTGGCGCCATCATTACATGACTTTAGGCACCAGGCAAAAACAATTCCTCTTTACTGATGCCTATGGCTATTAAATAATCTATGGCTTCTGATAGTGTGGGGAGGAGGACTGTTATTATGATATTTTATTATTAAGCTGTCAGCATGCTTTTTGTTATGTTTTTATCATTGATGTTCTGTAATGTACAGCTGCCATATGTCTGGGATTTCCTGGGCATATCTGGGATTCATCTGTTGGAAATAGCGTCCGGGCGGAATATAAGAAAATCGGCAAAAAATGTCTGGGGAAACCTGGGCGTGTGACAACCCATGTCGGAAGTGTTGGTTTTTTTTAAGCAAATTTCCTTAAAAATATCTGGAAAACTTCATTTTGGGGGAGATTTTGCCCCCACCCTTAAAAAAGAAAAGAAAAAGCTCAACAACTTTGTCCCCACCCCAAAAAACCCCCTTTGTGTCTGGATTTTCTCTTTTTGAAATATGGCGACCCTATGTAATGTGTTTCTTAATGTTGTACACTACCCTGGGATCTTCTGATAAAGAGTAGTATATAAATTGAAATGATGATGATGATAATGTTACATCCATTGTACAGTGGGCTTCACTGGTTGTGCTTTCTAAGGCTCTACTTGGAGTGAACTGCAGTTCCTTTGGGGCACCCCCATCCCAGTGGTGGGCGGAGCCAGAGCCAGAGTAGGCGGAGCACCACTTGTGAGTTTTGAGCTTTGGGCAGCAGTTCCACACACGCTTGCGCACCCCTCTCAATCCATCTGGATAAGCAGAGGGGCTGGGAATAGCTCAAATACTCAGGGAGAGTGTGAAGCAGGGCTGATGAGAAGGGGTGTGGCCTAGGGAAAGCCCTGAGGGCCAGATAGAGTGGCCTGAGGGGCCACATTCATAACCCAGGCCTGGAGTCCCACACCTCTAGACCTAATTATGTTATTGGGGCCCTCTCTTCAGACAGTAGTGTGTGAAGGAAAGGCAGTCACCTTAGATTTTGAGGCCCTACCACTCATTCTGCTGAGTGCCGACCCCCGATAGCTGCCTCCAGAGTCCTGCCTTGATGGTGCCACTCTGGTTTGGAAAAATGCCTGGCCTGTATGCTTTGTTTGCAAACACTGGTAGAAAATGTGAATTGATCGGCGGGATTGTGCGTACTTCTCAACCGATATTGATCCATCGTCTCCCAAGCCCGGGGCAGGGGTGTGATCCTATAAATATGTTCCAGTAATAAAAATATGGAATATTTTCTCACCTGAAAAACCTGTTTGGGCAGAAGATTTAATGGAGAGGGGACGAGCCTGTTGTTGATCAATCTACTCACACGTATGTCTGTGGATCTCTGTCTTATACACATATTCACAAAAATGCCTATTCTGTAGAGTTAGCAATGCCGATCAGAAGGTCAGTGGTTGCGGCGCTCATCTCACTTTATTGGCCAAGGGAGCTGGCGTACAGCTTCCGGGTCATGTGGCCAGCATGACTAAGCCGCTTCTGGCGAACCAGAGCAGCGCACGGAAACGCCGTTTACCTTCCCGCCGGAGTGGTACCTATTTATCTACTTGCACTTTGACGTGCTTTCAAACTCCTAGGTTGGCAGGAGTTAATATAGAATAGGACGTCCCTATTTTCATTGGAGAAATGTTGGAGGGTATGCCATTACCTGGTGAGCTGGCCGGACTAGGCCTAAAGGCAAAAGTAACCCTGAAAGACAAGCGAGGAAGGACTCACTTTGCACCTACAACAGAGGAGAAGGGAGCCGAGAGGACTTTGTGCAGGCCGCCTGCCTTGCCAAACGCCGCTGACAGCCTCCTCATTAGCAAGCGGCTACCCCCTGCGAAGAGCCGCACGCTTTGCTCCAGAGCCTCCCTTCTAATCTACTAAATGGCCTGCGCTTGGGATCTCAGGCTGTTGCCATTACAGATTTGCTCCGCGCGATGGTCCCCTCGGGAGGCAGAGGCGGGGGGCGGCCGGGTCCTTGAGTAAGCGGCTGGCGTGACCTCACTTGCTTTCCCGGGGGATATGAGATCATCCGAAATGCCGAAGCTCTCCAAAGCCCTTCGATTTGCTCAGCGAGAGAGAGAGAGAGCGAGGAGGACAGCTTTGCCGGGTGATCTCATCCTGGGGGACCCCCGGGGGGGAGGGAGGGAGGGGGCCGAGCCTGCTGTTCTCCTCCAGGACCCTAATGGGCTTAATCCCCCTGGTTTTCACTGGCAGCAAGGAGCCAGTATTGGAGAATGGATGGAAATCGGCCGTGTAAACACGTTTTTACCTCTTTTCTTTTAAATGTTTCTCAAGTCTACAAAAGGAGCAGTGCGAATAACTCCCCCAGTATATAAATTCAAGCTTCTCCTCTGCTGGGGTGTGTGTGAAGCCCCCTGTTCTGGGAGGCACAGGGGGACTTGGGAGATTTAGTTTGTGTATTCTGTATGAGAATTGCTTCTTATCCTATGTAATTTTAGCAGATTTGACGGTGGTTTTATTGTCTATGATTGACAGTGTTTTCGGATGATGCCATGGCCTTTAGCTACTGCAGTAAAGTCTACATTGATGACATAGGGAGCTCTCTGGTCAGGCCATAGGTCTATCTTTCTTGGTGCTGCCAACTCTGGCTGGCAGCAGCTCTGCAGGATTTCGGACAGGATCTTTTTCCAGCCCTGTCTTGGGGGTTGAACCTGGGACTTTTCCCATGCAGAGCAGGTGCTCTAGTGCTCAGATGTGCCCCCCCCAATAAAAGTTCTAGTCCTCATGGTTCTGAATAATATCCACCACCTCTTTTGCCCACAGAAGGTCCCAGGATCTGCCTGGAAACCCCCGGAATAGCTAGCAGCCAGTATGGACAAGACTGAACTAGATGGACCAGTGACCTGATAAGGCACATTCTGACGTTCTTAAGAGAAGGGTTGTAGCTCAGGGGTTAGGGCATCTGCTTTGCACGCAAAAGGTCCCAGGTTCGATTCCTGACATCCCCAAGTAGGTCTGGGAGAGAGAACCACAGCCAGGCAGTGTCGCTGAGCTGCAGGTGGCTGGATTCAGTATAAGGCAGCTTCCTCCTGAGCTGCCCGGTGGGCTTTAATAATAATAATAATAATAATAATTTATTTATACCCCGCCCATCTGGCTGAGTTTCCCCAGCCACTCTGGGTGGCTTCCAACAAAGTATTAAAATACAGTGGTCTGTTAAACATTAAAAGCTTCCCTAAAGAGGGCTGCCTTCAGATTTCTTCTAAAAGTTTGGTAGTTGTTCTTTTCTTAGACATCTGGTGGGAGGGGGTTCCACAGGGTGGGTGCCACTACCGAGAAGGCCCTCTGCCTGGTTCCCTGTAACTTGGCTACTCACAGTGTGGGAACCGCCAGAAGGCCCTTGGCACTGGACCTCAGTGTCCGGGCAGAACGATGGGGGTGAAGACGCTCCTTCAGATATACTGGACCGAGGCCATTTAGGGCTTTAAAGGTCAGCACCAACACTTTGAATTGTGCTCGGAAACGTACTGAGAGCCAATGTAGATCTTTCAAGACCAGTGTTAAGTGGTCTCGGCGGCCGCTCCAAGTGACCAGTCTAGCTGCCACATTCTGGATTAGTTGTAGTTTCCGGGTCACCTTCAAAGGTAGCCCCACGTAGAGTGCATTGCAGTAATCCAAGTGAGAGATAACTAGAGCATGCACCACTCGGGCGAGGCAGTCCTCAGGCAGGTAGGGTCTCAGCCTGCATACCAGATGGAGCTGGTAAACAGCTGCCCTGGACATTTTTGTTGATTTGAGCCCTCCCCACAACTTGAGCAGACTGGGCACCCTCTCCTCAAACATCTGGAGGACTGTAGAGGTAGGAGAAGGCTGGGACAAAGGCGAGAGGCACAGCACCCCCTGGGACTGGAAGATATGACGACTGTATTTTTGAGCCGCCTTCCTCTTCCCAGGAGGCCAGCCAGCCAGGAGGTAAACACTGATCTAAATTGCTTTGCAGGTCCCGCAGCGGTTTGCTCTGTTAAAGCCGAGCGCGTCGGGACAGATGCACGGGAAAAGATCCTGGTCCTGGGTTTTCAAAAGGGCCCGAGTGCCGCCTGCCAAGCTGCTGAGCTCCTGCGAGTGGGTGAGGGGGCCTGGGAGCATAGCTGTCAATGTTTCCCCTTTTTAAAGGGAAATTCCCTTATTCCGAATAGGATTCCTCGCAAGGAAAGGGAAACGTTGACAGCTATGCCTGGGAGCTGAGCAAAGCAGTCCGTCGTTCACTCTCTTTATTTCAACACTCAGGGACCGATGCTCAGAAAGAAACTTCATACGAATGTAGGAAACAATCCCGATCAAAAGAAAACAGAAAACCATAGCCATGGAATTACTGATAAATGTGCCCCGGTATATCGTATTGTAGAGTGTCTGGCACAGAAAAACAAAATTAGTGGCCCAGGAGGGGAGGGGAAGCGAGAAGCAGAAGGCGCAGTTTGTTAGCTTTGCCGAAAGACAGGCTTCATCCAGCCCCCCCCCCCCGAAATGTGCTAGCTGGTCAATACAGGAACAACAGTTTTAGAAATGGGTGCCTGAGTTTTGATTGGTGTTTTCCTCTTCCCTCCTTGTTCCTTTTTCCTCGTGTGTCATGTTTTTCTTTTAGATTGTAAGACTGCAGGGGCAGGGACTGTCTGGTTGTAACAGATCATAAGTAAGCCACCGGGGGAGTCTTTGGGGCTGAAGAGCAGGGCACAAATCCTTTAAATCAGGGTTTCCCAAACTTGGGTCTCCAGCTGTTTTTGAACTACAATTCCCACTGGTCGTGCTAGCTAGGGATGATAGGAGTTGTAGTCCCCAAGTAGTTGGAGACACAAGTTTGGGAAACCCTGCTTTAAATAAACAAAATCAGAACTTCAGATTAACTCCTAGCAAGTCCTACATACAGGAAACACCTGTTCAAAAACTCTTTCTTTCCTTAATATGATATGCTTTAAACATGGTCCTTTGAAACCTCAGATACAGTGGCAAACCTGTTTATAGATTTAGTCCAGGTTGCTGCAGAGGGGTGTATGTGAACAGTTGGGTGTAATAAAGGAATAAATGGAACTGGGCAACCTGGATTTGCTAGTTCTATGGTTCCAGGTGATAGCCTGGAAGTAGCCTTTCCTGAGTTTCTCTCTCTCCTACAGGGCAAGTTCTACCTGGTCATTGAGGAGATGAGCCAGCTGTTTCGCTCCCTGGTTCCCATCCAGCTGTGGTATAAATACATCATGGGGGACGACCCGTCCAGCAGCTATTTCCTCGGGGGGATTCTCCTGATCTTGTACAGCCTCTGCAAAGTAAGTGGTTGACCTGAGGGTCAGGGATGGGGAAAGCTTTAGGCCACTTACAGTCTAACCTACCTCACAGGGTTGTGGTGGGGATTAATTGAGGAGGAAGGAGAACCAGCTGCTCCACTTTGAGCTCCTTGCAGGAAAAGTGGGATATAAATGTAGTATTATATTTTCATTTTATTTTTTTAAAAATCCCATCAAGTCATGAGAAAAACCATTTTCTGCTCGAGACCCTGGAAAGCTGCTGCCAGCCAGAGTAGGAAACATTGGTCAAGATAAGACAAGTAGCCTGATCTGGGATAAAGCAGCATTCTGTGTTCCTTTGTGAGGACGTCAGCGCCCATTCACACTGCGCTAGAGTGCAGGTTTAGTCGCCAGTGTTGGTTTTATCAGCCTCCCAGCAGGCTGCCATTCAACAGGCGAAGCTTTGATCTCGCTTCAGAGAAAATGCTGTCGCTTTCCTTGAAAGACAGAAATAGCACCTCCTCCCCCCCCCCCCGCCCCCTCATCCTACGGTGAATTTCTACCTCTTTTTGTTCCAGTCTTTTGACATCTGCGGTCGTGTGGGAAGTGTGAGGAAAGCACTGAAGGTCCTTTGCACCCCCCAGGTACGTAGGCAGCTGCTTTGCTTTCCTATAATTAAGATAATTGGATGCTCCAACAATGGCAAGGAAGAGCATCCATCGGAGCGGCTAGTGACTGACGAGGTTTGCTGCAGGGAGTGCGGGGAATTTCTAGCATTGCGCCGGTTAGGAAAGATTTGAAGAGTCCAGCTAAGTTAGCACATCCCTGGAAATCGCAGGAAATTATTCTCGGCTGTATTCGACCCAAAGCAAGCAATGAAGAAGCAATGGCAGCCAGTGCTTAAATGTGTAGACAAAGGCGGACAGACAGGCTAAAATGTGGCCCACCAGCCCTCTCTACCTGGCCCTTAGAACTCTCCCTAGGCCACGCTTCCAATCCCCAGCCACACCCCTCACCAGCCCTGTTTGACAGCCAAGTGTTTCTGCCCTGGCTGGATACGTGGCCTTGAACTCTGGCCATGCCTCTTGCCCAGGCATAGGCAAACTCGGCCCTCCAGATGTTTTGGGACTACAACTCCCATCATCCCTGACCACTGGTACTGTTAGCTGGGGGTGATGGGAATTGTAGTCCCCAAACATCTGGGCGGCCGAGTTTGCCTATGTCTGCTCTTGCCTCTCTGGATAGGAGGACCAAGGCGGGTGCGTGGGGAAGCCATTCCACTGCACAAAGGTAAAAAATTATATTTCTTGTACCGCCCACCTTTGACCCTGGCCCTTAGAAAGTTGTCCAGAAGGGAGTGCAGCCCTCAGGGTGTTGTAGCGATGTTTTGCATTGGAGTCACTTTCATGCAGGCAACTGACCCTATGCCTCACATTTGAGAGGCAGTGTGGTATAGCAGTGAAGAGTCCCAAGCTAGGACCTGGGAGACCGGGGTTCGAATCTCCCTCAGCCATGAAGCCCACAGGGTATCAGGGACTGGACAGAGGAGGAATAGTGGAGACCGCCTCCCCAGCCTGAGCCTTCCAGAGAAGAGGAAGACAGTACAGTGGTACCTTGGGTTAAGAACTTAATTCGTTCTGGAGGTCTGTTCTTAACCTGAGGTACCACTTTAGCTAATGGGGCCTCCCGCTGCTGCCACACCACAACCGTGCGATTTCTGTTCTCATCCTGAAGCAAAGTTCTTAACCCGAGGTAATATTTCTGGGTTAGCGGAGTCTGTAACCTGAAGCGTATACAGTGGTACCTCGGGTTACATATGCTTCAGGTTACATATGCTTCAGGTTACAGACTCCGCTAACCCAGAAATAGTGCTTCAGGTTAAAAACTTTGCTTCCGGATGAGAACAGAAATCGTGCTCCGGCGGCGCAGCAGCAAGCCCCATTAGCTAAAGTGGTGCTTCAGGTTAAGAACAGTTTCAGGTTAAGTACGGACCTCCGGAACGAATTAAGTACTTAACCCGAGGTACCACTGTATAACCTGAAGCGTCAGTAACCCAAGGTATAGATATACAACAGTGGTTTCCGGGAGGCCATAGCTCAGAGGCAGAGGAGGAGAGAAGCTGGGAAATAATTGGGGAAGACGAGGGGGAAGCAGAGCCAGAGCAGCTGGCTGACATGTTATCACTAGAAAGCATTCCAGACCCCCCTTCTCCCAGAACCCGGTGAGCATTGAAAGAAGGAGAGCAAAGGGCTAAGAGACAAATGGCCCTAAGCGACCACTGTAATAGGGGTGGTGCTGTTAACGATTGAGGAGAGAAGTGGGGTGGTGATTACTCGGAGCAACGCTATTACTCCAAGAGGCTGCTTTTCTCTGTGAATATTGAATAAAAGACCGTGGTAAGAATTCCCCTTGTTTATTTGTTCCTGGCAGCCTACTGTGGGGTGGGTGGGGAGGATCGGATTCCCTGACACCCGACACGGGGTGACCCAGCCTGTGTGTGGCTGCCTGACCTACCTCACAGGGTTGTTGTGGGTATAAAAGACAGGGGAGAAGGCAGGATCGAAATGTCAAACTGAACGGTGTCATCCTGTCATTTTGACTACATGCTTCTGCCTCCTTTTTCCAGACCTACGGGGTCCGTGCCACCAGCCAGCAGTGCAGTGAGGCTGGCGACATCTGTGCCATCTGCCAGGCTGAGTTCCGGGAACCCCTGATCCTCTTATGTCAGGTAATGCAGACTGGTTGGGTGCAGGGCAGCCTGGGCAAAGTGGCGCTGTCCTCACCCGGCTTGCTAAGTCGCCTCTGGGCTTAGTTTGCCAAACTGGGGGGGAGGGGGGAATGATCATACAAATCAGGTGTCACAGCGGCACACAGACACGCACAATGGCACTTTCCATGAAATCTTGCTCAACATGGGGCTGGAACGCACGACGCCGAGTTTAAGAGTGCCATGCTCTTGATTTGTCTGGGAAGAGTACACTGTTAGTTCCTAATACTGAAAAGAGGATTTTTTGTCTTACAGCAGCCAGTGGGGCGGGGGGGCGCATTGGACAAGCTTAGATCCTAATTACTTTTATTTACAGTGGTACCTTGGGTTAAGTACTTAATTCGTTCCGGAGGTCCGTTCTTAACCTGAAACTGTTCTTAACCTGAAGCACCACTTTAGCTAATGGGGCCTCCCGCTGCTGCCGCGCCACCGGAGCACGATTTCTGTTCTCATCCTGAAGCAAAGTTGTTAACCTGAAGCACTATTTCTGGGTTAGCGGAATCTGTAACCTGAAGCGTATGTAACCTGAAGCGTATGTAACCCGAGGTACCACTGTACTTTAGTTTTTGAATGCTTGGGAAGCTATTCCCCCCCCCCCTTTGCATATGTCAACACTTTGAAATTCATTTTTTAAAAAAATGGAAGAAAAAAAAAGAATTGGGGATAGGGTAAAGATTTCAGCCTCCTTAGATTTGGGTCCGACGCCAGCAACAAGCAGCCTCGGGCACCTGCCATCACCCAACAGCGCTCGTTTCTTTGTGGCTCCCGAGCAGCAGGAAGTTACTAGTCAATATTTTTTTATTTTTAAAAAATGAATTTCCGCACAGTGCCACAGAGGGGCACTCGTTCAAATACTCTGGCGCCCCTCCTGGCGGTCCTTTCCATTGCTACATTCGTGCTGCTTCCTGCTCATTGTACACCATCCTGCATTTTCAGCACCCTTTGCCTCTGCAGAAGGTCCTGGGTTCCATAGTAATGACAATAACCTTTCCTCCTTTTGCCTATAAAGCACGTCTTTTGCGAAGAGTGTCTCTGCCTCTGGTTTGACCGGGAGAAGACCTGCCCGCTGTGCCGCTCTGTGGCCGTGGAGACCTTGCGGTGTTGGAAAGACGGTACCACTTCGGCTCATTTCCAGGTGTATTAAACAGGATGAATAGAATGGTGTCTCTCTCTCTCTTTCTTTCCTTTTCTCTTTCTCCTTCTTTGGTGGTGGAAAGAAGGAGCATTTGCCTGTATGCTTACCTGAAGTCATTTCAACCCTGCTCCCCTCCTGTTTGCTGGAGCCTCGCATCTTCACTCAGGACCTGCCAGGAGCTGTGAAGAATGCCCTCCCTTCATACATTTGATGTTTGCGTTGGCCTCATCTGCTCAGAACCAACTAGGCTCTTAAGGGAAGGGAGGTCAGATTGTTGTTTATTTCTTTGACATCTGGTGGGAGGGCGTTCCACAGGGCGGGCGCCACTACCGAGAAGACCCTCTGCCTGGTTCCCTGTAACCTCACTTCTCGCAGTGAGGGAATCGCCAGAAGGCCCTCGGCATTGGACCTCAGTGTCCGGGCAGAAAAATGGAGGTGGAGACGCTCCTTCAGGTATACTGGACCGAGGCCGTTTAGGGCTTTAAAGGTGATGGACCAACTCAGTATTACACACCTTTTCATGTTCCTATAGATGTTCGGAAGCGAGTGGGGGATCTGATGGGCACATCACTTGCTTTTCTTCTGAATGCCGAGCACCTTATTTATGTGCAGAAGGTCTCAGGTACTGCTGAGAGAGACTGCAGAGCTGCTGCCAGTCACTGTCGGCAGTAATAAGCCCGATGGTCCAAGGATCTCGCTGAGTGTTAAGGTAGCTTTCTGTGTTCATAATGGAGGCACCAAACACCTTGTTTGCACCTCTCTTACGTTTTGGGTGACCTAAAAGGAAGGACCTGTTCACAACGGCTCATAATTAACCGAGGGAATTGGCAACCCCATGCTTCAGCGATGGCCACTCAGTTAATACTGTTTTAAAAGAGGTCTTGGACAGATATTTCACAGGGAATACGCCTATCAATGGTTGTGATGGCAAAATGGAGCTTCTCTGTCTAGAGGCATTCTACCAGCCTCAGGGGTGCAACAAGGGCTCTTGCCTTCTCACCCTGCTTTATGGGCTTTCTAGAGGCATCTGGTTTGCCACTTTTAAAAATGGGATTGAATCATAGAATAGTAGAGTTGGAAGGGACCCCAAGGATCATCTAGTCCAACCCCCTGCACAATGCAAGAATATACAGCTGTCCCAAGTGGGGATCGAACTTGCAACCTTGGCATTATCACAACCATGCTCTAACCCAGGCATCCCCAACCTTTGGCCCTCCAGATGTTTTGGACTACAATTCCCATCATCCCGGACCACTGGTCCTGTTAGCTAAGGATCATGGGAGTTGTATTCCAAAACATCTGGAGGGCCACAGGTTGGGAATGCCTGCTCTAACCAGTTGAGCTATCCAGGCTGCATTGGATGGAGCTTTGGTTTGATCCATCCGGGCTCTTTTGTTTGGTCGGGGAATCTGTGTTTCCTACATGTTCCCTGGAGAGCTGATTTCCATGAGATTTGGGGAAGCCTGATCACCAATAACCTCTGGCCTGCATGCCCACAGGGTCGTCAACATCACCCCTGTGTTTAACATGGGGTTCTCTTTTGAGAAAACAGTATCAGATACCAGAGTTTCCTTTTCCCCAGGGATGGGCAGCCTGGTTCGTCCTCCAGATTCTGTTGTACTCCAGATCCCATCATCCTCAGAGACTGTGGCCAGTGGTCAAGTATGATGGGACTTGGAGTCCAACAACACCTGGAGGACCACAGGCTCCTCACCTCCGATTTTTACTTCCTCCAGCATCATCAACAATGGTACAAAAGGTTATTTGCATCAACCAGCTAGGTGTTTCGGATTCTAGTATATATAAGGAAGGTGTGGAATGAAATCATCAAACAGCACATCAGAAAAGCTTCTGGGTCCTGGAAGGGTGCAGTTAATCACTCACAAACCATATATTTGTCATGGTGGCTAATGAAACAGAAATTTTAACTCTTATAGCCAAACATCACTTCCTCTGATTAAATGATGCTGTTTTCAAGGTGGCTGTTATTGAGGATCATAAAATCATAGAATTGGAAAGGGGACACAAGGGTCATCTAGTCCAGCCCTCTGCAATGCAGGAATCTTTTGCCCAACATGGGATTCGAACCCACAACCCTAAGATTAAGAGTCTAGTGCTCTTATACCATTTTATAGGAAAGCCAACTGGTCCAGGTGATTTCCCATTTCCCATTGTTTCTATTTCATTCTCAATATCTGATACCTTCAGGGGGGCTGATAGCATCTCTTTTTTATATTCTTCAATGGTTGGTAGTTTAATATCCTGAGAAAAGTTTTCCACCTCCTCCTCTGGTATATTTTCTGGCCCTTCATATAGCTTTTTGTAGAATTAAAAAAAATCGTTATTTATATCCGTTGATGAGGTCGCTGTGATGTTGTTTTCCTTTCTTATTAAAGGTATTATTTTGTTCGTTTTCTTGTTTTAGATTAGCTAGAATTTTTGTCGGTCTTTCTCCCTGTTCCCAAAATGTTTGCCTTAAACATAATAAGCTGAATTCATTTTTTTGAGCTAGTATAATATTCAGTGTTTGTTGTTGTATTCTTTCATATGTAACCCTGAAGCTAAGCGACGGTGTTACCGCCCTTAAGTTGAATCCATGAGTCCGATATGTAAGCTCTCTGTTAACATTAGCAGCATTTCCATGGAGCTTCCACAAGCTTCTTGCCAACGAACTTATATTAAAGAAAGCTTGCTCCGTTGAATGGGGACGTTGAGTGTCCTGCAAGCTACCACTGTGTGTGGATTTCAGTGTAAATGGAACTTTGTACTGTGTGTCTGTGTCATGGTCCCTTCCCATCTAGCATCTTACCACACACTACTACTGTATTGGCCCAAGGCTCCCTGCTCCTCTCTTGCCTTTCTCCTCAGTTCATGTAGACAGGCAGACTCGGTAAAGTTGGAAGGGACCACAAGGGGTCATCTAGCCCAACTCCCCTGCAGTGCAGGAATTATTCCACCCAACATGGGATTTGAACCCACAACCCTGAGATTGAGAGTCTCGTGCTCTACCGACAGAGCTATCCCTCTTGTGATGCACCAGCTCCTGCAAGAAGATCCTGGGAACCTGTAGCTTAAAGGGAGTACTTTGCAAAGCTAAACCGTGGAACTTGCTCCCAACAAGGTGTTGTGATGGTGGCCAACTTGGTTATTAGGCAAATTTGTGCAGGATAAGGCTACCCATGGCTACTAGCCACAGTGTTGTGCCTCCCCTGTTGGAGGCAACCTGTTTGGCCACTGTAAAAACAGGATGCTGGATGTCTTTGGCCTTTGCCTTCCTGGTGTTTTAACCGAGGTTAAGTCTGACTTCCCCAGACTCTGGCACCCGTCCAGAGTTTCATAAGCCTACAGAGGTACCTTGGTTCTCAAACGCCTTGGTACTCAAACAACTTGGAACCCAAACACTGCAAACCCGGAAGTAAGTGTTCTGGTTTGCGAATGCTTTTCGGAAGCCAAACGTGCTCCTTTTTGAGTGCCACGCTTCTGTTTTGAGTGTTATGCTGAGGTCTGTTTTTGCTATTTATTTTGTGTTGGTGTTTTTGTGGCTCTTTTTGTTTTGTTTTTGTGACTGTGTGGAACCCAGTTCAGCTACTGATTGATTGATTGTGCGACTGCAGTACATTGTTTATTGCTTTCATTTTATGGATCAATGGTCTTGTTAGATAGTAAAATTTAGGCATTATTCTTAAAAGTCTGGAATGGATTAATCCATTTTGCATTACTTTCTATGGGAAAGCGTGCCTTGGTTTTGGAACACTTTGGTTTTGGAATGGACTTCTGGAACGGATTAAGTTTGAGTACCAAGGTACCACTGTAATAGTGATTATAATGGAAATGGAGCTTGCATCATTTCCCCACCTCCCTATTTATCCTCACGACAACCCTGTGAGGTAGGCTGAGAGGCAGTGATGCTTTTCCTTTCTCCGTGCCTCTCCTGGTAACCCCTCCATCCTAATCCCCCAAAATGCAGTTCCATAAAAACTTCAAATATTGCGCTTAGAATGAATTGCACCGGTGGCATTTATTTGACGTATGAACCTGTGTTGGAAACGCATTTGTGTTGGGCAGTTCCACTTGGTTCTGTGATCATGGTAGCGTCGCACATGGTTTCTGCTCCCTACTACCCCGATTTAGCTCTAGGTACACTGGAAAATAAGTTTTTGTGTTGTGCCTCCGTGTTTGACCAAGTCTTGGTGTGTGTGTTCATACTAAAATATAACCTCCACCCCACTGGAAATAATTGCCACACCTCAACAAGGACAGGTCTCCAGATGGCTTGGGATTGATGGTGCTGGTGGTCAGTCTAAGGCAAGGTTTTCCAAACTTTGGCCTCCAGCTGTTTTTGGACTACAATTACCATCATCCCTGACCACTGGTCCTGCGAGCTAGGGATGATGGGAGTTGTAGTCCCAAAACTGCTGGGGACCCAAGTTTGGGAAACCTTGGTCTAGGCTAGGTTGTGGCAATCCAGATATTACATGACTACAACTCCCATCATCCCTGGCTGTTGGCCACGCTGCCTAGGGCTGATGGGAGGTGGAGTCCGGAAACATCTGAAGGGCCGCAGGTTCGGCACCTTTGACCCTAAGGCAGCGGTTCTCAAACTGTGGGTCCCCAGATGTTGTTTGACTGCAACTCCCATCATCCCTGAGCTCTGGCCATGCTAGCTAGGGATGATGGGAGTAGTAGTTCAACAACATTTGGGGACCCACAGGTTGAGAAAGGCTGCCCTAAGGGATTGCCTTGCTTTCTCCATGATCTGTGGAACTTGCACTCACTGAAATGTCACATAATGCATATTTCACAGTATTGAAGTTTGGGCTTTTTAACGGTGGGCAGGGATTGGCCCTTGGTGGTCAGCTGACGGAATGCCCAGGCAAGCTGGTGTGTCAGCCTTGGAAGCCCAGAGCTCAGAAAAAAGTTGTCTGTTGGTGGAAGAGGTCAGAATTCCTTGCGCAGCACCACTAATGCACAGCAAACAGGCAACATGCACTCCTGGTGTGCATTGGACTTACACCCACATTTCCCTCAACTGCACAATCTGTTGGAAAGAAAACATTTACAGTGACCAATCTTGGAATATTTTGAAGACAGGACAATGTACACACAACTCGAATTGCTTTCCCTTTCTTTCCTTTTTTAATAAAGTCAATATAAATATGTACAAAGTCTCCAGCATAGGAAATTCCATTTACAAAAGGGCAAGAAAAAGCCACCTTGAGCCGCAAATGAAAGTTACAAAGTGACTTATTAATGTTCGTTCCGTGTCTGCAAGGAGTTGATCTTTCAGTGGAATTCCCTGCTGATTTGACATTCGGCAGGCACCCTCGTGATATACTGTTTCAGACCCCTGTTAAAAACTTCTTTATTCCAGCAAGCCTTCCCAGGCATATATGATTTCATTACATATACTTCTTATTCTTTAATTTTCTGTTGATTTCATCTGTGAGCCATTGATAATTGTTTTATACCATCTTATGTACATTGCTTGGAGGCTTTTTTATTTATTAAGTCGTTTATAAATTTATCTAAATACAATATAAAATAAAATCTGCAGCGTGCCCAGACAGGCGTCTTGCAAGGCAGCAGCGCATGACTGGGTGTGGACAATGTTTCGCGCCTGCATTTTCGACCCAAAGAACCACTGGATATCTTTGAGCGATGGCGTGGCAATTTCCTGACCTCAGCTTTGTCCCTAGGAGAGTTGAGCATCGTGGCTTCCTTTTGACTGCAGCTTAGGTATCAACGCTTAACTTTCTTGAATTGTTTCATGGAATTCACCTCCATGTACAAAATGACACAAAACTCATGTTCAGATCACATTAGAAAATTGCAGGCAGCCCTGTTACAAGTACCCAAAAACTACAATTACCCATGACTCCTTCCACATTTACTTGAAATATTTGTATCTTGCTTTTTTATTTATTTTGCAAGTATTCAAAACAGCTTACATACAACAGGGCTGGGGAACCTTTGGCCTATGGGGCAGATGCGGCCCTCCAGTTCTCTCTGTCTGGCCCTTGGAACTTTCCCCAGGCCACGCCCCTTGCCCCGTGTTTTTGCCTGGCTGGAATGAGCCCTTGAACTTTGATAAGGCCTCGTTTTCCCAATGGAGGAAAGAGAGGCGTGTGTGTAAAAAAAACCCCACAACCCCAGCCCACTGTACAAAGGTAAAATTTACATTCATTGCTCCTCCCACCACATTTGGCCACGCCTACCACTGCCATGTGGCCCTCGGGAGCTTACCAAGAAGGAAATGCGGCCCTCAGGCATAAAAGGTTCCCCACCCTGGTGTGAAACAACAGAGGGGAAGCACTCCAAATAACAACAATATGAAATCATTAAAAGCAAGATGAAACAGATGGATAAATAACTAGAAAGAAACCAAGCTGTCAGTTCCTTTTGCCCTCCAGAATTTGTTGGGACTCCAACTCCCATCAACCCTGGCCGGCATAGCCAATAAGCAGGGATGGTGGGAGTTATGTTTCAGCAACACCAGAGGGTCAAAACCTCCCCTTCCTTGCTCTAGGGCAAGATCCCCAAGGCCTGCTGAATAAGGAGCAGAGCGAAATGGCCGTATCACAAGGATTTGTCTCTCTAACCTTGTGTTGTCTGCTCTGACTGGCAGTCGTTCTCCTGGGTTTCAGAGGAGCCTATCCCATCGCCTGCTCTGAGAGACAAAAAGGAATTGAACCTGCAAACTCCAGCGCACAAATCAAGAGCCTTTCCCCATTTTTCACAGCCCTGCCAAGCAAAAGAGGGATGATTCCACCGTGCCAGGGGGGAGTTTGTTCTATAGCTTCGGGGCCACAACTGTCAAGGCTCTGCTTGTTGCAGAGGGTATACAGCTCACATACAAAAGTGGTAAAGGGTGCAAGGCCTGTTTTAACGCACAGGGGTGGTGGGAGGATTGGTGTACGTTGCACGAGAGCACAAAATCTGCAGGTACGGCAAGCGGGAGCGGCCATTTACAGGCAGGCATTAGGCATGTTGCAAGTAATAAAAATGCTGGGACTCAGCTGGTCTTTTGAGAAATGCAGTATGCAGAGCAGCTTGCAAGCTAGCAATTGGTGGGTCGGGGTCAGCTCTGGTGTCCTGAGTAATGCCATCCACTAATATTGCAGCCCATTATAACTGCAGGCAAAGTAGGGACTACAGCAGATGGGACCTGTGGAAATGAGACCTGAGAGGAAGTAGAGAGCAGGGGTGAGACATGCAACTCTTCAGACTGTACTCTGCATAGCTAGAGCCAGTGTGGAACAGTGGTTGGAAATCGGGGGTTCAAATCTCCTTTCCCACTCATAAATGATCTCTCCGCCTAAGCTACCTCACAGGGTTGCGGTGAAGTTAAAATGGAGGTCTTGGATGGAGCCTCCAGCATATTGCCTCAAGGTCCTTGAATGAAGATGGAGGATATTATTCAGAAAATGAACTAATAAGCTAATATCTGAGCAAGGCCCTCTGAGAATTAGCATCTGAGCCCTTGAATTTGGGGAGGGGGGAATCAATATTGATCACATTTGACACCCCAGCCCCCATCTACTGTTACATTAATGTTTGAAGAAAAAAAGGGAAGAAAATATATGCCTTGATTGAGCTGCATTTTCTTGCTCTGGAAATCTACACATAGGGACAGAAAAGTGTCTTGTAGCACCATCAAAAATTATTGGATTCAATATGGTAGAAGCTTCTGTTGAATGCGTCATCAGCCGGCAATGAGGGATGCGTTTGCCAGGCGAGTTTGCCATAACAGACTGACAAAGCCGCCCTTCTGGAGTTTGTGACTTTGGAAACACAGTTCTCAACACATTTCCTGAAGCCGTATGTTCCTTGATGGCTGGGAGCCTCACTCCAGCCTTTGGAGTGCCATACCCATCAAGAAGTTAGGAACATAGGAAGCTGCCTTATCGCGAGTCAGGTCACTGGTAGTTCATTATTATCTCTGCTGACTTTGCAGCAGCTCCCCACGACTCTCGACCAGGAGCAAACTTCATGGTGCGCTCTCAGTGTCACGGGATATCAACTCCCATCCACGCCAGCCAGCGTGGCTGATGGTCAGGGATGATGGGAGTTGCAGTCCGACCTGGGACCTTCCGCATGCAAAAGGCATGTGCTTTGTTGCTGAGCTACAGTCCTTCCAATGTGGAGTTTGGGGCAATGATGTCCCTCCAGCTGCATGGTGGAAGCCTGGAGCCAGTCTTAATGGAGAAATGATCAGGGAGATCTTAAATAGCTCAGAACAGCAATACCCCAAGGACTGCCTCTTTCCATATGAACCTACCCGGACCCTGAGATCATCTTCTGAGGCCCTCCGTGTGCCGCCTCCTCGAGATGTCCAGAGGGTGGCAACACGAGAACGGGGCCTTTTCTGCAGTGGCTCCATGTCTGTGGAATGCTCTCCCCAGGGAAGTTCGCCTGGCGCCTTCATTATACACCTTAAAGTGCCAGGCAAAAACATTCCTCTTTAACCAGGCCTTGGGCTGACTGACATCCAATGCCCTTTTAAAATGTGTTGGGGAAGTGGGGGGGTTATTGGGTTGTTTTTGTTTTTATTACACATTTTGTGTTTTCATATTGTGATTTTATTTCATCTGAGAGGGGGCTGAAGATCAAACAATTCTTTGAAGAGCATTTGCCCTCTTTGGGAGGGAATGTGATGCAGGATTAGTAGCTGAGCTGTCTGCTGCAGGAATGCATCCTGCCTCCGCTCTGCAAATCTCACACTGTTAAGTCTCCGGCGTCTCATTCAAAGGAAACTAACTAACCTCTGCAACGTTGACCCTAGATTTCTCAGTGCTCGCAGAAGTCTAGCTAGTAACAGAAGTAAAGGGGGAGGCTGGGTTCATTCTGAGAAGAGAGAGGTCTGCTATCAGCCTTGGGAAACAGAAACAGAAAAGCACCAGGCCAGAGTCTGGAGAATGACATCATAACCGGAGCTGTTGGGGACCAGCTTCTCAAAAACCTTATGCCCTGCTACTTGGGAGGTGTGAGTGCAATGCCTGCGCCATCAAACGCTGCTTTAAAAATTAATATGATGTTCCTTCCAGAGCGCATTATGCAACGCTGTGGGCAGACTATGATCTCATAATCTTCTCCGGATGCCTTAGCGCCTGGTGCCTGCACCAGCGGCCACTCGCTAGAAGGTGTCTCTCTCCCCTTCGGTTAGAGAACATCCCCCAGTCATTGCAAAATCTGCCCGTCATCTCTCATCTCGCCTGCTTGCGGGTGGGGAAGGGTGTTACTGCGGGGGGGGGGGGGCTTGTGCGGTTCGGTACAAAAACTGACCCGCCCACCTCAAAAGAGGGCGGACAGAAGATACGAGAGGAACCCTGTTGCAAATACCGGCCGAAAAGGAGCTGGTGTCGGTTTTTGTTAAAAAAAGCGCTCCCTCCTTCCTAAAAAAAACGGAGCAGCCCAAGAAAATTGACCGCCCTAAAAAATGTAAGGCATCAACAACTATACATCCGTGGGCAAACTGCAACATTTATATACAGCGAACGTGGACTGTTCTTCTCTAAGTTTTGCAACAACAAAAAGCATCTTGACTGTCTCGGAAGCGGGAAATTTACCAGTGCCCGTGAAAATCTCATCTCTTCTGCTCTAGGCAAAACAATGTGCTGTAAAACTGACACCGTTCCAGCACCCTGAACTCTTTGTTCTCTGAACTCTATTT
This sequence comes from Podarcis gaigeae, assembly GCF_964106915.1. Classification (NCBI taxonomy): domain Eukaryota; kingdom Metazoa; phylum Chordata; class Lepidosauria; order Squamata; family Lacertidae; genus Podarcis; species Podarcis gaigeae. The sequence continues at coordinate 20,087,804 of NC_139693.1, read as the reverse complement.
AAACATTTTAAATTTGGGGCATTGGGAGCAGCTACATGTTGCCATGTCATGCAAATGGAGGGTGTGTGTGTGTGTGTGTGTGTGTAATTATTTTCAGGGGACAGTCGGTGGGCAGGGAAGGGGTTTTCCACCCTTCTGTACCTACTGATTAAGAACGTAAGAGTTGTCCTATAGTTGGAGCATCCTGGTCTCACAATGACCAGCCTGCTGCCTCTAGGAAACATGCAAGTAGGACCTGAACGCAACAGCAATTCTCTCCCCCTCCACACACACACACATACAGTTCCCAGAAACTGACCCTCACCTTATTTTTGACTTTACATCCCCTGCAGTCAAAACTGGACTCCAAGATCAGATTTTTAAAAAAATAATTAAATTTGTGCCTTGCCGTTCAAGGCCAGAAACGCTCCCAAAGCAGCTTATACTTAGCTCAGTATTGTCTTCTGCTAACTGGCAACAGCTCGGATAGCTCAGTTGGTTAGAGCATGGTGCCTGAGAATGCCAAGGTTGCAGGTTCGATCCCAGTATGGGACAAATGTATATTCGTGCATTGTGCAGGGGGTTGGACGAAATGATCCTCAGGGCCCCTTCCAACTCTACAGTTCTATGATTTTAAACAAGTTAACCTGTTGGGTGGGGTGGGGTGGGGTGGGGTGGGAGAGAGATGTTGGGTTAAACACACAAACACACCCACCTTTGTGCTTAGGAACATAGGAAACTGCCTTCTACTGAGTCTGAGCATTGATCCATCTAGCTCACTACTGTTTGCACTGACTGGCAGCAGTGCGGCAGGGTTTTGGGCAGAGGACACTCCCAGCTGTGCTACAGCCCCTTCCCTTCTTAACTAAAGGGGTCCTGGCATGAAGGAATGGCTTCTATCATTCTGTTCTGACAATGGAGTATCTGATAAATCATTTCCTAAATGTGGACTTAGTTTCAGAATAAAGAGATGAAGCGTACACTTGCTTTTGTGTGTTAACGGTTCACTAACACACACACAGCAACTGAAACATCCGCTGACATCCTGCCGCATGTGAAATGACAGTGATGGCTCAGCTGAGCCAGCTGTTATGGGCCCAAGGGATGAGCTGATGGGAGAGACTGTCCCGGCCAGATGATAATTTTTTTAAATGCAGGAGCAGTTCTGCTTGTTCAGATACGAGTCGCAAGGCGATATGTTGCTGTTAGATCAAGAGAAAGATATGCATTTTTGCAGGTGTGGACTGGCAATAAATTCCGTGGCAGCCTGGCAGCATAACCAAAGTCCGCCTGGGAAATATGTAATGGCATGCTCTATGTCATGAGTGGGGTGCCTCAGATCTGGGGCCAAATAAGCCTCTTCTGCAAGCCTCTGTCTGGCGCTAAGGAGTCTTTCCAGACCACACCCCTTCTCCCCAGGCCACACACCCTCACTGACTCTGCTTCACCTCCTCCTTCAGTTCTTTGGCCTGGCTGGAACGTGTCCTAGAATTCTGATCATGCCTCTTGGTTGGTTGGTTGGTTGGTTGGTTGGATGATGGAGATGGTTGTGTGTGCAGAAACTAGCTTACAATACAGAGATAAGGGGTTGCAATTACTGCTACACCCACTTTTGCCACTGGTCCTGCCCCATGTCTGGCATGTAGAAGCCTGGAAGGTGACGCTTGCAGGATTAGGCCCAAGGTCTCTCTGGCCCAGGGCTTCCCAAACTTGGGTCTCCAGTTGTTTTTGGACTACAGTTCCTATCATCCCTGACCACTAGTTCTGCTAGCTTGGGATGGTGGGAGTTGTGGTTCAAAAAGAGCTGGAAACCCATGTTTGAGAAACTCTGATCTAACCCAGTATTCTGTTTGCAGGCAGGCAGACGCTGCCTGGAAGGCCACAAGCGAGGCAGAAAGCCATTTCACACCTACAAAGAGGTGTGCTCCAATATAAAAAAGAATGTTCCCTGCTCCCTGCTATTCTCACATTCCACCTTCATCTTCCGTTGTGTCTCTGCAATGCTACACATGCACCCATATTGGTCAGTTCCCGCACAACTTGCATTCTAGGAAATCTGGAGAACTGCACTGTCGAAACGACACTCTGAGAATTGCTAGAAATCTGCATTCTAGAAATGGCACTCTAGAAAATCCATAGATTCTAGAGAAACTCTCTAGATATTATTATTATTATTATTATTATTATTATTATTATTATTATTATTATCATTATTGCTACCTGTCTTGAGGGTGGGGGTGTGCCTTCTTGACTTAAGTCTTCTACTTCAAATGCCCCTCTTTCACGCCTAGCCAAAAATCATCAAAAGCTCTGGATCAGGAGGGAAAATAATCACTGAGCACGTTTTCCGCAAAATATGAGCTATTTATTTGGCAGCCTATCCATGACCTGTCAAACTTTGGCTGGCTTAAGCTCCTCAGGGAAGGGAGCTTGTCACTGTGTCCTCTGTAAAGCCCACATGCACTGATGGCATTATAATAATACATTATAAATCCTAAATCAGTGGTTACTTCATGTCATTTCTCTACAACCTACACAGTGCACCAAACTCATCCATGGAGGAAATTTGTTTCAAACTGGTGATTCCCTTGCAAGGGGTGGGCAGAGGTTTACCGTATTTTTTTGCTCTATAAGACTCACTTTCCCCCTCCTAAAAAGTAAGGGGAAATGTGTCTGCGTCTTATGGAGCGAATGCAGGCTGCGCAGCTACCCCAGAAGCCGGAACAGCAAGAGGGATTGCTGCTTTCACTGCTGTTCTCCCTCTTGCTGTTCTGACTTCTGAGATTCAGAATATTTTTTTCCTTGTTTTCCTCCTCCAAAAACTAGGTGCTTCTTGTGGTCTGGTGTGTCTTAGAGAGTGAAAAATATGGTATATTTACCAGGGGAACCTGTTGCCCTCCAAAAGTTGTTGAAATCCAGACCCCACCAGCCCTGGCCAGCTAGTGGCTAATGGCCAGGGGTGATGGAACTTGTAGTCTAGCAAGCTGGGGCAAAGGCTGTAGCTTGGGGCAGAGCGTCTGTTTTGATTGCAGAAGGATGCCCAACATCATCAGAGATGGCTGGGAATGCCCCCTACCTGCAGAGCTAGATGAGCCAAGGATCTGTCTTCTTATGTTGATTTCTCTGATGGGATACCTGCTTTGCATGCAGAAGGTCACCGGTTTGACCTCTAGCATCTCCAGGTAAGGCTAGGAATGGCCTGAAATCCCAGAAAGAACCACACAGTCAGAAGGGACCCTGAGCACCATCTAGTCCAGGGATTGGCAAGCTTACTTCGCCAGGGATGGTTCATTCCCACGGAGATTGTTCTGTGGGCTGGATTGCATCTGCGCAGACGGGATGTGCCGCGGAAGCGAGTCCCGACTCTGCACTGCACCGGTTTAGCACAGCACGGAGCGGGGACTCACCAAGGGGGTGGGCTCAGTTCCGGGGCGGCTCGGGGGCCGTTTAAACGACCCCCGTGGGCCACTTGCGGCCCATGGGCTGCAGGTTGCAGACTCCTGATCTAGTCCAACCCCTTGCACTGCGGCTGACCCTTATGGGAATTGAACCTGTAACCTGGGCGTATTCAGCACCACCTTCAAACCAACTGAGCTACCTGAGCTGCTGCCCGTCGGTGCAGGCAATACTGCGCTAGGTGGACCACAGGGGTCTGGCTCAAGTTTCTAGTCTCTCCTCTGCACACAACACTCCCCATCTGAACTGCACCCTTTTGCACCTCCTCTGATGAGGATGCAACTTCTTCCATGAAAAGTGGGGGTGGGGGATATTTTGCCAAAGAATTCTCAGGCCACGGGATCAATCCTCGGGTGCTGTTTTGTATCGCGGCGACCTCCTTTTATCTACAGCTCCTTCCGCACAATGGAGACTTGTGTTTGACATCATCCCTCAGCCTTTGTAATCACGCTCGATTTCCATGGCAACGCATTAGGCACGCATGTACACAAACACACACACTTATGCAAAGTCTGTTCACGAGCAAGGGTTCTCTTTCACCTGATCAGGAAATAGCCGGGGTGGGGGCGGGGAGAGGAGAGGAGAGGAGCAGGATCTAAAGAGAGACAGTTTGCTGCAAAACGAAAAGCCATCTATCTGCAAATGATTTATTTGCAAACGGAAACTGAATTGCTTCCTCGGCTCCTCTCGGAGGGCCGTGGGCTCCCTTATCCCTCCTTCAGCACCTCGCCCCACAGTTTTGCACAGGGAGGCAGGCAGCCTCTCCAAAAGCCCATCACCCCCCCCCCCGCATGCAAATGGTCCATCAGACCGTGCATGTTTGCCAACCCAGCGACTGAACCCAAAGGCAGACTTACAATTCAACCTATGGACTGTGCAGTAACTCAATGCTATAGTGTTGACAATGAAAGCACTTATGATTTGGACTTGCTGCCCATACAATACAAGCAATGGCTAGGCTTCCATGGTCCTTATTCAGATTTCTAATACAAATAACCTATTGTTGATATACTTCATAAAGGGGGCTTTTTTTCCTACAGACTGATAAAAACAGCTGTTTCCTAGTGCCTACAAGAGTAGCATTCTGGTTAATCAGTATCTCCCCTCCTTTTTCTTTCACAGATCCTCCCCTTCACCTTTATTACTCTAAAAAGGGGAAGCAAAAGGAAATGGGCCCACACCACACCCATCTCCCAATTTTCTCTGTGTTATTATTGTGGAAGTTAATTCCTTTAATCCCCCTGCCCGCTGTACAACACAACACAGAGGCATAAAGACTCAACCATGCTTGGACTTCCCCACTCCAGTAATATAGAGGCTGGCTGTAGTTGCAAGGAGTTGGCAGCAGAGGAGGAAAGGCACTCTGTATATACTCAGAGGCACTCCTGACACAATACTTCAAAGCTCTGCTGCACCAAACACAGTTCCCGAAACTGAGATCGTAAACCCCGTGTAACAGAATCAACTCCAGCCTTTAGAGTGACCGTAAACTGGGGATTTGTGTCATCTGCATGCTGCTTTCCTCTAACTGGAAAAGCAGAGTTTGACTGCGAAATTCCAAATAAATAGACGATAAAGGGTGGGATGGTACTGAAATTACCCATCCAGCAGCAAACATCTGGAGGTCTGGAGGCTTCTTTTAGCATCCTTGGGTATCACTTCTAATTTCTGGCATATCTGAACAGCTGCATCCCTTAGAAAATGAAGTCTAAGGGAAGGAAAAGAGCAAGCCTTTTGCACAGAAAACAACTGCAGCAGTCTCTCTCTGGCTACATCCATTCAAAGCGCTGTGGTTCAACTTTCAACACTTCCCCCCAAAGGATCCTGGGGACTGTAGTTTGTTAAGGGTGCTGAAAGTTGTTGGGAGATCATCCCCTCCCCCATTCCGCTCCCAAAGTTACAATTCCCAGAAACCCCCGGGAAAAGGGATTGATTGTGAAACCACAATCTGGGAATTGTAGTCCTGTGAAGGGAACGGAAGGGGGGGTCTCCTAACAACTCTCAGCCCCCTTAACAAACTACAGCTCCCAAGATTATTTGGGGGAAGCCACACTTGTTTAAAGTAGTATCATAGTGCTTTAAATGTATGGTCTGACTGTGCCCCCTCCCTTCTCAAAATTATTACCTTGGTTAAACAGTACCTTCCCTGCCCTTCGCCAGATCCATGCATATCATTGCTATGATTTATTTATGGTGATCCCCCCCCCCCCCACGTAGGTCATTCTGACTGAGGGGAAAGCAAGCCGCATTCTCTGGGTGAACCAACCCCCCCCCCTTCCCTCTTTTCTTTTGCATCCAAAAGTCCACCCCATACGTTTTAAAACACTCTTATGCCACTTTTAACCACCACCACCCCATTCAAAGAACCCTGGGAACTGTAGATTGCTAAGAGCACTGAAAGTTGTTAGGAGACCCCCCCATGGAGCTACAATTCCCAGCACCCTTAACAAACTACGGTTCCCAGGATTTTTTTTTGGGGGGGGGGGGAAGCCCGTGACTGTTAAAGTGATACAGGAGCACTTTAAATGTGCATTGTGGACATCTCTGTCCATTCAGTTACAAAAGTGGAGGCCCTTCCTTCTCGGTAAGAATGCAATGAACAAGAGAATGCTGTGTGTTTGTGTACATTGTTTCGCTGCAAGTACTACCCAAAAACCCCACCCTCCAAAATTGTGGGTCGTTGCTCAGGTGTATTCTGCAACATGCCACTGACGCACTAATAGTGCATTAGTCATGGATCTATACTGGGCTGTTCAGTCCATTTTACCAGTTGTTTTGCGATGACCCCCCAACGTTACTGCATTATTGCCATCTGGAGGGGGCCCTCTTGCTCTGCAGCGCAACAAAAGCAGGACGAAAAATAAAAATAACTGGATATCATCTGTGGTATAAACAAGGTGACATGATTTCAGCAGGAAGTTATGGGTCGTGCACTGATTGGAAATGAAGCAGTGTGTCCGACCCAAAACTTTTGCGGATACAAAGTGTATTAAAAGTAGAATCGCATATAACCGCTGTGATTCCAGTGGACAATTTAAAAAAGGACATCCGCAGGGCTGGGTGGGCCTGGTAGTTCAACAGAATATGAAGTGGGTAACGATGTCATCTTCAAACAGCACCTTTGAAAATCTGTACTGAGCACAGAGGACAGGCTTGATTAAAGCTATCAAACTGGTCTGGAAGGACGGACGTAATAAACAGAGCACCCCCTCCTTCCTTTCCTATAAATATGAACAACCTTAAAAAAAAATACACATCGCCTGGTTCCACACGATACGATCGTTTGCTCGCTTGAAAAACAACCACAAGATAGCACCATGGAGGCAGCTCCCCTCCAGGAAAACCTTAATTGGTAGCACCAGCAAACTAAAGGTACAGAGAAGTCTTATTTTGCCCCTCCTGCCTAGACCTTGTAGACAGAGGTATGTACACCCCCCACCCATATGTAGAGAGATATAGAGATAGATATACACCCACGCAGGCTGCATCTCGGCAGGGGCTGCTAAAAAGACCCACATCCCTATCGACGGGCCGGTGCCCAGCAGCAGCAGGCCAGAGTGGCTTCCGGTTATGCCAAACTCAGGGCAGTGCCACTCTGCCACTGGAAAACGGACAGCCGCATCCCGTAGCCGAAAGTGGCCCACAAGGGGATGGGGGTCGCTAAAGCGGGTGACTCACACACCACTCAGACCTCAGCTGTACAAGGCATGCAGGGGCTGCCCGTGTCTGCACACGGAAGGGTTACATTCTTCTTCCTCATCATCTTCATCTGCTTCATCTTCTGTACAAAAGTGCGTTTCATGCGCACGCCTGCCGGTTTCGCCGCCGGACCGCACAGCAGCTTTCCTCTTCCGCCTCGCTTTCTGCATCCGCTGCTCAAGGACTGCAATCCTGCAGGAATGGGGGAACTTCCCAAGCACCCAGATCTTCCTTCATAGCCTACGAAAGGATTGGGGGAGAGGGACAGAGAAAGAGAGACACGTGTAAAGGAGGAGGGAAGGCATTGCTTGAAATGGATTGTTACATTGGATGGGTCATTCCTCCACATGTGGTGGACATGCAATAAAAAAAGCTAAAGGCTTTTGGGAACTGATATGCAACGAAATGAAGAAAATGTTTCAATGGGCTACCCCCCAAAGACCAGAAGCTTTTCTTACAGGCATTATAGGAACGGATGTTCCAAAGAAGATGGCTAAACTCTTTATGTACGTGACAACGGCAGGTAGAAGATTACATGCACAGAAATGGGAAAAAGAGGAGGCTCCAACAAAAGAGGAGTAGCATTTGAAAGTGGTGGACTATGCAGAAATGGCAAAGCTGACAGCAAAATTAAGAGATCAGAATGATGAACCTTTTATAGAAGAATGGAGGCCTATTAAAAAAAAATTACAGTCAAATGAAGTTGCGGGCAGGATTCGAGATAAAAGCAGTGGAAGAAAAATGGCAGAATCATTGTAATATGGATAAAGATATAATGCAAGAGAAAAGGTTTGAGTAAGACACTGTGGTGGTGAGGGTGGGAAGTCAACTTATGAAACAACACATAGTGTTTCCCCCCCTCCCCTTCCGTTGGATCCTCACAACAACCTTGTGAGGTGGGCTGGGCTGAAAGACAATGACTAGCCCAAGGCCGCCCAGTAAGCTCCAGTGCCGCCCATCAATATAAAAATATATAACCATGCAATTTAGCTCAGACCCAGTTAAGGGTGGCATCTCAATAGCAGAGCATCTTCCTTGCATCATGCAGAAGGCTGCGGGTTCAATCCCTAGCAGTGGCGTAGCGTGGGTTGTCAGCACCCTGGGCAAGGCAAGTAATTTGCGCCTCCTAGCCCACTGATCCCTAGGTAGGGCTGGAAGAGACTCCTGCCCAAAATCCTGGAGAGCAGCTGTGAGAGAGTGTGGACAATACTAAGCTAACTGGACAAGTTGGTGGGACTTGGTTTAAGCCGCTCCCTATGTGCCTATATTCCTATTATCATTACTTATCATAATTATGTCATTTTACAGATTGCTTCCCACAAGGGATACTGAAGCGATTTGCAATATAATATTCTATTGATCAGCTGCACATCATCCAGGAATGCTCCTGCAGACCCCAGTGTACAGTATCAATCTCTCCTCAGCCTCATCAGTCAACATGACCACACACATACACACACACACACACACCCCTCCATTCTAATAAACGGATTTGGCAATCTTAGGCTCTGCATCGCCATTAACTGGAGCCTCCATTGCCAGGATTTGACTCACTAATGAGACATGCTGGCAGCCAAGCTCTGGTCCCATTTGCGGCTCCTGCATCCAGCCAAAGCCTTGCTATCTCTCAGAATTTAACAGGAAGAAACTTGCAGTTAGGGATTACGCACTAAGCAGGGGTTTCGCCAAGGGGGTCAAAGCACAGGATTTAAAGGCCCTGTACAAAAAAGCACCAGGCAGCCTGATGGTTTCTTGAAAGCCATGTATCTCCTCTAGGGACGGAGGAGGAATCCGATTCAGTTCGCACTGGAAAATGCATTACGTTGGGAGAAACTGCTCCGCGAAAAATGCGTTTATTAGGCAAAGTTGCATACAAAGGCATGGATGTCAGGAGAAATTTGTACTAAAATCCTGGCAGGTTTTCACGAGGACGTTGGGGGAGGAGGGAATTGCAAAATGATGGGGAAATGTGGAAAACTGAACTTAAGACTGGGCGGGAAATGAGAAGCAGAGAAACTGAAATTTCCTCGCTGCAGGAAATGAAGTTACAGGGAACCAGGAAGAGGGCCTTCTCGGTGGTGGCGCCCTCCCACCAGATGCCAAGGAAATAAAGAACTATACAACTTTTAGAAGACATCTAAAGGCAGCTCTGTAGTGGGAAGTTATAAATGTTTGGCATTTTATTATGTTTCTATATGTGCTGGGGAAACCCAGCCAGATGGCTGGGGTATTAACAACAACAACAACAACAACAACAACAGCCCCTCCTAGTTAACCCAATACTTGCAACCCAGGAGGAGCAAACCTGTCTTCGCGGCACCAGCAGCTGACCCGAAAGCAGGAGCACGAGAGAGAAATCCCGCGAGCTTCCTATTTATCATGTTAAAACATTGCTCACTGCTGAGTCAGCTGGCCAAGCCCCATAGCGAAGGCGATGCCTCCAGCCTTTGCCTGGTTTCGGGGTTGGGTGGTTTTTTTGGACTTCTGCACTGCCCAGCACGAGATGCCTCCGGAAATCTTATCAGTCCAATTCCGAATGCAGATAATTAACTCTGCTGAAAACGTTGACTGTGCGGCCCCACGTCGGCCCCAGCAGCTGACAGCGGGGAAAAGGTTTGGCAGCGCTGATGGCGGTGGACCAAGCTGGCAGTGGGGCTGGCAGGGAGAAGCAGGGCTTTAATTTAACACACTGTGCCACGTCTAGGCTGGTAGAGCAAAAGGCAGCCGGCGCCAGGCTGGCATAAGACAGGCTGGCTGGGCCTTTCAAGGTGATGTCAGATTGCATATTTAACAGCTGCAATCCGCGGAGGCCTGGTTCCTCAACTACACCCAACTTCCTTTCAAAATCAGAGATGAAAGAGTCCCAGCGACACAGAGGGGTGCATCCTGCGTGGAATCATGCTCAGAGTAGACCCACTGAAATTTGTGGAGGTGGCTAGCCATACCTGCGAGATCGCCTAACCCAGGTTCGCTCTCCAGCTGTTTTTGGACTACATCTCCCATCATTCCTAGCTAGTGGGACCAGTGGTCAGGGATGATGGGAACTGTAGTCCAAAAACAGTTAGAGACCCAAGTTTTTGCAACTCTGGCCTAACCAGATCTATGCCTTCTTGACCACTTCAATTGACAGAACTGGCTCTGTTACACGTGCCACATGTGCTGTTTTAGCTGTGACCTTCAAAGCGAACACGAGCTGCCCATCAACCGAAACAAAGCGAGACAGAGACGGATTGCAAAGATGCAATAATAAGTCCAAGGCGGAAGAAATGATATAAATTAACACAGCTGGTGAGGTGCGGTGGGCGGGCGGGCTCTGGGCTGCACGAGCTGTCTAGTTAATTATCCCACCATACGGTTTCATTCGCATCTGTGCCCCAGCCTTGGAACTTCACCCAGAAGAGTTTGGACGGCTTCGATCTCTCCCCGTACAGCCGCCAAGAGACGGCACAATCTCTTCTGGCTCGGACCCCCCTCCCAAGCACCTTCAGCACCTACAAAAGTGGTCTGAATTGTTCCTGAAAGCAGCCTCCCTCCTATATGGAGGTGGTGGGATCCTTGCAAGACAGTTCAATAAGCGAGAATGCTGCCATGTAGTTTTATCCCCCTCTTCATTACTTGGTGCCTTCTTGTTATCGTGGACTACAACTCCCATCAGCCTTTGCCAGCACAGCTAATGATCAGGGATGATGGGAGTTGTAGTCTGCAGCAGTGGGAGGACGTGGCCTTGGCTATCCCTAATCAAAACAGCCATTGTTCCCTGACTCAGAGGTAGCACCTGACTTAACTAAGCTCCCTCCCATCGCTATAGCACACAACAGCAGCTAAGGGGTCTAATACAGACGTTCCCAAATGGTCCATGGGGAAGGTCGGGGGAAGTGGAACATTAGGGAACCGCTGGTCCAAAACATCACGAAAAGGAATGGAGCCAGCCATTAGCCCCCTTAACTCAAGCGCTCCACTGCCCCCATCGCCCGCTTTCCAAGATAGAGTGCCATTGAGCTTGAAGGCTCAGTGATCTTCTCTCGTCCCATCTGTGAAGCAAGCTGCACATGAGACAATCCAACTTCTCTTAAAGGCTGAAATCCCAGTTGAAGGTGGCCAGTGGTTGTGTACAGTGGTAGTTCTGGTTACAGATGCTTCAGGTTACAGGCGCTTAAGGTTGCAGACTCGGCTAACCCAGAAATAGTACTTCGGGTTAAGAACTTTGCTTCAGGATGAGAACAGAAATCGGGCGGTGGCGGCACGGTGGCAGCGGGAGGCCCCCTTAGCTAAAGTGGTACCTCAGGTTAAGAACAGTTTCAGGTTAAGAACGGACCTCCAGAACAAATTAAGTTCTTAACCCAAGGTACCACTGTACTAGTTACGAGTGTTGGACTAGGACATGAGTAGGCAAACTGAGGCCTGGGGGCCAGATCCGGCCCAATCATCTTCTAAATCCAGCCCGCAGACAGTCCAGGAATCAGTGTGTTTTTACATGAGTAGAATGCATCCTTTTATTTAAAATGCATCTCTGGGTTATTTGTGGGGCATAGGAATTTGTTCATTTCCCCCCCAAAAAAACATAGTCCAGCCCCCCCAAGGTCTGAGGGACAGTGGACCAGCCCCCTGCTGAAAAAGTCTGCTGACCTCTGGACTAGGACCTGGGAGATCAGGGTTCGAATCACTGCTCAGCCACGAAGCTTGCTGGGTGGCCTCGGATCAGTTGCTGCCTCTCAGCCTAACCCACCTCACGTTGTTGTGAGTTGTAAAATGGGATGGAGGAGAACTGTATATGCCACTTGGCGCTCCTTGGAGGAAAAGTAGGATATAAATGCAGCAAATAAAGAACAAAACAATAAATTTCGTTCACAGAACTTGAGTGTTTATCTGTTCTGTACTTGCTTTTTCTTCCTCAGTCAAAATCCACCCACTGCGCTGTTTGCCCTACGTTCCCTCTCACAGAGGAATCACAAATCTCCCATGTAATGCACATTATCTAGCCCCAAGTCCCTGGCCAGATCCAAGTTTTACAGTATCAAACTCCTGCTTGCAGCAAAAATAACCTGGAGAGCTCTGCGGGCAGCAAATCAATTTTCTAGGTTAATTATGTACTGCCTGAAGACTTTCCCCTTTAATTTATTTTTACTTAACAAAATTTATACGCCACTTGATTGCAATAAAACCTCGTTGGTCACTCCCCCAAATCAAGTGCAGGAGAAAGAAATATTCCTAAATTTCTGAACCAGTTGGAAATCCTGAAATGTTTTCATCGTTATAGCTGGAAGCCTGAAATCAGCCTCTAATGTTCAGGCCCTGTTTTAGGAAGAGAGGAAACCGCCATCTTGAGTCGGACCACTGGCCCATCATCTATGCCAGCTTTCCCCAACTTGGTGCTTTCCAGGTGTTTTGGCCTACAACTCCCATCATCCCTGGTCATTGAGTATAAGAACACAGTAAGACCATGTGGGATCAGTCTATTGCAGAGCTTTCCAAACTTTTCATGTTGGTGACATGCTTTTTTAAACATGCATCATTTTGTGATGCAGTAATTGAGTTTTACTAGCAAACCAGAGGTTAAACTTTTATCTCTCTCTCTCTGATAATAATTCTTACTAGTTTTCAATTGCAATCCAATAGTAGCCTCATTATAATAATACCAATTTATAATACGATTATTAATACCAGTAGTTCAAATATCAAATTATATAACTTTGTGCTAGAATTGATGGCTTGATTATTTGCTTTACTTCTGTGTTCCAAAATCTTATTAATTTCCATTACATTCCGGTCATAATAATAATCCCTTATACAAAACTGCAATATTAATAACTTCTATCCGTGTTGACACATTAAATGATTTATAAAACCACAAGTGAGGAACTCAAACTATATCCTCGTTCTCCCTGTGTGTGGCAATTATTCTGTCCATGTTGTTTCTTCCTGTCCTTGTAAGATGTTATGTCTTTCTTTCCCCTGGTTGTTGCTGTTAATCCATCATGCCTTGGGCAAAGCTGTTATTTGTTGTTTCAAAAATTTATCCATTGCTCTGTTTAAGCTCCATTTAACCAGAAGTTAAACTAACTCCTTTGAGCGTTCGTGTGACACACCTAAACACTGCAGGTGCGTAACTAAAGTGTCGCGACGCACAGTTTGGAAAGCTCTGGTCTAATGGTCTAATCCTGCATCCTGCTCTCAGGGTGGCCAAGCAGATTCCCGTTTGAAACCTGCAAGCAGGACCCAAGCGCAAGAGCTCTTTCTCTCCTGTGGTTTCCAGCAACTGGCATTCAGAAGCATTGCTGCTTCCAAACATGGAGGGAGAGCATAGGGCAGAGGTCAGCAAACTTACTGCGCCTTGGGGCCAGTGTCTCCAGCGCCGATCGCACGGTGGGCTGGAGGGTGGGGGAGCGCGTGCCCATATGCATGCACACACGCTATTTCCGGCGCACTTCCGGGTCGGAGGAGCACCAGAAATAGCTTGTGCACATGTGCATGGGCCTCCTATGACCCAGAAGTGCGCCAGAGATAACGCTTGCGCATGCGCAAATAATGCTTGTGCATGCACACAAGCTGTTTCCGGTGCTCCTCCAACCTGGAAGTCGGCAGCTGCGCAGCACTGGTAAGAGCGGGTGGTGGCAGCAGGGGTCGCCACGGGCCGGATAAACGAGTCCCTCGGGCCTTATCTGGCCTGCAGACTTTAGTTTGGGGACCCCTGGCATAGGGAGTGTGGCCCTTGAGCCCCCCAACAGTTCATCACCTCCACCCTAATTTTTGAGCTGACAGCTTAGAACAGATACTTCTTGGGCCACCTAAAGGGAGCGTTCTGACTCAGTGCAAGAAAGCTTTGTCTGCGTGCGGCGTGTGCAATTATTCCGCATGTTCCAGGACCGATCCCCCAGCGTTCAGGACAAGGTTCTGGAACTTACATTAAGTCTAATATACTTAATTAGCTGTAGGGATAAATAAATAATATAGTAATTACAGGACTGATGGCGTGCCACCTGTGTTCCTCGATCCTGCAGGGATCGCGCAGGCAGACAAACACCACACAGTATTTATCACTCTGAGTTGTAACTGCTGCGTGGCGCCCAGGGAATACTTCCAGGAGGAGAAAGCAGCCACATAACCACCAGCATGTAAGGAAGAAGAGCAACACCATCTTGGAATAATGGCTCCCAAAATTTTCATCCCATTGACATTGATGCTTTTGGTGACCAGCAAGAGGCGCCAGAGCTACCGGTGAAATAGGGATCAGGTGACACAAAGGGACAATGGGGTTCCACCTGCTCCTATAATACCGTATTTACGTGAATCTAATGCGCCATTGAATCTAATGCACACCTCAATTTTCAAAACCTTGAAACTAAAAAAAAGTATTTGCTGGTGCCATCCCATCTAATGTGCACCCTAATTTTCATGATGTTATTTGCCAAAAAAGGTGTGCATTATATTCAAGTAAATACAGTATAAAGCCTAGTCTCTCTGCCAGAGTGTCTCTTCATTTATACACCAGTCTCCGATGGGCGGAGTATAAATAATAAAATTATTATCATTCTTATTATTACCTGCCTTGCTTCCCAGCCTGTTTTCGGACAGGCAGCCATGACTAACTTAGCTATAGTGTGTGTTTTCTACAGTGGGGAGGGTGGGGGAAATGCCCTTTTCCTACATTCTTTCTCATATAAGCTGAATTTATTCTATTTTATTTATTTCTTACTTAGCAAAAGGTATGTACTGCTTACTCAGCCTCTTAAGCTTACCATGAACAATTTAAAAAACCCCGTTCATTTAAACCATATGAATGAAAGCAAAGCATTAAAAACCAGTTGACGTGTTATCCAAAACATAAATAAAATTGGTCGTTTTGAAACAATTATGCATGATGAAATTGCGCGTTAATAATTGCACATTTGCAATCACACGCTAGGATAAAAGGAAGAAGAAAGGTTTTGGCAGGCACCAAAAACAATACAGCAAAGGCACCTGTTTAATAATGTCAATGGGCAGGGAGTTCCAACGAGCAGGTGCCACCACACCGAAGGAGCTATTTCTTGCAAGGGCAGAAGAAACATTACGTGGCACTTGTAAAAGGCTAATTCTGCAGACTGAAGCGGTCAAACAGGTGAGCATCATTCCTTCTAAGGCCGCATCTGCACTATGCACTTAAAGCAGTACAATACAACTTTAAACCATCGTGGTTTTCCCCAAAGGAATCTGGGAAGTGTACAGTGGTACCTCGGGTTACAAACACTTTGGGTTACAGACTCTGCTAACCCGGAAGTAGTACCTCGGGTTAAGAACTTTACCTCAGGATGAGAACAGAAATTGTGTGCCGGCGGTGTGGCGGCAGCGGGAGGCCCCATTAGCTAAAGTGTTACCTCAGGTTAAGAACGGTTTCAGATTAAGAATGGACCTCTGGAACGAATTAAGTTCATAACCAGAGGTACCACTGTAGTTTGTTAAAGGTGCTGCTGAGAGGTGCTAGGATAACACTCTAGTCTCCCCCCAGAGCTGCAATTCCTAGAGTTCCCCAGTAAGAAGAATTAATTGTTAAACCACTCTGGGAATTGTAGCTCTGAGAGCAGAAAGAGGTCTTCTCACAACTCTCAGGACCCTTAGCAAACTGCTAAGAACTGTGAACATTGACCGTCTTGCAAGGAAGCAAGTCTATGCGGCAACATTTTGTTGCAGGGCCCATTTGGTTTGTGCATGTGACAGAGCCTCAAAGATACTCATGAAATCATGTTTTTAAAAAAATGCTTCCCTGGGCAGGCACAGAAGGTTATTAATATAAAGGATCACACAGGCTCCCTCCTGCTCCCTCCAGCCCCACCACCCGCCCAATTCTGCTGTCCGGATGAAAGCAGATAACTCTTATGAGAGACTGCTGAGCCTTGTCGGGAAGATTTGGGGGTGTAGAGTTTTATTTCATGCCTTCATTCATTTAGGTTTGACGTCATTTTATGTCTCTCATTTGTCTCTCATTTGCCTTATTTCAATATTCGTTAAGAGGAGAACATTTATTCCTTTTTAAAGAGGCGTGATGCAAAGAAAAATCAGGGCATTTGGCGTTTGCTGATGTGGTAGGTGGTTTGGAAGCTGCCTAATCCTTCATTATGCGAAAGGCTGGACTGGATGAATCCCAAACTGGAATTAAGATTGCCAGAAGAAATATCAGCAACCTCAGATATGCAGATGACACAGGAATTCAAGAACCTCTTAATGAGGGTGAAAGAGGAGAGCGCAAAATATGGTCTGAAGCTCAACATCAAAAAAACGAAGATCATGGCCACTGGTCCCATCACCTCCTGGCAAATAGAAGGGGAAGAAATGGAGGCACTGAGAGATTTTACTTTCTTGGGCTCCATGATCACTGCAGATGGTGACAGCAGTCACAAAATTAAAAGACGCCTGCTTCTTGGGAGAAAAGCGATGACAAACCTAGACAGCATCTTAAAAAGCAGAGACACCACCTTGCTGACAAAGGTCCGTATAGTTAAAGCTATGGTTTTCCCAGTAGTAATGTATGGAAGTGAGAGCTGGACCCTAAAAAAGGCTGATCGCCGAAGAATTGATGCTTTTGAATTATGGTGCTGGAGGAGACTCTTGAGAGTCCCCTGGACTGCAAGAAGATCAAACCTCTCCATTCTGAAGGAAATCAGCCCTGAGCGCTCTCTGGAAGGACAGATCCTGAAGTTGAGGCTCCAAAACTTTGGCCACCTCATGAGAAGAGAAGACTCCCTGGAAAAGACCCTGATGTTGGGAAAGATGGAGGGCACAAAGAGAAGAGGACGACAGAGGACGAGATGGTTGGACAGTGTTCTTGAAGCTACCAGCATGAGTTTGACCAAACTGCGGGAGGCAGTGGAAGACAGGAGTGCCTGGCGTGCTCTGGTCCATGGGGTCACGAAGAGTCGGACATGACTAAATGACTAAGCAACAACAAATACAGAGCCTCAGTCCACCTAGCTCAGTATTGCCTACCCCAGCTGGCAGCGGCTCTCCAGGGTTTCAGATAGGATTCTCTGCCAGCCCTACCTGGAGATGCTGGGGATCGAACCAAGGACTTTCTGCATGCAAAGCAGATGCCGTTCCACTGAGCTACCGCCCCTGAAGTGAACCCGGGCTAACTCAGCCTGAGGTTACCTCGGAGGACATTCACACTGCCAACCTTTTTGCTTCCGATAGTCTTTGACGACTAGGTGCAAATACATAACAAACCTGATTCTGCTGCCTTGACACTGCAGTGCGCTTATCGTTCCCTGCACCGCACCCTGGCAAAAGCAACAGACTCGTTAACTCCTTTAACGTGCCGCAAATTAATTGAAGCGTGCACTTTGGGAAAAGTCTGCTTAATGAGATGCGGTCCATTCTTTGCTGCCATGATGCCTTTTGACAAGGAAGGCATGATGGAGATCCTGTGTTGTGGCCTTTATCCCCAGAGAACTTTCCCGTTCCTGATCATGCATCGTACCCCCCAAAAAAGGGAGAGCAGGGGGAGATGCTTGGATCAAGGTGGATCCAAGAGAGAGACAGAAAGAGCTGGAAAAGGTTCAAAACCACCATCCAAGCAGACATTTAGGAGGAGGAATGATCTGATAAGAGGATGGCATGCCTGCTGCCCAGCGATATCCACAGGCACTTCCACACAGCACGGGCAGCTTAGCCTTCAATAGCTTTGGGGGTTATTACACTAAAAGGTAAAGGTCAAGGACCCCTGGACAGTTAGGTCCAGTCAAAGGCGACTATGGGGTTGCAGTGCTCATCTTGCTTTTAGGCTGAGGGAGCCAGCGTTTGTCCACAGACAGCTTTCCGGGTCATGTGGCCAGCAGGACTAAACCTCTGGCACAACGGGACACCGTGATGGAAACCAGAGCACACGGAAATGCCGTTTGTCATCCCGCCACAGCGGTACCTATTTATCTACTTGTGCTGGCATGCTTTCGAACTGCTAGGTTGGCAGGAGCTGGGACAGAGCAACAGGTGCTCACCCAGTTGTGCGGATTTGAACTGCTGATCTTCTGATCGGCAAGCCCAAGAGGCTCAGTGATCTAGACCACAGCACCACCCACATCCCTAACATGAATTGGCCTTGAGTCAGGCCACTTAGACCACTGAGCCCGGAACTGTCAGCTCTGAATGTCAGCTCTCCTCGATCTCAAGACAGACAGAGCAGCTCTTTCAGGGTTTTGCTGTCCAAGATCTTTTCTCACACATTTTTATTTATCAATCCATGACATCGCAGTGTCAAACCGTACACAATGACATGAAAGGATGTTAGCATAACCATAACAACGCAGAGCCCGGCAATCTGCTACATGCTAGCAGGGAAAATTCGCAAGCACACAGAATACATCCATTTCAGCCTTGACCATCAGGGACTGCTTTTACCAGGGAAGTTGATGCCTCAGTAACAAATCTAACCAAAACAATTTTTTGGGAAAGTGGAAATTGTATTACACCTCAGTGATGGGCCATGTAATGCAAAAAGGATCCCACTTGTCTGAAAATTTGTCCCGCCTGCTTTCAAACCTTATTAGTATTTGCTTTTCAGTTTTTCAGCTAGGCAAGAGACCAGATTTACAATGAGAACTGCGTGGAGTCCTTATAGCAATCGGCTACCGCTAACCGGACCGTAGCTATCAAGCAGAAGATTAGTACTTTATACAATAAGCCACTTGTGTTTTGCAGAAATATCGAGAGAAGGGCTAAACCAGGGCCAGGATAGGTAATCTGGTTGACAATGTTTGTGGTCTACTGAAACACACCAAGGTCTTTTTTTAAACTGGAAATGAAAGAGAATGAAATCAGGACCTTCTGCGTGCAAACCACTTGGTCTATGCACTGGTGATGGGCATATATGTCAATTGCAGTTTATCTAATTCTTCCAATCTGAATTTTTCCTCTCCCATTTTTCTGCATCAGTTTTCCCGTTTTCCCATTTACCACATCAGTTTCCCCCCCACAAATATTCATCAGCATTTTGGTGCATATTTCTCCTCATATACACATGTTTTGTGTACAATACTGATTCAAAGGAACTCTTTTTGCAAGCAATTTCCCTCCAAAATACAATGTACCGGTATCTTTGTATATTCATTTCACTAATGTATGCATTTTCAGGCACACTTTACCATAACAGATGCATTTTTTTTCCTGGACTCTGTTTGGAGACATGCACCCCCAAATTCAGAGGTGTGGATTTCAAAGGACGGCTGCTTTTCGTTTGGTGTTTTCCTCCTGGAAGTGTAAATGATGGGAGCCAAAACCAAATTCACACAACACATCTACCACTGAGCAAAATTTCTACCACCAATTCAAACAGGACATCCATCTGGGCACCCTTTCAGAAAACAACTAAAGTTGACTTCCTGGTCATACAGAGAGGAACAGGCTTTGCAACGCTGGAGACTTAAATTGGGCTTGATGCAAGAATGCCCATGACCTGCCTTTATTTTTCTTACGATAAAGTAGCTGCAAAGGACTCTGATCTTCCTCAGATCAACAGTGCTGGCAGCATAGCTGTCAACTTTTCCCTTTTCTTGCGAGGAATCCTTTTCGGAATAAGGGAATTTCCCTTAAAAAAAGGAAAACGTTGACAGCTATGGCTAGCAGTGAGGGAGGTTAGTATTTAACCTTCCCCACCCCATCTAATTTAACCTCCCCCAAACAAAAACACACCCAACTCCCTAAATTGGTATCAGTTCCTCAGAGCAAAAAAAGGGAGATGAATTCTTCCACCCTGAAAATATTTCCTCTCCACTCTCCATCGTTCTGGACCAGGACTAATCGTAGCTTAGAGGGGAGTGGGCGATTTAGATTGGGGGGAGAGATAGGAGAGGAGAGGGGTGAACACCCACCCTCTCCTAATGCTGCTGCTCTAATAAAAAGGGAACCAAAAAGCCCTTCCTAGTAAAGTGGGAAAAATCATCCTCTAGGGAAATCCAATTGTCAATTTCCTGCTTTAAATCAGTTTCTGCCCTCGTATCAAGAAGAAAGAGGGTTTTATTTATTTTTATTGATAGGATTTCTTATCCGCCCTTCACCATAAGGTCCCAGGGCAGGTGGCAACAGTACAGCACAGAGTTATAAAAGCAGATCGAACCATTGCAGAACAAAGAAAACCGCTTCAAAGGGAAGGGAAGAGTGCAGAACTTCAGCCCAAGAGGTAGGTCCTGCAAAACACAACACCTCACCTGTCAAATGCCCAGGGTAAAGAGGCTGTGTCTTTCAGCATTTAGCAAAGATGTCAGAGAAATCCCTGCCTCCAGCAAGAGTTTCCAGTTTAGAGTAAGGTGTTCAAACTGTTACACTCAGGATGCTGATCTGTTATTGGTTTGTATTTTCTAAGGTTTTGTGTTTTCTTTAAAAAAGGAAAGAAAATATCTGGTTGGCAGTCTTTGGGTGAAATTCTAACCCCAATCAATTCAAGCAGAGCTTTGTCTAGTTTTGATGGAATTAGTGTTTAGGCACATCACAAGCTCAGATTTCTTGCCAACTCTCTTTTAAGATCTCATGCAAGAGGGCCTTCCTATCACTTGATCCACAATCCTCTTTGAGGAGGTTTTCCATGTGAGATTCAGTTGCATCCCGGTAAAGCCTGGGGCGACAAACCCATTTCCCCAAAAGATCAGACTTTCTGCAGTAAGGAAAGTGAAGGGGAAATGGACCAGAAGGCACTGGATAACTCTTGCTCTGTTGCCACTAACCTCTAACCTTCCACAAACAAATCAGAGTGACTGTTCAATAAGTACAACATTTGATCACCCCACAAACATAATAAGTCTGCCAGAGCAAGAAACATCTTCAAACTGATTCCGAAAAGTGCAGCTAGCAGGAGCATCTGCTACATCCCGACTGCGATGCTGCTCTATGGAAAAGGGACAGCCACGGAGAAGGCCCTGCTATGAATTACTGCAAAGTGGAGGTGTTTCCAAGATCTTTGGGGCTTGCACAAGACATTCTCCCACAGACCTTAGTGACCTAGCAGACAAATAAGGGAGAAGGTGGTCTCTCAATTAACCTGGTCCTGAGCTGTTTTCTGTGCTGCTGTTTTTAGCTGCATTTCATTATATATTGAGACGTGGGTGTGGAAGGTGATTAATGAACCAATCAATAAAAAAATAAGGATGAGTGCTCAGTAAGCAGGTCAGCTGGAAGTATCCTCAATAGAGATATTATTTAAGGATCTTTTGCAGAGCACTGTTCCTGAACTATGCCCCTTCCATCAAGCCCCAGAAACAGAGGAATATCTTCTACTGAGTCAGGGCATTTGACCCATCTAGTTCTGTATTGCTCCCCAAGATTTCATACAGGAGTCTCTCCCTGTCCTACTTGGGACAGCTGCATATTCCTGTGTTGCAGGGGGGTTGGACTAGATGACAGGGTCCCTGGCAACTCTCCGATTCTGCTTGGAGATGTCAGAGGTTGAACCCAGGACCTTCGGCATGCAAATGATGCGCTCTGCCAATAAGCTACGGTGTGTCTGTCTCTTCAACTTTCGCAATTGTGCATCCCTTTCCCTCCCTTAGGCATGCATGTGTCTTAGCTCACAAGGCTTGGCGCTGGCTGCCAACAGACACACCTGCCTGGGAGAACTTGGGTCCTGCATCCGCCTCTCACCCAAGCTTCCTCCCACTCGGCCGGCCGAGCCAACTGGGAATTTGCACATTAAATGGGGCAGCCGCTGGCAGGCAGGGTGGCTGGAACAGGTCCCTGGCTTAGGGTCAGAAGCTTCCAGCTACGCCAGCTACTGACAGCAAACCCTCACTTCTCTATCCTGGAGCTGCCACCCTCGCCGCACCCTCCTTGGTCAGTTGCCGCTGGCACCTTAGGAAGTTACTCTATATGAGATCAGGCCATTGGTGTATTGAGCTTAGCATGGTCTGCACTGAGTGGCAGCAGCTCTCCAAGGTTTCAGGCAAGGGATCTCTCCCAGCCCTACGTGGAGATGCCGGGGATTGAACTCAGGACCTTTGGCACGCTAAGCATGCCCTCTACCCACTGAGCTACGGTCCTCCTCCCCAGTTCTGTCTTAAAGATCCCACCTGTTATCTTTAAGGGCAGGAAGCAGAGGCGAGAAAGCAGATCTCGCAAAAGGTATCTTGTCACTGGTGATGCTCTGTGTCCAACATCTCTCTTCGAAGGCAATCTACCCATGTCTCGTCTGTAAGCCACATCAGCTCTGGTGAAGTTTACAGGAAAGGTTTGGACACTGCGCACATGCAACATGGAAAAGGGGATCAGACCGCCAAACTGGCTGGTCCTCTTTGCCACAGTAAAAGCCACAAGCAAGATATGAATGCATGTCTCCTGCTCCTGTTTCCCAGCCACCCAACAACTGACACTCACAGGTTGAGTGCCGCTGAATGTGGAGGCTCCACATAGGCACTGTGGCCAGCAGCCAATCAAAGTCTTTTCCTCTGTGGATGTTTTCCTAGGGCCCTTTCCATTCACTTTCTTAATTAAATCTGCATAGCCACCCATCAACAAACACTCCTAATGTAAACATTTTAAAAAAGCCGTTTAAACCAATTGCCCTTTCCGTGCCTCGTGGCAAGGATTTCTACAAACTATTTGTGCATTTTATATTGGAGGGGGAGAAAGGAATTTAATATCAGGTCACATCAATGCAAGCATGCCATGTTATAGATGAAACTCATCATCGCCATCTGACTTAACACCTGTCGAGCGCTTTCTAGGGCTCAAAAGGCTTAATGTGCATTTTCTAGCTGTAATCTTTACAACAACCCTACCAGGTAGATCAGTATCATTATTTCCAAGTGGAAACGCTAACTGAAAACCACCTAACATGTTCGATGCAGAGACAATATCCCAGCTAGGAAGCTTCCTCATTTGCAGCTCAGGGAACTACCCCACAAATGAGATATGCTACAGCACCCTTCAACCAACCAGGGCAGCGCTGATGGGAGTTGTAGTACTACAACATCTGTCGGATGCCGAGTGGGTGAAGCCAGTGCAAAAGAAACATGGCTTTAGATCACCATCAGAAGATGTTTATTGCTATGTTTTCAAAAGGGGAAGAGTCCTGCCAGCTTCTTGAAGACAAAGAGTCCTGTGTGGCACCTTCAAAGACTAACAAAACATAGAATCATTTCACATCGCCAGCTTCCGTGGGCTAGAATCCCCCATGGACTCTCGTTCAGGAAAGCTTGTGTCACAATTAACTTTGCGAGTCTTCCAGGTGCTACTAGGCTCGCTGATGTGGACTCCTGCCCCGTGTTTGCACCCCCACTCATTTCATAACATGGGAAGTGGCTCCAGCTGGGGGACCCTACTCCAATAATTCTACAATCGTGCCAGGAAAGGTTAGACTTAGAGGAACATAGGACGTTGCCTTAAGCCAAGCTGGTTTATCCTTTGGCATGCAAAGCAGATGGTGTGCTACCACTGAGCTATGGTGCTTTTGGCAAAAAAAAAAAAGTTTCTAGTCCTCAATGCTCTGGATAAAGGGCTGAATTAAACATGGGGAATTGCCTTACCCCAAGTTAGACCATTGTCCACACTGACTGGCAGATGTTTCAGGCACAGAGTCTCTCCCAACCCTACCTGGTGATGCTGGGGATTGAACTTCGGGCCCAAGCAGATGCTCTAACCACTGGGCTGCGGTGCTCTCCACATAAAAAGTAAAACAAACTTCCAGCCTTCCAGGGTAATAAGCTGAATGAAACAGGAACAGGGGAAGCAGCTGCCTTCTACCCATGGCCCCTCCAGCTCAGTACTGCCGACACGGGCTGGCAGCTGCTTCCCACTTGGAAACAGGACCGAGCTCCCCAGATTTCCCCCTCCCGCTGCCTGGATCCCCAAGATCGTCCCCGCCACCACGAGCCTCGCCGGGCCCCTCACCTACCGCCGGTGCCGCTGACTCGCCGGGCCGCCCGTCGAGGCGCCGTCGCTCCGCCGCCCTACACGCGCCCCCGGCGGCTCAGCCAGGCCAAGGCGGCCAGCAGCGCCAGGGACGTGGCCAGGCCGGTGCCGGCGGCGGCGGACGCCCGGCGGCCCCGCGCCGCCTTCCTGGCCGCCGTCCGCGCTTGCAGCTCATCGCCGATGGCCCGCAGGCGCGCCGCCGTGAGCTGCGCCCCGGAGACGCGCGCCCGGCCCGGGCTGCTCTGCGCGCAGAAGCAGGCGGCGGCCGGAGGGCGGCCGGGCAGCGAGGAGGCGCACGACGGGCACATGGTGGCCAGGCCCGGCGCCCCGCCGCCCTCGCCTCCGCCGCCCTCGCCGCCCAGCCCAGCGCCGCTCGCCAGCCCCGAGACGCGTCGCCACGCCAGCCGATGCGCCGCCGCCGAGGCTGCTGCTGCTGCTCTTCCCGCTGCTGCTGTTGAGGCTGCTGCCGCCGCGGCTGTCAGTCTGGCGCGGAGCGTGGCGCGCTCGGGCGTCACATGCTGGCTGAGATCATCCTCCCCGACGGGGCGGCCGCAAGACGGCGGCGAGGGAGAGACGCGGCCGAGGAGGGAGGGAGCGAGCGAGGGAGGCTTAACTCTTTCGGGGCAGCCGTCTCCTCTCTCTCTCTCTCTCTCTCTCTCTCTCTCTCTGCCATCCTTCTTTTTTTCTTTCTTCCTACTCTCTCTCAACTATCCCCTTTCCCCTTCCTTTTCTTTCTCTTACCTGTCCTCCTGCTCTTACACCTTCTTTCCACCTTCCTTGTTTTTCTTTCCCTCTCACGGACGTCTGTGTTGCTCCTCTCATTTTTAACTCCATAGGAGCCAACTTCTAGGGCGCCGAAGTCCCTTCGCCCCGTCAATAAAATATTTAAGGGGCGCCCCCCCAAAAAAAGTTGATTTGCATTGCCATTCAAACGGTGTGGGTGCTCCCCATCCTGTGATTGATTATGTGGGGAGGGACTTACCTGGGCATACCAATATTTTTTTCCAAGCTTGCACCCCTGTTTTCCTCTGTCTTCCTTTGCTTTGCCTTCCTCCTCTAACTTTTCCTAATTTCACCTTCCCCTCGCCTTTCTTTCTCTTATCTACTTTCGTTAGTCCTTCCTTCCTTCCTTCCTTCCTTCCTTCCTTCCTTCCTTCCTTCCTTCTCTCTCTCTCTCTCTCTCTCTTACACACACACAATTTTTCCCATTCCTAACTAAGCTTAACTTCATGTTAACTGAAAAATAAAAGCGCATCCATCCTTTGTTTATTCTGCCTCCTTAAATTCCTTTCTTATATGTCTCCTGTGTGTTGAAATAAATTAAAAAATTGTCCAGTAGCACCTTAGAAACCAACTAAGCTTGTTCTGGGTATAAGCTTTTGTGTGCATGCGCACTTCTTCAGACTTCTCCACACTTCTTCTCAACTCTGTGTTGAGTTTATGATAGTAAGTGCCTTGGGGCAGAGACCTCCATAGATGATTAACCACTCATGGTGTACAGTAGTGAGCTACAGTACAGTACAGTACAGTACAGTACAGTACAGTACAGTACTACAGTACAGTACAGTAGTGAGCTACATGGATGAATCTCCCAATCACCGAATCAATGTGGATTGTAAAACAGGTGGGTGCTGTTGCCTTGCAGATGAAGTTCATATCCCTTATGAACCTCAGTTATTGGAGGCAGAAGCTACTAATTTTAATTAATTTTATTTATTAAATTTGTATATCAGCCTTCATCCGAAGATCACAGGGCAGTTTACAACATATCCCTGGCATCTGCAGGTAGGGCTGGCAGAGAGCCTTTGAGATCCTGGTGAGCCGCTACCAGTCAGCACAGACAATATTAAACTGAATGTGTCCTTGGTCTGACTTAGAATGAGGCAGCTCTGTTCCAGTGCAAAGCAGAAATCAGTCTGATGAAGTTCAGTACCACGGAGAGCTCCCCACGGAGGAAGTTTCAAGATTACTGGACGAAAATGTTTCCGTTCAGAACTTCAGGGTTCCAGACTAGAGTGTTCTCTGCCTGTATGCTGGAGAGGCACTGCCAGTCAGTGTAGACAGTACTGAGCTAGACAGACCAATGGACTGATTCAGTATAAGGTAGCTTCCTATGCTCCTATGGGATGAATAGTACGGGGAACATGTTTTATGGGAGCCTGTGTTCCTGGCCCAGTGTCTCCTGCTTATTTGGCTCCTGTTCAGATTTAACAAAACACATGCCTACACCATGTTTTTTTGTGTTGCCCTTCATTTCCTTTGATGTGTGAAATGAACCCTCTTCCTGCAAATCCTCCATTTAATACTGAACCTGAGGTTGCTGTTCTGGTTGCTCCTGATGGGCTTATCACTATGGTTTGGCCTTGAAAGTGTTGCCCAATTAGAGAAAAGAGATTTGACAAGTGAATGTTAATGTTCCTTTAATAGCTGTGGATGGTCTCCCTGAATGGGCAATTCACCTGCTGGGGTGAGGGAGAGGTGAGAACTTGGCAGATTGCATGTGTGTGTGTGTGGGGGATGACTTTTGCAAGGGGGGGAGGGAGAGAAGAAAGGAAGAAAAGGGCAGAAAGCCCAGGGGAGAGTGCTGTGAGTTGGTTTAAAAGGTGAAATACATTAGAGGGCAAGGATTCATTATCTCTTGGGGTCTGATGCGGAATAGCCATAGGTTATGGATAGTTAACCTGTAGCCCTCTAGAGCAGGGGTAGGCAACCTAAGGCCTGTGGGCCGGATGCGGCCCAATCGCCTTCTCAATCTGGCCCACGAATCAGTGAGTTTTTACATGAGTAGAATGTGTAAAGGTAAACTGGACCATTAGGTCCAGTTGTGGCCAACTCTGGGGTTGCGGTGCTCATCTCGCTTTATTGGCCGAGGGAGCCGGCGTACAACTTCCGGGTCATGTGGCCAGCATGACTAAGCCGCACGGAAATGCCATTTACCTGTGCACGGAAATGCCATTTACCTTCCCACCATAGTGGTACCTATTTATCTACATGCATTTTGACGTGCTTTCGAACTGCTAGGTTGGCAGGAGCAGGGACCGAGCAACGGGAGCTCACCCCGTCACGGGGATTCGAACCACCGACCTTGCTTTTATTTAAAATGCATCTCTGGGTTATTTGTGGGGCATAGAAATTCGTTCATCCCCCCCCCCCCAATAGTCCAGCTCACCACATGGTCTGAGGTTGGAAAAGGTTGCTGACCCCTGCTCTAGAGAGTGATGAACTCCAGGCCCCATCCCATCAGCCCCAGTCAGCATGGCCCATAGTCAGGGATAATAGAAGACCAGCAACATCTCGAGGGTTAGAGGTTCCCCCTCACCATCTGTACTCGGAGCAAGCGTTTTCATATAATATGTCATGGTGTGCGCAGCATAGACATGGTTGTCAGATGCTATATGGCAGTTCTTAAGCATAGGTTGAACGGCCATTTGTCATGGATGCTTCAGTTGAGATTCCTGCATTGCAGGGGGGTTGGACTAGATGACACTCAGGGTCCCTTCCAACACTACAATTGCAGTGGTAGAGCATCCTCCTTGCAAGTAGAAGGTCCCAGATTCATCCAGGAAGGGCTGGGAAAGATTCCCTGCTTGACACTCTGCACAGCCATTGCTATACAAGCTAGAGGGACCATGGTCTGACTTAGGCACTTTCTGAATCATAAAATGAAAGAAAACAGTAAAAGACACTGCAGTGGTCTCTTTCCTCCAGAGGAAATTAAACCTGTGTGTATAGTGTTGTCCACACAACTCAGAAAAACATGAGTGCGTATTGCATAATGTTTAGCTGGTCCTTAATGTACAGTTTCCAGAGCATATACCCAACAAGGAAAATAACAAAGGAAGAGTAAGGAAAAGGGAACTCAGATAAACATTTTATGGCTGTGTCAGTTGTACCAGATTAGGCTGAGTTGCAATAGGCCATAAATATAATCAGCGGTAAATAATAATGTATAATTTGGTAAGAAAAAGTTACATGATAAGAATAAAAAGCTACCTTTGGTAAAGTTTGATTTCATTCCCTGGAACAGTAGCACCCAAGAGCCACAATAGCTCTCACAATACCTCTCAGCCTTACCAATTAAAACTCTGCCTCACAGTTAAATCCTCGGATAGGAACAATAATAGCATTTACCAATTATGCATCACACTTCAAAGCAATTGACTTAATAGGATTATATCCATTTAGGTTCTACTAAGAGTAGCCCCACCAAAGTTATCTTAGTCTGATTAATTTCAGTAGGCCTACTTTTAGTAAGGTAATAGATGATAATAATAATGTTTTTTGGGGGTGGGGTGGGGAATATTGTTATTTAATTTTATCCATGTAACCAGTGTTATTTTTCTAGAAAATGAGGTACTGGAAATCATCATGAACACCTCCCTTGTTCTCCTATAATGGCAACGGTGTCCACCTGAGAGGTGCAGGAACTCAGTTCCGGTGAATTCTGGCTAGAAAAAAAAAAGCCGTGAATGTAACCCAAATAACAAAACGAAACTTTATGAGATAATAATATATTTATACATCGCCCATCCAACTGGGTTTCCCCAGCCACTCTGGGCGGCTCCCAACAGATTAAAAACAGAATAAAACATCAAACAATAAAAACTTCCCTAAACAGGGCTACCTTCATAACTAAATAACTAAACGGAACCAAACCAAGGCTGGCATGGGATGTTATGCCCACAAGAAGAAAGGATAAGACTGGTTATCCAGATATTTGCGAGGAGACGGGTAAGCGGAGAGTGCCATCATAAGAAATGAGAGGTGTGGAGACCTGTCTTGCAAGATATACCCGTTATAATGGCAGCAACAACAACGCATAGTATCGCAGTGCAACGCTTTATGGCACAAGCAACAATTCAAAATAAAGCAGAATCACGAATAAGAAATTCGAAGCGGCGCGCCGGCTGCCGGAGTGGCATGAAATACATCGCTGCTGCTGCTTTATTATCTATACGTTTCTGCGCGAGGAGAAGATGCCGCAACAGAGCTCGGTTTGCAGAGGAATCTCTCCGAACCGGCTCTCCGTGGAACTCGGAGCTGCTCCCGCCCTCTCCGCCGGCGCTGCCTTCGCTGATTGGCCGAGCGCGCTGCTCCCCGACGACGCGGCGGAACCCCGGAGCGGCAGCCTCAGTTTCCGCCCGGGCTGCTGTCGCCAGCGGACCTAGAAACCGGAAGCAGCCGGGTCCGGTGTCAGCCCCGACAGAGCCCGGTATCTCTGTTGGGGTTGCTATGGACGACGGAGCGGCCGAGCTGGAGCTTTTCCGCCGCCGCTGGCGGGCCGAGCTGACTCCGGAGGGCCGCAGGAAGAGCAGCAGAGGGCCGGCGGGCAGAGGCGGCCGGAAAAGGCAGCGCGGCGGGGATGGCGGGGCTCCGGAGCCCGTGCGGGGCTGGGGCTGCTGCGGAGGCGTCTCTCGGTGGGAGCCGGAGGAGGAGCAGCCGCCCCCGCCGCCGCCGCCGCCGCCCCCACCCCCGCCTCGGAGGCCTCCCCGCAGCCCCACCGCGCCGGACTGTGATTTGGGAGCTGCCGCCGAGGCTCGAGGAGCAGGAAAGGAGGACCTTTTGGAGCAGCTCATCCTGGACTTGGTACGGGAAGGAACGAGGAGTAGGATTAAGAGCAGTATTGAGTTTGTTTGGTTTTTTACCACTAGTGGCTACAGGTCAGGGGGAAGCGCTATGCTTCAGTTAGTAGTAGTAACAACAACAACAACAACAACAATATATTATTTATATCCCGCCCATCTGGCTGGGTTTCCCCAGCCACTCTGGGCGGCTTCCAGCAAAATATTAAAATACAACATTTCATCAAATATTAAAAGCTTCTCTAAACAGGACTGCCATCAGATGTCTTCTAAAAGTCAGATCGTTGTTTATTTCTTTGACATCTGGTGGGAGGGCGTTCCACGGGGTGGGTGCCACTACCGAGAAGGCCCTCTGCCTGGTTCCCTGTAACTTCGCTTCTCACAGTGAGGGAACCACCAGAAGGTTTTGCATGCAGAGGGTCATAGAATCATAGGGTTTGGAAGTGATCCTGAGGACCATGTAGTCCTGTGGTTCCCAACGTGGGCCACTTTTATTTTTAAGGGGGACAATTTGAGAATGAGTTATTAATAAATAATAATGATGATATTTTTTTTTTTTTATACCCCGCCCTCCCCGGCCAGAACCAGGCTTAGGGCAGCTAACACCAATAAAATTGCAATAAAACGTAAAAGAAAAAGAAAAAAAAGTTAATTAAAATATGGGTTAAAATACGAGTTTAAATAACAGTGAATGACCCTTTAGGCTTCCTTCAGGTGAATAGTTCACTTTTTGAATAATAAGAATTATATCTCACAGGTTTTTAGAGATGCTTAGGTGGGGCATGGCCAAAAAAAGGTTGGGAACCACTGATCTAGTCCAACCCCTTGCAGCTATCCCATACAGGGATTGAACCTGCAACTTTAACAGTACCACTTTCTAACTAACCCCCCGGGCATCTGTAGGAAGATCTTAGAATGCCCCCCACCCTGTCTGATATCCTACAGAGCGGCTGCCAGCCATTGTTGGCAATACCAGCTAATATTGGCAGTACTGGCCTAGATGGATGCAACGCACCAACCTGGTATGGTGAATGGCTGTAGATCGGTGGTAGAGCATCTGTTTCTCAGGCAGAAAGTCCTCTGTTAAGCTCCCAGCATCCCCAGGTAAGGCTGGGAAAGACTTATTCTCTGAAATCCTGGGGAGCAACTGCTGATGTAGACATTACTGAGCTGGAGGGCGGGGGGGGGGAATCAGTGGTCTGACATGGGATAAGGTAGCTTCCTCTGTTCCTATAAGTCACCAAAACAGGGTGACAGAGCCCATACCTAATATGTAAGAGGCCTCGGACGTGATGCTGGGAAGGTCTCTGTCCTGCTGCTGCCTGTCAACATGGAGCAGGCTTCCCCAGTGTGTGCCCTCTAGAAGTTTTGGACTCCATCAGCCCTAGAAAGAGCCAATGGGTGGACCAATGGTCTAGATAAATAGAAGCCTCTAAGAGGGAGGGATGAAGCAATAAAACTGCCAGCACATTTGCAAAGCTAAGCAGGGTCTGGTATAGTTTCAATTTGGATGGGGTCTGTGTACTGAGATTCCTGCATTGCAGGGGGTTGGACTAGATGGTCCTCAGGGTCCCTTCCAACTTCACAGTTCTATGAGTCTATGAGTCTTGTGGGGAAACATCATAGCTCAGTGGTAGAGCATGTGCATTGCATGCAAAAGGTCCCTTCCCTGCACAGTCTTGTCTTAGCCTGTAGATGCTTTTCTATTACTGGAGGTGGAAGAAGAAACAAAAACCAGTACAGTGGTACCTCGGGTTAAGTACTTAATTCGTTCCGGAGGTCTGTTCTTAACCTGAAACTGTTCTTAACCTGAAGCACCACTTTAGCTAATGGAGCCTCCCGCTGCCACCGCGCTGCCGGAGCCCGATTTCTGTTCTTATCCTGAAGCAAAGTTCTTAACCTGAAGCACTATTTCTGGGTTAGCGAAGTGTGTAACCTGAAGCGTATGTAACCTGAAGCGTATGTAACCTGAAGCGTATGTAACCTGAAGCGTATGTAACCTGAGGTACCACTGTACACTGCATAAGATAAGTACAATTCCCATAACCCCTGACCATTGGCCATGCTTGCTAGGGCTGATGGGAGTTGTCGTTCAACAACACCTGGAGAGTAGTAGGTTCTCCACACCTAGCTTAAGAGGACAATTGTGCAGTTGTGGTAATGGGAAATTCTGCAGCAAGTTGAGGCCCTAGGTGGGAGAGGTGGCTCTTCTGCTGTCCCCGCCTTTGGGTTTTAAAAACAGTATTTTCCTTCCATTGACTCTAGTGTAAATACTCCAGGTGAATGCTATGCCAGCCCTAGGGCTGTTGTGGTTTTAGGTCTGCAAGGAAACCCTGCTTAGAATCCCGTGGATTTGTGTACACACCATCCTCTGCCCAGTCCGTGGAATAGTGTGGCTGCACACTTCAATTGACACGAGGGGTGTTGTTGCCAATAGTGGAGTAGCCCTTACACTGCTTCTGACTGCCCTTCAGCTGGCCTTGGGCTGACTTTACAGTGTTGTAAAGTACAGTGTGGTGGTTGGATTTATGTTGCTTAAAGATTTAGGGTTCTTTCCAACTAAACCAGTGTGCATGTGAAATTACTTACATGAGTGCAATGGACCTCTCCAACGTGTTTTGTGAGCCCCCCCCCCCCTTCCTGCAGAGAAGATTTGGAGATGGGTGTGTGTGTAGAGACAGGAAGTTCAATTGCACTCAAAAGTTGAGCCACAAACAGACAACTATTTTGTTGGATGCAACCCTTATATACTGCCCTTCAGCACAGTGTCCATTGCTACAGTATGCAACAAGAAATTTAAAACTTCTTCCTGCATCTCTGTTTGGCTTGCTAATCTTAAAAACTTTCAGTTAACACAAAGGTTATAAGAAGCTTGTTCCTCTCCCTTCTGGTTAATTACATTGTTTTGTTTTGTTTTTTTTGTTTTAAAAGCACAGATTAAATTTCTGATGGCAGTAAATTAATCCATTTAGTGAGCCAGAGCTCCATTAGCGCACTGGTGTGTAAATGTGTGTCTCCAAGGAGCGGATGGCGATGTTTGTCTTTTGGATTCCTGATAAAAGCTACAGCTAGTTTTGCAAGGGGATCTTTTTTCTTTTAATGTGCTCTATATGCTTTTTGATGATGGGTTATTTCATACTCAAAACAGCCTGTAAAGGTGAAGAAATAATTGTGCATTACTTTAAGGATTTCTTCCCTCAAATTGAAGAAATAGGATGCTTCATCTAACGGTCTTCTCTGAGGCAGGATTTGTGCTTGGTAGAGGCAGCATAAGATGAGCTATTTTGAGTAGTCATTTTCATCTGCCTTCCTGGGCTCCCTTTTGAATCAGGTCTAAGGGCCAAAGGAGAGGTAGCCTGTTTCTCTTCACATTTGTCTTTCCATTTTATGTATGGAGCTGAACGATAATTTTGTGCCAGGAGAGTGATCTTGTCTGGATGCTCACTAAATACGGAGCTGAGCAAACTTTGTTCACACACACACACAACCTCCTGTCTTCTTAGTATTACCATATTCAGCAATATCAAGTTACAGTATAGGAAAACTGGTGCTATTAACAGTAATCCTTCTAGTTGGTTAATTGGTTTGGCAACTTCCATGCACATGACGTGTGATGCAAATTATTTCCCGTGAGAGTTAAATGATAACCAATGAGAGGCAGAGGCAGCTTTGTCAATCCCAGCAGGTATATAAGAGGACGACCAGGCCTGCTCAGAAAAAAACTGGGGAAAAATTGGGAGGGGCAAGGAAGCTCAGCAGCCACCAGAAGGGTGTCTAAGAGCATGCGGTGCCCCCAGGTATACAAGCTGCCTTATACGATCTGATGTTAATGGACATGACGAAAGTCCATTCATTTCAATGGTTCTACTCTGAGTAGGCCTGAGTAGGCCTTCTAAGCCAAAGGCCTGCTCAGGCCATAGGCCGTCAAACCCCAAAGTCGTCAGTTAGCCATAGTTTATGGTTCCATCTGAACTGAGAAACGATGGTTACAAGGTTTGGAACAAGACAGCTTCAAACCTTGTTCAATCCCCAAGTAAAAGGATTGGTAGCAGGGGGTGGAAAAGAGCTGCTTCCAGGCAGAGCTGTTGAGCTAGGGGGACATATAGGATTGTATCCAAATTAGTTCTACTAGAGTAGAACCACTGAAATGAATGGACCTTCGTCATGTCCATTAACATCAGTGGGTCCATTCTGAGTAGGGCTGGCATTGGGTACAGATAGTATAAGGCAGCTTGTATACCTGGGGGCACCTCATGCTCTTAGACACCCTTCTGGTGGCTGCTGAGCTTCCTTCCACTCCCAATTTTTTCCCAATTTTTTCTTTTTTTAATGAGGTTTTTTTTGGCACTGTTTGAGAATTTGCCCAATTTTTTATTAGTGCTTGTTGTTCATGTTGCTGTTGTCTGCTTTTTTTTTGACTATTTTGTTTTGGTGTGCGCCTTAGTCGAGGCTAGCTTAGGCCAGCTATTTTCAATAAGTCTGCTCTGATTAGCATTGGTTACAACCCTATGCATGTAGCTGTGTTTGGGATGGTTGCGGGCTCTGTGCCTTGCCAGTTTTCCTTCTACAAAATAGGTAATTTACTGTGCCCACAGCCCCTGGGTCCCCAAAAATTAAGGGCTCCTATTCTATGCCAATTCTTTATAAGAGTCTTTATCAGAATGAAGTCTGTGGGCTCGTACATGCAAAAAAGCAGACCAGCAACTTGTGTCTCTTTCCTGTTTCTTCTAGGATGTGGAATAAATAGCAATGCAGTATTTTATTTTAACTCCTGTCTCCCACTTCTTCTGACTACTTTTCAGAATGAAATAAACGAAGTTCCCTTCTTTGACGTTCAACTGCCTTATGAACTGGCGTTAAAAATATTTCAGTTCCTCGGCAGGATGGAACTGGGGAGATGTGCTCAAGTAAGTCTTTGCCAGGTTTGCTGGTGCTTCTCGCTTCCTTTCTGAATGTACTACTTGGAAGTAAACGCCATTGGGATCAGTGGGTTGTGCTGAACTGAGTGGTAGTAATGCTCTGTAGTAATATTTATTTATTATTGCAATTTCAAATCTAGTCCTCCATCATGTCTGAGCAGAGAGCGGCCGCATCTCTCTGTCTTGCAGGGAAGCTGGAGCACTCTGGCAGCAATTAACACTTTGACAGCCCCCATCTCCCAGCCACTGACTGCTTCATGACCACTTCCTGAG
Source organism: Podarcis gaigeae (assembly GCF_964106915.1). Taxonomy (NCBI): domain Eukaryota; kingdom Metazoa; phylum Chordata; class Lepidosauria; order Squamata; family Lacertidae; genus Podarcis; species Podarcis gaigeae. The sequence continues at coordinate 20,053,033 of NC_139693.1, read as the reverse complement.
CTACATGCAGCTCCCAGGATTGGCTGCGGGGTGGAGGGAAGAAACTTTTGAGACCAAAGTGAACCAGATGTTGATGGAAAGAGGTGCTAAGTTACAAAAAGAATTGAGAGGCTAGAGAGAAGAAATTTCAGGAACACTCTTTAGAAAGTGATAAAATATCGACATAAAACATTTAACAGGTTCCCAAAAGCAGTCAATATTTACCCCCTAGGGGTGATGGGTCTCTTCTGGGGATGAATAAAGACCTGGCTGGTTGTGTGTGTCAATAATAATAATAATAATAATAGTTTTATTATTTATGCCCTGCCCATCTGGCTGGGTTTGCATCAAGCATTAAAAACCTCCTGATACAGGGCTGCCTTCAGATGTCTTCTAAAAGTTGTGTAATTCTTTATCTCCATGACTTCTGATGGGAGGGTGTTCCACAGGGTGAGCATCACCACCGAGAAGGCCCTCTGCCTGGTTCCCTGTAACTTTGCTTCTCGCAGTGAGAGAATCAGCAGAAGACCTCAGTGTCTGGGCTAAGTGATTGGGTGGAAATGCTCCTTCAGATATACTGGGATTTAAAAGTCAGCACCAACACTTTGAATTGTGCTTGGAAACATACTTGGAAGGCTTAGGAGTGGGAAATAAGTTTTACAGTGCATAGTTTTTCAAAGAGTTCGGAACCTCGCCTCTACATAGTTCCGCCTTTATTTCAGACATTGTGATATATCGGTATGTTACAATGTTTAGCTGGTGATCTATTGTGCTGTTGAAAGCCAGATATCGCCCAGCCTTACTCTGTACTTAGAAGTTTCCGCAATACAACAGTGTTCTCAAACCTTGCTTTATTGCTTAAAAAAAGATTGTATACAGGTATTTCTTGACTTTGACATTTTTTAAGAATTTGGGTTGGGATCAATGACTACTTTATAAGCTCATCAAGGGGTCAGTGTATGTGGGCGGTATAGAAACCTCTGACTTCTGCACAGCTGAAATGTAGCCCAATGTACAGAGGCAAAAGTCCCATCTGCTGCTCCAGCCATTTTGGTTCTGGCCCTCCCTACTTCTGTCATGTTTCCCCGAAGAGTTGCCAACGAGGGAGTGCTGAAAAAGCTCCCTCACCCTGGGCTTGCATTAACAGCCTCTTCTGATCAGGAAACCACCTGGGTTTTTATTGGAAGATTTTCACCCGTTTTTAACTCAGAGTGGTATGCTTTCACTGCAAAGAAAGTCCCGAGCAGAAGAAATGGAAAGGATTGAGCAGTTCGCATTGGGGACTTCTAAGCAGGCAATAGAAGTTTATAGTGTAAGGGTTTTGTTGCGCTGGGTCATTCCTTTCTTTCAAATCACTCTGTTGTAACTCCTGCGATGGAGATTTTACACTGAAATTGTACCCCAAAGTTGTCCAGGCCAATTGCTTGGTGCAGTAAACTGGCCTTGACTCTTTTTCTCCCACTTAAAAAAATAAATATTAGGAACTGCTTTTATTATGCTCTCTTCTTGACATTAAGCAAATGGTGGGCTTCTGAAGCCATTCTTGAGAAGCAGTCCCAGGATATTTAGGAGGCAGCTGAGCAGCTGAGTTCTGTGCGCTTTACAAGGCTTTTGGAACAAGATGGATGGCCAAAGCTTTTAGTCAGCTTCTAAAGCGATCAAGTAAAAAGCAAAGCCATAAAAAATAAAGACCGTTTTCATTTTCCTCCCGGTGCTTTTGATTTTATTTTTTTGGCTGAATGATGGAAGACCTCTTCTGTTAAATGGAATGCCATGCTGCTTTTCACAGCTGTTGTTCTGTTAGCGTTTGTTATTACTATTATTACCATTATTGTGATTCTTATTGGCGGCAGAGCAGTTTGAGAGTCAGTGAAGTTGCATTGGTTAGTGTGGACTGGCGTCATGAGCAATGCGAACTCGGAAAAAAAATGTTTTAAGATGGGTAAGAATAAAAGACCTGGATCCTTCTAAATAAAATAGGAAAAGGAGATTTAAATTTAATTAATTTAACTTTAACGTTAAAAGATTAGAATGTTGACAAAATGACTAAACTATGGCAACAAATTGATTTGTCTTCTCAGGTCAAAGTCCTAATATGACCAGCAGATGATAATGAAATATGTCAAGGACATGTTTTGACCCAATGAATCATTTTCAGTGATCAGAAGGAAACTATTGTATACAACTTGGTCACAGAGAATTCGTCCACTGGGTTAGACTTTCTAAATGGTTTATGCCAAGTTAGGTTATCTAGCTCAGTATTGTCTGCACTGACTGGCAGCGACTCTCCCAGATGCTGAGGATTGAACCTGGGACCTCCTGCATGCGAAGGAGATGCTCTGTCACTGAGCTGTAGCTCTTTCTCATGAAAGTATAAAAGCATTAAATGGCACTCCACTCAAGCTTGCTCTGGTTCCCTTTTAGGATTCAGTTAATCACTAAAATAGCTACATATGTGAGATTATAGAACACAAATTTCTTGCATATTTGTACAGTGGTGCCCCGCAAGACGAATGCCTCGGAAGACGGAAAACTCGCTAGACGAAAGAGTTTTCCGTTTTGGAGGTGCTTCGCAAAATGAATTTCCTATGGGCTTGCTTCGCAAGACGAAAATGTCTTGCGAGTTCCTGTGGGGTTTTTTCCCTTTCCCCCCCTTTTTCTAAGCCGATAAGACGCTAATAGCGCTAATCCGCTAAGCTGTCAATGGGCTTGCTTCGCAAGACGAAAAAACCGCTAGACGAAGAGACTCGCAGAACGGATTCTTTTCGTCTTGCGAGGCACCACTGTATTTAGCTCTTGGATATTCTGCTGGTAAGATTCGGTGGAAACCTGGGAAATAACTCACTGATATCGTTTGAAACTCCCATTGTTGTAGGCACATTTTGCGACAGGTAATTTCATTTGCGCGAGCAGTTTCTGAGCTCTAGGCACAGTACTGCACCTAAGATTTCAGATTAAAACTGCAGAGTGGAAGGAAAGGAGAACCTTTTTCTGCCCCGCACTTTCAGCTCCTCTCTGAAGTCTGGAGAAGAGACCCTCTTAAGAATATTAGGGAGGTGGGCAGGGGAAGGACTAGACCATGTGAAAAATGAACATAAGATTTTAGCTGCAGTTCATCCATTTTCAGCTTTGTTTTCCTGTTATAAAAAAGTGCAACTAGACATTCTGTTGTTGCGCCCATAACCTAGGTTTCATCTGCCATTTAGCTCCTAGCTTTCACATATCAGTTTCTAACACTGCTCACAGATTTATTTATTTTTATATTAATAAGATGCTTTTGAGTGGCTCAGCTTAGCTTTCGGCAGACAGGCCTCCGTATCAGTAAAATCAACGGCGAAATTTATTTCTCTCTTCCTATCTCTGTTAGGTAGGGGGGAAGCCTTTTTTTCTTTTTCTTTTTAAAACACCTTTTGGCATCCAGTTGCTCACCTGTACCCTTAACTCAAGCTGAGCTAGGAAGTTTGAGCTGCAGCCAAGTGCTGTGCGTGTTTGCCTGTGCTTTAAATGGGAGCAGCGCTTGTAAAGCAGGAGGCTCGAGACGCTTTTTATTAGCGGTTTCTTGCAGCTGTGCCTCGCTCAGCGAAGCTTTTACTAGGCTTGGCAGTGCCAGTTCCTGGTGCATTAATGGGGGTGCCTGGTTGCAGGGCCCCTCCTCGGAAAAACCCAGGTTTATAAGCCTAGTGGGGCTACAAGTAATCTGATTAAAATCACAGTGGGATAATATTTTTGTTATGCTTTTTCCCCTCCATGAGTGTTAAAAGGACCTCTTGGAACCCGAGAATCCACTTAGGAGCGTCTGTGCTTTCTAAAACAATGTTTTAACTTAGATTTGGCAGTGGTGCTGCAAATGCTTTCTACGTTGGCAAGCCTTGGCTTTTGTTTTCCACTCCTCTCTTCCTTACCTGTCTTCCTTCCTTCCTTCCTTCCTTCCTTCCTTCCTTCCCCACCCCATCCTCACTTTGAGGCTGGCAAAGCTTCATTGTGTTTACTTCTCTCTCTTGTTCAGAAGCCTCACCAATGTCATCAGACGCTTGCTTTAGCTAAAATGGAGAGAAGAGTTTAAGATGATTTATTGCTACTTCCATTTATAGACTTCTTTACTGCCTGAAAGACCTCAGAGTGGTTTACACACACTATGAGTATTTTTATTTTTTTAAAGTCAAGTGATTTGCATAGCAAAATACTCATACCATATCCAATCCATAACACAAAACAAATAAAATTGGAGAAAAGTACAAGGCAGTATAATTATATAGTTCCAAACAACACAACATAAAATCATTCATCCAGTCTCGCTCACCATCCATTTCACACAACCACTGCAGCCATTCGCTACCTCAAACGTTGCCTCTGTCTGCCGCTCATACATGAACCACTCATATTCAAGAATATTACAACCCACAGGCAAAGGTTCACAGACAATTGTACACTCATAAGATGCATTCCTGATATCTGAAGCAGTACTGGACTCTGGACGATCTCTTACTCCTCCCATCTCTCACCTGAGAGGAGTCCAGATCCCTAGTAGAGAAGGCTCTCTCTCCCTGGAGGGCATAGAGCTATTTCCATCTACTCCCAGAATTATAACATGCACGGAACTGCAAAATCTCAACATTTGATAAAGAAGCAATCAACTATGGTAGTTTTCTTTCCCTTTGCTAGAGCATTAACTCCTCCTGGCAGCTGTCTTTGCTTGTATGCCAATGTCAGGATTATTATTATTCTTATTATTAGTTTTTCTTCCTCTCCTCCTTCCTCCTCCTCCTCTTCATAATAATAAAAATAAAGAATTATTGCATTTATATCCCACATTTTTCTCCAAGGAACTCAAGGTGGTGGACATGGCTTTCCACCTCCTCATTCAGTCCCCCAAACAACCCTGTGAGGTAGGTTTGACTGAGAGCCAATGAGCAGACATTGACTGTAAAGAGCAGACGTGGGGGAGAAAGTTGGGACAGCTGTAGGCATTTTTGGATTATATGGAATATCTAGAGCCATTTAAATCTGACTTTAGTCCAGGCCATGGGACCGAGTTGGTCTTGGTCACCCTGCCGGGAATGGCCTCTATTAATGGGACAAGCAGGGCTGATCTTGGTCCTTCTCAAGCTTTCTGTGGCTATTTAATATTGTTGACTTCCGTATCCTTCTGGACCAACTACGTGGGATGGGATTTGGGGGCCCTGTTCCTTACATGACCTAGTCTAGAGAGTGGCATTGGGAGAGTGTGGTTTGGGGTTGTTGTTTTTTTGTCTCTCGGTATTTATGCTATGGGGTGCCATAGGGCCGCTGTGATGTCTTGGGGTTTCTTATGGCACACAGAGAAAAGGAATTAATGGTATAAATTTTCCTATTTCTTAAGTTTTCCCTGAAGAGATAACTCTCCCCTTTCCTTTTTTTCTGAAGACTATTCAGTCATTCAAGAAAGGGTCATAACCCATTGGTTTGAGCACCTATTTTGGATGCTAAAGATCCCAGGTTGAATCCTCATCACCTCTAGGAATGTCCCCTTTCTGCAGCCCTTCAGAACTGCTGCCAGTCATCCTTGGCCATGCTGAACTAGCTGGACCAACAGGTCCCTGTGAGCCGCTGAAGCCTGAAGCCATCCAGCCCAGGCACATGGTGGGCAAAGTCCCAGTGATCAATGGGCCTATTGTTGAGTCATGTTAGTTATCCTTACCCTCTCTGTGGGCCTTGAAGCTCAACCTGCCAGGGGAAGGCTACAGCTGGATATCAGTCTCCATGGATGGGCGCAGGGAAACCTACTAGGACAATCGACTCTGCAAAGAGAAGACTGTGTGCTTCTTGCATGTAACAATGGGCAATTTCATCACCCTTGTTGGCAATTACATCACCCAGTTGCACAGTTACATCACAGGAGAATCGGCAGAGGAGGAGGAAGCTGTGGAACTGCGGGAACAGGAAGAGGAGCGGCTGCGGGAGTGGCGGCAAGTGGAGCGAGCGGAGCGGGAGTGGCAGCAGCTGGAGTTTGAGCGGGAGCAGCAGCGACTGCTGGAGCAGCGGCGGCGGGTGTCGCAGCAGCAACAGTGGGCGTTGCAGCAGCGGCAAAGCCTGGCGCAGGAAGAGGAGCAGCGGCAGCAGGAGCTGGCGCGGCAGCAGGAATTCCGCCGGAGGCTGAGCTCCCGGAGGAGCGACCCCGCTCAGGAGGAAGTGATACGCCAGCGGCAATTGCAGCTGGTGGCGCAGCACTGGGACCACTTGGAGGCCAAGGACTCTCGCCTGTTCACCGCGCAAGAGCTGCATCGGCACTCGTTGCAGAACCATCAGGATAATGCCAACCTGCGCGCGGATCGGCGGATGGAGCACGAGCAGCGCCGGCTGCGCCACAGCCTCGATGTCGCGCGCCGAGACACGGAGAGGTGGGTGGAGCGGGAGCAGCAGCGGGTGGAGGCGGCTCTCAGCAATCAGCAGCAGCTGGCTATGCTACACGATCCACATGGCTTCTATCAACCCTTCTAACTCAGCGATACACCACAAAGCGTCGCCGGCAGGGGGTTGCGTCCGTGATATTCCCAGTCGTCCTGGGTGCTGCGTCAGCTGCAGTTGCATTGAGGGTAGTGGAGACCGAATGGCCATTTGTATCACCCAGATGAGCGGCAGGCCGTCCTGGAAAGGAGGAGATGATCACCACCGCTAATCAGAGGGTACTTCTGGGAGAACCACGATGCACATGTTGAAACTCTGTTGAGGAAGGAACTACCTCTCCGTGATACTGCCTTTTGGAACCTTGCCTGATAGGACTTGGGACTGGGAATTCCTTGAGTCGTCACCCCATTGAGATTGAATTGGAGGAGTGAAGCTCATGTGGCCCACCATTCCTTCCTGTCTTCTTCCCAGCGTTCTGTGCCCCTCCTGTCACTTGCCATGTATCCTGTGACCTCATAAAAGCACACGGAACGGGCACGACTTCCATTTATCCACCTTGGATGATGAGGATTTATTCATTGGCCGCTTCTTGGCCCCCACAAGGCCCCCAAAAGTGGTGAACCCTTAAAACAAAGTATACAATAAAGTACAATTAAACAAGCAAAGCAAAGTAAGTGATAGAATGCAGTGAAATGACATAGGTCAGCTGGCTAGCAAAACAGTGTAAGGCAGCACAGTGGAAGTGCAGAAAAGTTGGGCCTTCCCAAGCTAGAAGGCAAGTGTGGCCTCAACAAGCATCCATCCCTCACGCTTGAAAGCTAGTAGCACCCCAGGATGGGGGTCGCTAATGGAGCCAGTGTGGTGTAGTGGTTAAGAGCGGTAGTCTCGTAATCTGGGGAACTGGGTTCGCATCTCCGCTCCTCCACATGTAGCTGCTGGGTGACCTTGGGCTAGTCACACTTCTCTGAAGTCTCTCAGCCCCACTCACCTCACAGAGTGTTTGTTGTGGGGGAGGAGGGGAAAGGAGAACGTTAGCTGCTTTGAGACTCCGTAGGGTAGTGAGAAAGCGGGATATCAAATGCAAACTCAACTCTTCTTCTGTGGCATTCCAACACCCACCAGCTCAATCCAGCATGGCCAAAGGTCAGGGTTGAGAAGGGGAGTTTCAGGTTCTACAACCACTGCCTTAAGATGTCCTCTGAGTGCCTAAAGGAATCTGAGCTTGGCTTAAAACGGTGGTTCCCCAAAATCCCTGCTCCCAGCGGGATACCTGAAAATTGCTGGTTGCCTTGGCTTGCCCCACTGTGATTTTTCTGCATGTTGAAGCAATTGTAAGGCACTGTGCTAGTTGCCGTGCAATTTTTAATCATACTTTTCCTGCTGTTTTTATTTTTTCTATTGTATTTTATTGCATTAGAATTTGCCTTCTGCAGAATTCAGATTGTCAAACAGTAAAATGCAATGTAAGAAATATATTTGAATATAAGCCGTAATTTTAAAAATCCAATTAAAAACCAGTGTATTTAATGCAGACATGGCACAGCCCACCAAATTGAAGTTCATGGACCACGGTTTGGGACCCCCTAGCCTGCAACATCTGGCCTTCTCCATGAGAGATTGCATCATGATTTTGGGAGTGCTTCCCTCCCTTTACTTAGTTTTATGATTAGTGTCATGAACGGAGCCTTAAACGGCTCAGAATGTCAATACCTCAAGGACCCCATATGAATCGACCCGAACCCTGCAATCATCATTTGAGGCTGTTATTCATGTGCTCCCTCTAAAAGAGGTCCAGAGGGTAGCAGCATGATAGCGAGTCTTCTCTGTGGTGAGATTTCTTGCTGCATGTATCTGGGGCTCAGAGCAACAGGAACAAGCCCACATTAATCTCTGCTGCTGATGGAGAAGGGCCGTAGCTCAGTGACAGAACATCTGCTTTGAATGTAGAAGACCCCAGGTTCAGTCCCCAGTATATCCAAGGTGGGGCTGGGAGGGAGCCTCGTCTGAAACCATGGAGAGCCCCTGCCTGCCTGTGTTGACAGTGCTGAGCTAGATGGACCCATGGTCTGAATCTTAAGTATAAGGCAATTCTCTATCATCCTGAAAACCAGAGTGGGCAGAAACATGGCAGTAAAACTGTGGGCGATTTAAAACAGAAAAAAGACACACATGGCGGAAAAACCATAAGGCAAATCAGCCTGTCGGGCGAAAGGCCTGTCTGAATCATATCTGGTTTTTTTAAAAAAAGACATTTACCTGTTCTTTGGAAGGTTTCCAGAGAGGGTTAGATGAGGCCTGGTCTCAGAAAAGGCACTCCAAAGCACAGGAGCAGCCAGTGAGAAGTTATTCTCTCCCCCCCCCCCCCAGGTGTGCATCATGTTCCTTAAACCCCGGGTAGCCACCATCCAGATATTTCTGGAGTGCAGCTCCCATGACCTCTGACCCCTGGCCATTTCGGCTGAGGCTGATGGGAACTGTAGTACAGAAAGACCTGGAGCACGACACGCCAGCTGTCCCTAGATTAAATGCCCCCCCTTGCCGGTCTGATTCAGCAGAGCATTTGTTTTTTTCATATCTCTACAGCATGGGTAGGCAAACTGAGGCCCAGGGGCCAGATCCGGCCCAGTCGCCTTGTAAATCCGGCCCATGGATCCTCCGGGAATCTGTGTGTTTTTACAGGAGTAGAATGTGTCCTTTTTTAAAAAATGCATCTGTGGGTTATTTATGAGGCATAGGAATTTGTTCATTCCCCCCCCCCCCAAAAAAAAATATAGTCCAGCCCCTCACAAGGTCTGAGGGACAGTGGACTGGCCCTCTGCTGAAAAAGTTTGCTGCCCCTGATCTACAGCATATGGCATGACAGAGAGCGAGCGAGAGAGAGAGCAGGCACTGAGCTGCAATTTAACTAAAGTGGCCGATAAGCCCACATGAAGGTTTATTCTGGGGGGAATAACAGCAGAGAGGAACAAAGGGACTTTATGTTGCCTTCTGTATAGACCTGCCTGAATGTTAAGGTGGAGGTGGGGTACTGTTCTTAGGTGACACATAGCAGGGCCTTCTCTGTGTTGGTATCCTGTTTATTGAAATCTCTCCCTTTGGAGGTGTGTCTGGCACCATCATTTTACTTATTTCAATCATTGGGCAGGATGCATCTCTTCACCCAGGTTTTGAGGAGCCAATGAATTATTTTAGATTGGGTTTTGTGCGTCCCCTCCCTTTCCCCCCTTTTTTGCGCTGTCATAAGCTTTGTGCTCTAAATGTACTTTTAAGTCAAGAGTCCTCAACCTATTCAGACCGGTGACCCCCCTTTAGGCCAAACATGCATTTGGGAATTCATTTTACACCGTATAGTTCTACTGCAGTAATGTTGCTGCTCTGCCCCCCTGGAGGGTCTCTACCCCACTGGCTGAGGACTGATGGTCAGGGTAGAAAAGGAATTGGAAGTGGAGGGAAAGGAGAGCAAGTTCATTTTCCAGTAGCATCAAGAGCTGCAATTAATAGGCGTTGGAAGGGTCAAGATCTACACAAAATCTTTATTGAACCACTTTTATTAAATCTGCCAGGACGATCGGGTGCATCTATCACTTTCAGTGTTGCCAAAACCCACCATGAACTGACCCCAGGCACTTTGTAATTTTCCTCTTAGGAGTTTGTGACATCACTACAACTTTTAAGATGTTGGTGCCCTTGTTACTCTGTGCTACTTTTATTTATTGTTTTCAACGGTACTAGACCCATTTAGACAATATGTTCCGTACACTTCTTATTTTGCTTCTTTAATTCTCGTCATTGATCAATAAAGATTTGATGTGCTTTGGAAGGATTTCCAGTAAATGACCTTGCACATTGGTACCAAAAGATTGTGGTGCGTTGCTTTAGTAGACAAACACACACTTGCTGGATGTGTTTGCCTCTGTATTCCCTTGTTTTACTGAGTATGCAGGAGTTAAGTGCACCTGACCACCCCTCGCCTGCAACATATTCTCATTGGTGTTTTCAGTAAAAAACTTTTGGTTTGGGAGGGAGCAACAAGTCAGCCCAGAACCTGTAAGGAAGCTGCTTATTAATTTGAAACTGCCAGTAGACCAGTTTGTATTTACCTGTCTCTTCCATTCTTCCAATTGACTGTGGAATAGTGTATGATTTACCATATTTTTCGCTCTATAAGACGCACTTTTCCCCCTCCAAAAATTAAGGGGAAATGTGTGTGCGTCCTATAGAGCGAATGCAGGCTGCACGGCTAAGCCCAAAGCCAGAACAGGGAGACGGAGCGCTGCTCAGCGCTCCGTCTCGCTGCTCTAGCTTGGGATTAGCTGCGCAAAGCCTCCGCAGGGCAGCGGGGTGAAGGCACCCCACTGCCCTGCGGAGGCTTCAAAGGCTGCGCTCTGGGGGCTTCAGGCAGCTATCTGCAAGCCTTCGGAGCACAGCAGGAGTTCCCGCTGAGCTCCGAAGGCTTGCGGATAGCCGCCTGAAGCCTGGAGAGCGAGAGGGGTCGGTGCACACCGATCCCTCTTGCTCTCCTGGCTTTGCTTTGCTGGAGAGGCGCTGCGCAACTTTCCCTCTCTGCGCAGCGCCCCTTCAGTGAAGCGGGAGAAGAAATGGAAGGGGCTCCATTTCTCCTACTGCTTCGCTGAAGGGGCACTGCACAGAGAGGGGGAGAATCCCCCCCCGTTCTCCCCCTCCTATGGTCCGGTGCGTCCTATAGAGCGAAAAATACGGTATTTGTAACAATCCTTGAGTCCGCTTTCTAAGAACATAAGAAGAGCCTGCTGGATCAGGCCACTGGCCCTCCTACTCCATCATCCTGTTCTCACAGTGGCCAACCTGATTCTCGTAGGAAACCTGTAGGCAGGACCTGTAAGCATGACAGCAACTCTCCCCTCTCAGGTGGGGAAGAGAGACCATTATAACACAGCACAGCCAGGCTTCACTTTTAACTCCATGCATGAAGATGCTGCCAGCCTCCAAGAAACGCACTGTCTAGAGCTGATACCTGTCTTGCTGCTTTTAGGTTAGCAAGCCCTGGAAGGTCCTTGCAGAAGACCAGCTCCTTTGGTTCCGGTTGTGCCAAAAAGAAGGTTACCTGCCCAACAGTCAAATATCTGATTCTCCTTTCTGGAAAAGGACCCTCCGGGAATGCCGGGAGAAGGAGCAGGTTTTAAGAACCAACTGGAAGGTAAACTCTGCGGGGGATTCTTCTTTTGGAATCCATTATGACTCTATTAGGCAGGGGTGGGGGACCTGTTTTAGCCTGAGGGTTGCATGCTTGTGACAGGCTGGGCCAGGGGCAAAAGTCAGCAGAGTGATGAATGGAAATTTTAACCTTGTATAATAAGCTAGTTCCTATAAATCAAGAAAAGGGGGGCCACTCTTATGCTACCCTTATGCTATTCATATAATCAGTTATCAGTAATCAATATATTCATATATGCTCACATATAACAGGGCTTACAGTGAATTTTATAATCCATTTTGAATCAAAGGAAAGCTTTGCCTAAGCTAACTGCAAACTGCTTGGAACCGCAAGTCCGGAACCAACCTTTCACCTAGTAACATCCTGTACCCTGAAGGAAAGGGGAAGACATGAATCAGAGACACTGGTACAAAATCCCCCTCAAATGCAGGCTAAAATATTCCACAGAACAGGAAGGGCCAAACCACAAAACCTGGGGGAGGTAAGGCCAGGAGATTCCCTGAGTCTCATTTCCTTCTTCTGTCCGAACTAGGGAAAAGGTCAGACTGCGCATCATTTGTGCAGACAATGGAAAGCAGAAGTTAGGGAGTGAACTCTGCGCAAGGCTAGGAGCCTGGCAGATGCACACTAATTGGTTATTCTTCGCTGGCGTCTGTGACTGTCTCATGATCTGTGATTTGCTCAGGATTTGTATGCTTCGGGGTCCCAGTCTTTTGGAAAAGATTCCAACTGGGTCCATTATTGCTCAGCAATAAAACCTCACCTTCTTTTTCTCCAAAAGCTGTGTCTGTCTGATCCTTGTTTCACTCTAAGTGGGTACCACTTTACTTTCACGTGCTACACCTACACACACACACACACACACACACACACACACACAGAGGCAAGCAAGAGGCATAATCAGAATTAAATTATTGCCAGGCTGGTGAGAGGTACGGCTCAGGAGGGTGGGTGACCTAGGCAGAGGCATATGATGGGTGTCAGCTCTCAATGATTTCAGACAGAGAACTTTCATAGCCCTATCTGGAGGCACTGGGGGGCAAGCTTGGCATCTTTTGGGCACAAAGCATGTGCCCTGCTATTGAGCCTTCCCCTGCATACAGGAACACAGGAAGCTGCTTTCTATCAAGTCAAACCCTCGAACCATCTACCTTAGTGTTGCTGGCTCTGACTGGCAGCAGCTCTCTGTGGTTTCAGACCAGGAGCCTTTCCTAGCCTTACCTGGAGATGGTCGAGATTGAACGTGGAGGCCTCCTGCATGCACAGAGCTATGACCCTTCTGGTGAAGGGGAAGCAGAATGGTTCGGATTGCTACGTGGCTGATCAGGGCCAATGCCGCTCCCTTGTCTTCCTCTGCAGAACCGCATTGGCGCCGTGAGCCAGCTGCAGTACGAACTTGGGAAAGTTCTGTGCGATGTGCATTCTTGCGACGGGGTGGTCATTGCCGGGTAAGTACGTGGTAGTTGGCATCCCGAGAGTTCTGTTTTGCAGACTGAACACTTATCCTCCCACCGGCAGCCTCACTGGATGTTGCGTGGCCAATGCAATGGGCTGTATCCAATGTAGCTGTGAGTTAAAGTTGCTTAGCTGTATACTTATTGAGCTGGTGGAAGGTTGTTGCACAAGGGAAAACGTGCATTCGTATTCAGAGATTGTTAGGCTACAAGAATCAGCTGTTGCTCAACAAGCTTATGCCAAAACAGCTGTTGTGCTAGATTCCTTTGTTGCCCAGCCTTTAAATTCTGCCACCCACTGGAGCAAATGTTCTTGTGCTAAGGGTCCGAGAATGTTGAGTGTTGCCTAGAAGAATTGAATTGACAGCCTAATTGAGGTTCTCAGGGGAGGGGAATTTTTTCAGGCACAGTTGCATGTCAGGCTAAAGGAGTACAGCAGGTTCAACAGAGAATGTTGGATACAGTCCACAGTGACCTCCTGGTGTTGCCAGACTAATTATACTTCTCATCATCCCTAACACTTGGGGCTGATGGGAGTTGTAGACCAAATATCTGGGGGACTACAGGTTTCCCATCCTTGCTTTAAGACTATAACTCTCAAACACAGCTCTACAAAGTAGCCATCTTCCAGGCTCAACCTGCTATCACAATCAATCATTTTTTGCTTTGTGTGTGTTTGCATCCAGTCTTTCTGGCCAGTTACACAGATCTTACAAACTTAACCAGAATAGTATCCATAATTCAGATAATTTGCTAGCAACACAAAGGTATCACATCTCTTTTGCTGTTGATTTACTACATGTCTTAGAAGTGGCAGCTAAAAAAAATTATCTGTTTTTTTTTTCCTTGTAAGATTTTCCTTGTTTTCTGTAATGGGCTAACATGACTACACCTCTGAAAATTCCAAGATGTAATACATGGGTAGGCAAACTAAGGCCCAGGGGCCAGATCCGTCTCAAGAGCCTTCTCAATCCAGCCCACGGATGGTCTGGGAATCAGTGTGTTTTTACATGAGAAGAATGTGTGCTTTTATTTAAAATGCATCTCTGGGTTATTTGTGGGGTATAGGAATTTGTTCATATTTTTTTCCAAAATATAGTCTGGCCCACCACATGGTCTGAGGGACAGTGGACCGGCCCCCTGCTGAAAAAGTTTGCTGACCCCTGATGTAATACATTCAAAATAAATTCTGAAAATCCAGATATATGTGTGTGTGTGTGTGTGTGTGTGTGTGTGTGTGTGAGAGAGAGAGAGAGAGAGAGAGAGACCATAAAACTTGATCACCAAAAGCCAGCTGATTTCAAAACTTTGGTCTTGGCTTCAGGAAAACGTTCCATACATTGACAGTGGCATATCTAAGCAGCTCATGGGATCTCCGCTGAGAAACAAATGGTTAAGTATCCATGCAGGTCCTAATATCCACAGCATTTGATTAAGCATACTGGTATTTCAAGGAGATGAATCACTTAAGAGGTTTCTCTGTTAAACTTGGGGATTCCAGTAGAAACCCTGGAAGGAGACTTGTCTGCTTGCCTGCCTGCCTGCCTGCCTGTTTGTTTTATTTAGAGCATTTGTGCACCATACTTCAGCTCCCAGAGTGGCATAAATACTATCAGTTAAAAATAATAATAGGCAGTCTCAGGTTTATGGTTTTAAAGAAACCCTTAAAATGACATAAGGGGAAGGAAGGGAAGAGGGGGAAATCAAACTCGGGCATGTTAGGTATTTGCATGATGGGTCACTAAACACACATCTTGGCTAAGAAGAGAGCAAGCCAGTTTGGTCCTGTGAAGTTAAGACATGAAATCCACTATCCTCTTTTCAGAGTGGCTACCCAGGACCTGAGCACATAAGCACTATTACCCCATGCCCGTATGGTTTCCACCAGCTGGAATTCAGAAGTATTAGTAACAGTGGAGGCAAAGTATAGCTCTTGTGGCTTCCAGCCATCAATACCCTTATCTTCCACGAATTAGTCCAGTCCTCTTTTAAAGCCATCCAAGTTGGTGGCAATCGCTGCCTCTCCTGTGGGAGCGAGTTCCAGAGTTTTAGCACTGCTCTTCATGAAGAAGTCATGAGCTGGGCTGCAGCTGGAGCTCTTAAGGGGGCTGAACACTGGTCCTTATGGGAGAGAAGTTGACAGGACAGCAGAGGCGACAGAATGGGAAATGGGAGCCTGAATCTGTGCTTGAAAAAGTTACTGCCTAAGTAACTAAGTATGCTAGAGCTGAAAGCATTGATTGATCCACGGATTGTGTGTGTGGTTTTTTTTAATTGAAGATGGTTTCTGTAAAACTGTGTCTGTTGCTGATGTTACTTACAGGGGTTTAGTCACTTATTTGCCTAAAAGGGGGCTTAGAAATTTGAAAGCTCTCAAAACACTTCTTTTTTCCAGAACTGGCTGCTCAAGGGGGTGTTGGGGAGGTGAACTCATTTAGCTCAGTGGAATTTGAGATTTTCTTTTTTTAACCTCCCCCCTCCCCTGCCAAGAGCCTCGGCTTGTCGTTGGATTAAGAGCCTGACTGATGTATCCCCAAACCATAAAACTGAATCTGTTATTTAACAGAGATAAAACTTATTATTGTGGCTTTTAGCTGAAATGCTGTTGGGGGGGGGAGAGAAGCAATGACAGTAGTTAAAAGCTAAACTCTGCTTGATACCCTTTCTTCATGCCTTGGAATGGGGTTTGTATTGGAGTGCTGAATGTCTCCCCTGGGCTGCATTTTCTGAACCACCCAAGAGAGATTTGTCCACTCCCACAACGGCACATCGTTTCTATTTATCACCACAATTGCTTTATCTGCAATGCAGAGTTGAAAAGGTTTATTAACGCAGGTCTTTTAATGCCCTGAGCCTTATTAATTCTGATCCTACGGTTTAAAAGGGGGGGGGGGTGGCTTTGAGAATGATTGTCCCAGGTTAATCAGTAATCTTACCTTGACCTAGACTGGAGTATATAGATCAGGTAGAATCCCTCTCTCCCTCTCCCACCCCCCTCTCTCTCCTCACCCCCTCCCAGCACGCCCCCCCCCCCCGCTTTCCACCCTCCCAGTCTTTCAGAAGCCACCAAGCGGGCGCTCAGTAGAAGTGGTGATGTCATACGAACTGTGAAATTGGCTCAGCCCTGCCATAAATCAATGTATGGTATTTTACAGCAACGCTTCGTTTTAATGATACATTTTTGTAGAGTAGGATTAGAGTCAATTGTCTGTATAAAATAAATATATATCTCCTGCTCCATTAATGCCAGATTCTTTGAGTGGCGGAGACGAAGGCAGCTTGAACTAAATTCAGAGAGTAGTTCTTTCCTCCGCTTTTCTTTTTCTTTCTTTTTCAGGATGAAATGTTGAGAATTGATTGCCTCCCACTAATAGCTAAGTCGGTATTGACTGTGCCCCTTCAAAGGTCTTAATTTTTGCAACCCGCGCCCCCCCTTTTGAAACGTGGCTTCAGATTGCAGCTGGTGCGAGGCCTCGTTCAGGTATCTTTGGCAGAGGGGCTCGTGACATTTTGAGGACCCCAGGGAGGCGGATGTTTGCGCAGATTCGGTCTAGCTGGAGAGCTGCTGATATGTGAAAAGACCATTTTGGAAGCAGCCAAGCCACACGGCAGTTCAGCCACTGCTTTCCCTCTGTGAGATCCAGACATTTTGCAAGCTTTTTTTGGGGGGTCTAATCTAACACCACCCAAAGCAGCATCCACTGTGGTTTTGCCCCCCCCTTTTTTGGGGTAGGGGACATAAAATCAAGATTAGATATGGTCATCATAAGACCAGTTCTTTTCTGAAAAGCAGAGTAAACTTTTGGTGCTGGCCACTGTTGGAAGCATCATGCCTCTGAACAGCAGTTCCTGTGAATCATCATTGGTGAAAGCACTGTCTCACTCAGGTCTTGCATGCCACAGTTCTGGCAGGTCTTAATATCTCGACTGAAACTAGAACCCTTCTCACCTTGATCTTAGAAGAGCCAGTGTAGTATAGGGGTTGAAGTGTCAGACTAACACCTGGGAGAGACCAGAGTTCCTATTCCCAATCGGCCACGAAGCCCACTGGGTGCCCTTGGAGTGTAACCTACCTCACAGGGCTGTAGTGGGAATTAATTGGGATGGGGAAGAACAACTTTTAGAAGACACCTGAAGGCAGCCCTGTATCGGGAGGTTTTTAATGCTTTATGTTTTTATTATGTTTTTAGATATGCTGTAAGATGCCCAGAGTGACTTAGATGGGTAGGGTATAAATGAAGAAGTTGTTGTTGTTGTTGCTGTTGTTGTTCATGTGTGCAGTCCTGACTTGCTTGGAGAAAAATGTGGGGTGTAAATGCACTACAGAAGCAAGGGCTTTTGTGGTCCTCCCTGAGCCAGTATTGAAGCACACGAATCAAGAAAAAGAGCCTGCCAGATCAGGCCAGTGGTCCATCTATTCCAGCATCCTTTTCTCACAATGCCCAACCAGATGCCTCAGTGGGAAGCCTGCAAGCAGGGCACAAGAGCACTCTCCATCCCAGTGATTTTCCAGCAACTGGTATTCGGAAGCATTCCTGCCCCCCATTGTGGAGGCAGAGCAATAGCTATCATGGCTTACAGCCATTGGTAACCTTCTCCTCCATTTGACCAGTCCTCTTTTAAAGCCTTCCCAGTTGGTGGCCATCACTGCTTCCTGTGGGAGAGAGTTCCATAGTTTAAAAATGCACTGCTTAAAGGCCTTCATGTTTCTGGCTGTGGCCAGTTGCATTTCTCCAGGAAGGATACAAATAGGGTGCGAAGGGAACAGCCCCTGTGCTTTCCCCTTCTCCTGGTCCCTAGCCATGTTCCAGAAGTAGTAATGTAGGAAAGCTGCCTTCTCTCCAGCCAGACTCTTTATCTACCCAGTTGCATTCAACACTTTCTATCTCTCTCCACGCAGTCCCTTTGCACCTCTGTGTCCCCACGAGAAAGAAAAGCCCAGCAGGGAGGCACGGCCCAGCCATAGAGGGTGGCATCCCTACACTGGCTGGGTCATTGTCAGTCACACATGCCACCTAACCAAAGAGTTCAGTGCCCAGAACGGTATAGCTTGGCCATGTGTCCCTAACTGCTTGCCTTCCTGCCAGCTCTTCTGTTGCAGTGACACAAAGGTGTGCTTTTTTGTGACGGCCTTCCTTTAGAGAAAGAAGCTGGGTTTTAGAAGGAGACTGACTTTTGTCCGTCCGTCCGTCCCCCCTCCAGTCCCCTCCACCACAGGTTGTCTGAAACAGAAGAAATAATAACCTAATCAACAGGGCTAATTTTAGAGCTCCGCTGTGGGAGTCGAGGCCCCCAAGGTGTCCTACGCATGTTAGCTGCCTTGACGCCCACTGAAACCATGTACAACAATCATCCTGAGCCTCAATTTACCTAATAAGAGATGCATAGAAAAACTGGTCTTACCAGAAGCAAGCTCTCTCTTTTTTTTTTTTGAAGGAAACTTTCCTGTTCCGTGGTGTGTTCTGGCTATTCCTAATGAGCATGTGAATTTATAAAGCAAAGTACTGGTCCTGCTAACCCCTAGGGAGGGTGCAGGAACTGTGGCCCTCTGGGTGTTGTTGGACTACAAATCCCATCAGCCCTGGCTGCTGGCCATACAGGCTGAGAGAGGCAGCCACTGGCCCAAAGTCTCCCAGTGGGCTTCATGGCCAAATGGGGATTTGAACCCTGGTCTCTTCCAGGTCCCAGTACAGCACTCTAACCGCTACACAACACTGGCCACATATTCATGGTACAAACATTTGAAATCAATGGGCTTAAGTTAGTCACAGTGATTAATTTCACCGGGTCCGCTATGAGTACATCTTAACTAGCCGCAGCCCATAGCATCTAACAGTTCTTATATATTGGTTGACTTAACGTCAATAAAAACCAACCGAAGAATTAGAGAGAAGGGTGAAGATGACTGGGGAAGGGGATGCATTCCCCCCACCCCCCACCCCACCGGCTAGAGATTAGGGGAGTTGAAAACAGATCGATAGTCTCCAAGCCAGCTACTCATTTCTCTAATCTGGAATTGTTCCTTAAGGCAGAAGAGAATTTAGACTCCAGAATGCGATTCATAGAGGAACAACTTGAACTCCCCATCTGCAGATACTTGCTATTCTTTTTGTTTAAACAAAAAATCTGCTGTATGCTAATTGTCTACAGCACCAAGTGTCCTTGAGAAGTCTGCATTTTGCAGTGCCATCTTAGCGGCTTTTTTTGTAAGCCTGGAAAGAAGAAGAGGGAGGGGAGAGGGAGAGGGAGAGAAAGAAAGAAAGAGGTCTTTGCATTGTTTTGAAACCGGAGGCCCACGTGTCACAGGCTACTGTCACTTTAAGGTGCGCATCTGAGACACGCAGCCATAGAAAAGGCTGGTTGTATCCAGCATTGATTAGGGGTGAGGTAACCGCAAACATCGCAGCCTCCAAATGAAAAGGAATCCAAGGTCTGACCCAGAAAACAAGCATCGTAACCGCCGCAGCGCAAAGTGCTATTGATAAACACGCGCTTGCCAGATTGAGTTCTCTGATGTCAGGCCATAAGCATGGGGCTCTTTAGAAAGGCGAGTGACGAGAGAGCAGGCGCTCTCGGCCCCACAGCTCAAGTGCCTATCAATCAATCTCCTCGCATGACTGAATGGGAAGAGAGGTGAAATTGAAGGGTTCGGCCCCCCCCCCCTCCATAGACGAGATGAAGCCATCTTAAGGGGGCTGTTTTCTTCCACTTCCACCTGGCGAACGGTGGGTTCCATGCTAGCGTTGCCATCTATCCAGTATGGCACAGTGGTTAGAGTGTCGTACTAGGACCTGGCAGACCAGGGTTTGAATCCCCCACTCAGCCATGAAGCTCACTGGGTGACTTTGAACCGGTCGCTGTTTCCCCCCCCCCCCACCCTAACCTACCTCACAGGGTATTAAATGAGGACGGAGTGACCCACATACACTGCCTTGAGTTCCTTGGAGAAAAAGGAGGGATATCAATGCAATAAATATAAGTATCTTCTTGTTAATTCAGTAAAAGTACAATATATTTCGGGACGCAGGTGGCGCTGTGGGTTAAAGCCTCAGCGCCTAGGACTTGCCGATCGAAAGGTCGGCAGTTCGAATCCCTGCGGCGGGGTGCGCTCCCGCTGCTCGGTCCCAGCGCCTGCCAACCTAGCAGTTCGAAAGCACCCCTGGGTGCAAGTAGATAAATAGGGACCGCTTACCAGCGGGAAGGTAAACGGCGTTTCCGTGTGCGGCTCTGGCTCGCCAGAGCAGCGATGTCACGCTGGCCACGTGACCCGGAAGTGTCTCCGGACAGCGCTGGCCCCTGGCCTCTTGAGTGAGATGGGCGCACAACCCCAGAGTCTGTCAAGACTGGCCCGTACGGGCAGGGGTACCTTTACCTTTTTACCTTTACAATATATTTGAAATTTGAAACTGAGGGATCTACCAGGTTCGCAGATCACATTATTTATTTGCATCCCACCTTTGAAGGTGGCGTACATCGTTCTCCTGCTCCCATCCCCCACCCTTCCGGTGAGATGGGTTAGGCTGAGAGCGAATGACTGGTCCCAATGTCACCCAGTAGCCTTCATGGCTGAGTGGGAGATTTGAACTCTGGTCTCTCAGGTTCTAGATTGGCATCTTAACTGCTGCACCACATTGGCTCTCATTAAATCAAAATGTCAGCCTAAGTATAGAGCACTAAGTATAAGCTGGAGACCTCTGGCTCATGGGCAAGACTCAGTCTGCCAGACCTCTCCATTTGGCATGCAGAATCATCCCCCCCCCAAACCAGGTGCCTCTGCCCCACACCTGATGTCAGGTGTGTGGCAGGTAGAGATGCATCCTTCAGCTCAACCCAGCGGAAAGCAGGATGGACCTCCTAAGAGTGACCTGATGCACGTGCAGTTCAATCCTGCTTAGTTTCCTCTGGGAATGGCCTGGTGTGCCTGAACCTTGCAGGACTGAGTTCCTACTCATTTGCACCCTCCAGAAAGCAGGATCAGAACATTAGAAGAGCCCGCTGGATCAGGCCAATGGCCCATCTAGTCCAGCATCCTGTTCTCACAGTGGCCAACGTGATGCCTGTGGGAAACCTGCAAGCAGGACATGAGCACAAGAGCTCTCTCCCTTCCCAATGTTTCCAGCAACTGGTACAGTGGTACCTTGGTTCTCAAATGCCTTGGTACTCAAACAACTTGGAACCCAAACACTGCAAACCTGGAAGTAAGTGTTCCGGTTTGCGAACTTTTTTTGGAAGCCGAACAGGCTCCGTTTTGAGTGTTACGCTGAGGTCTGTTTTTGCTATTTATTTTGTGTTTTTGCTTTTGCAGCTCTTTGTGTTTTGTTTTTGTGACTGCATGGAACCCAGTTCAGCTACTGATTGATTGATTGTGTGACTGCAGTACATTGTTTATTGCTTTCATTTTATGGATCACTGGTCTTGTTGGATAGTAAAATTCATGTTAAATTGCTTTTAGGGGTTTTAGGGGTTGTTCATGTTAAATTGCTTTTAGGGGTTTTAGGGGTTGTTTTTAAAAGTCTGGAACCGATTAATCCATTTTGCATTACTTTCTATGGGAAAGCGTGCCTTGGTTTTGGAACGCTTTGGTTTTGGAACAGACTTCTGGAACAGATTAAGTTTGAGAACCAAGGTACCACTGTATTCAGAAGCATTACTGTCCCTGACTGCGGAGGCAGAGAATAGCCGCTGTGGCTAGTAGCCAACCATAGTCCTCTCCTCTGTGAATTTGTCCAATCCTCTTTTAAAGACATCTAAGTTGGTGGCTGTCCCTGCCTCCTGTGGGGGTGAGTTCCATAGTTTAACGCTGCTCTGCATGAAGAAGTACTTTCTTTTATCTGTCAGGATTGTACTCCCTGCCCAGCAGCTTCCAGAATCTTGGAAGGTTCCTGAGCAGTGTCTGCACAGCTGCAGAACCCATGCATGCGTGTGACTATGCAGAGATAACAAAAAACACATCATAATTACAATAAATCAGTTCTAAAATGTAAGCAGGTGGAAGAATCCCTCTTGGAAGAGCAACGAAGAGTGCTGAGATGCCTTAAATCAAGGGTTGGGGACAGTTTTCAACTTGAGAGCCACATTCCCTCATTATTAACTTTCCAAGGGCCTCGCACCCATGGAGGGTGGGAAGGCCTTATTCATTTTTTCATCCTCCCTCCAGAATGTGCTCACCTATGAAGCCCAGCGGCAGAAATTTTGAGTTTATGAGCTGTTGGTTTTAGGTTTTCTAGGTGTGCAGTGACCAGCCTCCTGTCTCTTTCTTTCCAATCAACCAGGAATCAGCTAGACTTCTCAGTTTTGACTAGTTTAGAATGTCTCCCACTCTTTCATCAGTAAGATATTTCTTCTTCTTCAAAAGATAGCTGTTTGCCAGCAGTGGTGCTATGGACGATCCTCTTATTGACGGCTTATTTTGGGGTGTGTTTGTCAGCTTTGCGTGGCGTATCTTGCAGTTGTACTTTGCACAAACACTAATTAGACAGCCATCAACACTAGGGGCCAAAGGCTTACTAACAATGCAACAGTGATAGCCGAGTCTTAATTGGCTGAGTGTAATTGCCATTAGGCAATGATAAGGACATCTGGGGCTCTGGAGAGAGATTGATTTTGGCTTGGCGACTCGAGCTTTCCGCAGCTTTCCAATTTTTATTTTTATTTATTTATTTATTTATTTATTTATTTTTTCTCCGGGAAGTTGCCACTTCGTTGGGATAACACCCAGCTCCGTTCTGCCTCTTGCAGAGTCAGCCTGGCTGAAGCACCTCCTTTGTTTGGTTCTCATTCGCGCCTCGGTCTCTGCCAGCAGGCTCGAGAAACTGGATGCATAAGAAGCCGAGCCAGGGGTCTTCAACGCGGTGCCTGCGGGCGCTAGCGTGCTCACCAGCACCCCCTGTGGCTCCTGCAAAAGGTCTCTGTAAACATCCCCTCAAACATCCACAATGCATGAGCAGCTCTCTGCTATTGCTGCTCAGTTCCTGCTTTCAGTGGCTCTGTCTCACAAGCCAATATGTCATGGCAGCCATTTTGTGATGTGTGACGGCGCCCCCCCCCACGCATGGCAGCCATTTTGTGACTGGCTCCTACAGCCCTTTATCAAAATTCCAAATGTGCCCACTGGCCTCAAAACAGTTGGCGACCCCTGAGTTATAGCACGTCACTAAATATGGGCCAAGCATACCCCTTCACGAGAGACCGATGATGGCACTTCCTGGCATTTCTTCTTCAGTTCAAAAGCTGCCACGTGGTTGGTGGGGATTTTGATGAGCTTCTCCTCCCCACTTCCCCAACGCTATCTGTCCTGTCAAAATCTGAGATCCCTCCTCCAAGAAACAGCTTCCTTTAAGTAAAAGCTTAAACTTCAGGAGGCCTGACCACACAACCCTTGTGTCTTGAATAGCTTGATGCTGCGGCATCCTTTGTTGCAAAAAAAAATTGAGATGCGGAGAACTCCCTAGTGAACCTTGGAATCAGTGAGAGGCTGGATTTGGCATCTCAGAAAGGCCTGGGAAGCTCTACTCTTGTCCTTGTCCTAACTGGTCCTGAGGAAGGAAGCAGCATAGACACAACAGAATGGCCTCAGCACTCCTTGTCAGGTTTTATGCTCCTTCGGGTAGGCCTGGAAGAGACTGTTTGTCAGCAGTCCTGGAGGGAAAACCTGTGAGAGTTGGGGAAGATCTGGCTCGCAAGTAGTATTCAGCCTGCTAGAGTTCCCCATTTGGCCTGACAGAGCATTCCTCCTCTCCCCACAAACAACAACGACTCCATTATACCTGATGTCATATGCTTCACCCACCTGTCAAGAGTTGGACCATAGGGTGGGGAGATAAAGATCTGGCCCACCGGACCAAAACTACCCCCCAACCCCTATTTAAGAGTCACCACCATGCTTGCTTATGTTGGTCATCCGTTCCAACTGCGTGCAATGGAAGCTCTTCTGTGACACTCTCCTTTTGAGTTCCCCCCTGATTTTCTTTCATCGCATCCAAGCAGAGGGAACTGCTTCCAAGTCATAGAGTGCTAGGGGTCTGTTTTGCTACCTGTACATAAGGATGGAAAAAAGAGACCCCTGCTGGGTCAGGCCAGTGGCCCATCTAGTCCAGCCTCATGTTCTCATAGTGGCCAAGCAGATGCCCCAGTGGGAAACCCGCAAGCAGGACCCAAGCGCAAGCTTATTGTTGCATCCCATCCCCTGCCGCCGTCCCGTGGCATTGCTACCTCCCAGCATGGCAGAACTTGCATCAGCAAAGTGGCTGAGCCTTATCTTAATCACCCTAGTGGTGCTTGAGGTAGATGCAACATCTGTTAGGTACAATGCCGTATCGAGTTCTGAGGATTTTCTAGGTCCACTGAGTCCAGCATCCTGTTCTCACAAGGCCAGCCAGATACTTATGGAAAGCCCGCAAGGAGGACCTGAGTACAATAGCAACATTCCCCTATGTTAAGAAAGGAAAGCCAAAAAGGGATCTCTGCGTTTTGCCTAAGGATAGAACTGAGCGACAGCTGGTTGCTGTATTTGCAGAGGCGGGGGACCAGCCTCCCCAGGAGTCCTGGGGGCAACTTGACACCTGCAGAGCTCCTGAAAGTCTGCTACTGTCTTATTGCGTTCTGCCTTAAGACTGTTAAAACACGCAGGCAAGGAAGGCTTGAGCAACAGGCCTTTTTTCCACATCTAGTCCAACAAAAGAGTCCTGCGTAACTCAAAAGCTTGCACCTGTTTTGTGACTCTTTCAGTTGGCCTAAGAAAGGCACATTCCTCTAGTAATAGTTGCCACAACTCTACTATGTTAAGAGGCCTGCTGAAAATGTTTTCATTTCAGGAAACCTGTCTTAGTTAATAAGGTGCATTTGCTCCAACTTTTTATTGGTTTTATCTTGTTTTTTTAATTGATGTTTTAATGTATATTTCTCTTTGGGTTACCTTTTGTCATGTGTTGCGTATACCGTAATCAGATTTTTGCACTGCTTGGATAATCCCAACCCCACCCCATCCCCTGACCAGGTGATATATAAATTTCCTGAATAAATAAACAATATGGAGTTTGGAGGTTTTCTAATAAAACAGTACCCTTTTTTGTGTGTGTATTGCAAGTCTGGAGAGATGCTGCTGAACTCCCATCTCCCCCAGCCATGGGGCACACTTGCAGGGGCCGATCAGAGTTTCTCTTCAGCAACACCAGGAAGGCCAAAGTTCCCCCACACCCAGCATTGCCCTTTTGTTCACTTGTGAACGCAGCTGGTAGCATGAGTTTAAAAAGAAAAGGAAAACCAAGAGCAGTCCAGCCTCATTTGCAAAAGGGTCTTGTTCCTGTCGAAGTGGGAGGCCGAGAGGAGGAAATGGTGGACGGGAAGAGAAACACCTTGCTTTTGCCCACGACCACCGAGTTCCTTCTCCGTTGGCTCCCCCTGACTCCCGACGCTCGCTTTTTTTTTGAACCCATTTCCCACTTTCCCTTCCAGCTACACGTCAGGGGATGTGAAGCTGTGGGACACTCGCACCTGGGACTACACCGCTCCTGCCCTGGACCCCGAGCGCGGCTTGGCCGAACCCGGCCCCCGGCCGCACGCCTCCTTTGTGAGGATAAACAGCTCCCTGGCAGCGGCAGCTTACGAGGATGGTAAGTTAACGGCGACTCTTTCCTAATATTGTTTTCTAAAAGCGTCCCCCCCCCAGCAGCTGCGCCCAGCTTTTGTGTGCTCGCGTGTGTCTCTGTGGCAGCGACTCTAATCCTTTCTGCACACAACGTGTGTGTGTGTATGTGTGTGCTCACACTTGCTTTTATGTGGGGAAAAGTTGGCTGGTAACCCTCGGTGCATTAGGAGGCCTTGGATCGCGCTGCCCATTAAAACGGCTGCTTTTAATTCCTCCTGGAGCTGCCACTCGGGGTAACCGTGCCAGGCTGCAGCCCAGCCAAACTCGTCTTGAGCAAACAACTTGTTTTGGCTCTCTCTCTATCTCCCCCCTTTTTCTTGAGATGCAGGGAGATCAGCTCACGAGACAAAAGAGCGAACCAGATATTGTTTGATGAATGCAAATCCCGGGCCTTCTGTCTCGTTTCCCTTCCTCTCCCCGTCCCCTGCCCCATCTCTGGTGTGCTGAACACACAGAAAATATACAGCAAAAGAAAGTCTGTGGATCAGCTTTGATCTGCCTCTCCTTCTTGGACAGCAAGAGAAGGTGGCTGGCCTGCAAAAGAAATGCACGTGTCCGTGGCCAAAAATGTGTGTTGGATGCACACTTGCAGAGGGAGACAAGAGGGGGGGGGGGGAGTCTCTTTCTGTGGGATTTAGAGGCCCTCTGTTAGGCATGTTTTCCAAATGAGCAAGCGTGGTTG
Source organism: Podarcis gaigeae (assembly GCF_964106915.1). Classification (NCBI taxonomy): domain Eukaryota; kingdom Metazoa; phylum Chordata; class Lepidosauria; order Squamata; family Lacertidae; genus Podarcis; species Podarcis gaigeae. The sequence goes on along the minus strand of NC_139693.1, from coordinate 20,026,694 downwards.
TTGCCGGAAGTAGCATGGCCACCTGTGCAGCTGCACTCAAAAAGGCCTGTCCAAACTTGTTGCGTTGATCATGTTTAACATGCAAAGGATATTACGACTGTTTATCGTTTTTGTCCTCCTAGCACCTCCTGGGCTGATCGTTCTGATTTGCACTTTACAGCGAGAGAGATAGAAACCAAGAGTTGGGGGTAACGTAAACTGGTCCCAAGTTGTTAAGGGCTTTATACAGATCCTCCAAGTGCTCCTATTTTCCAGGGACAGTCCCGGATGTACAGAAGCCATTCTGGTTTCTGATTTGATCCTGGAATGTCCCACTTTTCCTTAGGATGTCCCTGTTTTCATTGGAGAAAGGCCGGAGGGTATAGAATTATGCAGCCTCCAAGCCAAGGAGATAAGTAACTATACAACCTTTAGAAGACATCTGAAGGCAGCCCTACATAGGGAAGTTTTCTTTAAAAAATGCTTAATGCTTTATTATGTTTTTATACATGTTAGAATCTACCTAGAGTGGCTGGGGCAACCCAGTCAGATGGGTGGGGTATATAGAACAGAACAGAACAGAACAGTAGAATGGACATATTCATCGGAGAAATGTTGGAGGGTATGCTTTATATGCTAATAGTAACACATGCCTACAAGTTTGGTCCCAGACACAATTCAGAGTGATGATAGTAATAACCTTGTAAAACCCTCAATGGCTTGTGCCCAGGACACCCAAGGGACCACCTCCTCCCTCCTTCCAAAGATCTGAAGGAGAGGCCCTTCTCTGAGGACTGTTGAGGATGATTAGCGGTGGGGCCTTTTCAGTGGCTGCACCAATACAGTGGAATAGCTTTCACCGTAAAGCACAGATGGACCCCTCTGGCTGCCTTTTGCTGATGGGTAAAAACATTTTTGTTCCACCAAGCTTTTGCCTTGCTTCCTCTGCTGTAGTTGCTTTTTAAATGGATTATAATGTGTTTTATTTGTTTTAAAAGATTTTATCTTTATTTTCATTTTTACAGTAATTTCAAACAGTTACAACCTGCCGTCTGTGGTGCAGTGAAATGGCAGGATAGACCATATTTGTCTGTGTATAACACGAACACATGTATAAAACAACACCCTATTTCTGGAAGCCCCAAATTAAGAAGTTTAAAAATTAAGAAAGTTGTTGAGTTTTGCAAAAACATTGTTGAGCATCTTTTGTAAGTTCACTGGGCAGTTGTTGAGCTGTTTTCCAACGATCCCCCGCTCTGGCTGACGGTACTGTCACCGTCTACTCTTCCTGAGTGGGCAAGCAACCCGTGTATAAGATGACCCCCAAAATTTTTATACATTGAAAAATACGGTAATATATTTTTATATACAGTAGGTAAGTGTTGGATCTCCCCCCCCGCCCCAATTGTAAGTTCTGTAGTTATTTCATACTACTGTTTAAGCCTGCCAGGCACTGTGTTACTGAACTGTAACCATCAAATAGACAACATTTGACCAATAAAAAAACTCTAATTGTTTAAGAAACCTAAGCTCATAATGTATGAAGAGGGCTTAAGTCAGCTTTCCGCAGCCTCTCTCCTCCTAACGCCTTGGACTACAAAACCTATGGTCCCTTGCCAGCACAGCCAATGGTCAGAGATGATGGGAGGTATAGTCCAAAAACACCTGCCAGTCCTTTCCCAATGGCACATAGGAATAGAGGGAGCTGCTTTATCCCAAGTCAGATCATAGGTCCATCTAGCTCCACACTGCCTACCTTGACTGGCAGCAGCTTTCCATGATTTCAGACCAGGGTCTCTCCCATCTTTACCTGAAGACGATGGGGATTGAACTGGGACCTTCTGCCATCAAAGCGAATGTTCTATCCACTTGAAGCTGCAGCCCTTCCCCTATTTTCCTTCCCACCCCATTTTTCCTTTTTAAAAGGGTAAGTTTGCTGAGACTTTTCTTTTGCATCTGGAGCGGCAGGGGAGAAGAGACCAAAATAATTTGCTCTGTTTTCAAAACTACCTCAAGGCCTTTATTTCGTGCTTTTCCTCAACCCCTGCTTCCTTTTCTTTTGCATACGTGTGTGTGCATGCGACCAGCACCGAGAAGCCATCTGGTAGCAATAGGAGGCAGCGCCGCCGGCCTGCTCTGTTGAAGCCACTCTGCAAACGCGTTCGACACGACACCGTTTTCTCCCTGCTCAGCAGAGCTCAAGCTGCGATGCCCTTGGCAGCCGATCTTCGCGAGGAGCCATCAAGGCGGCTCCTGCCCCTTCAGAGGAGGCCTTGTCATTCTCACAGCCTGCTAGTCGATGCAGCAAGTTCTGTGGGTCACCTCGCTGATGGCGTCCTTTTGCTCGCACCCTCTACAAAACGGGTAGCCAAACACAATCCACCCTTCAGTTGCCGAAATGGACCTCCATTTCCCCCTCGACTGTTGACAGTGCAGGCTTGGGGCTGATGGGAGTTGTAGTCCATCAACATCTGGAGGGCACCAAGTTGGCTACCACTGCGATAAGCTGTTAGCTCAGTTGGGACCTTCTCGTTTGCTTATCCCTGCTCTGCAAGCTAACCCTGGAGAAAAATGGTCTCTCTTCACAATGCAGTGATGGAGCTAAACGTTTCAAGGAATCAGAATTGCTCTGGGGAAGGTTTCCCTCTCTTTTAGGGAGGCGAAAACTCAGCAGTAGAAGCAGCAGTTGTGTTTCTTTCAAAGTCTTATAGAAATGAGGGAGCCAAGAGGAAGAGGCCTTGGCAGTTCAGCCATTTTCATCCTGAGGAACAGGACGAGGAGGCAGTAAAGTCCAACTCTCAGAAGATCTTGCTAAGATCTTTAAGAGGTGAGGAGCTGCCCTTTCTGGATTGGGTTACACTTCTTCTGGAGGAATAGACACTCAGCTCAGATCCATCACTGCCATTGAAAGCACAACTGGCATCATAGAATTACAGAGTTGCAGAGACTGATGAGACCCAAAGGTTCCCTCTAGTCCAAATCCCTGCAATTCAGTAATCAAAGCGAATGGATACATGACAATTGGCCATCCACTTTCTAGAGAATTACCGTATTTTTACACGTATAAGACTATATCCACCCCCCAATTTTTTCAATTTTAAATTTGGGGGTTGTCTTATACATAGATTGTGCATATGGGGGATTTCTTTATTTGGAGTCCCAAAAAATAGGGGTCGTGTTATACACGAAAAAATATGGTAATTTAATTCAGCTTTGGTTATTTGTTCTGTGTTTTATAATGTTAATGATGTTCTAATGATTTTATCATACACCATCACAATATTTTTAGGAGCTGCCAGTTTATAAATATTCTTATAAATAGAATAAGATGGTGCCTAGGGCTTACATATCAGCTTCAACTGGTGGTTCAGTTGCGATCCTATCTGGATGGTGATAGAACCTGCCTTCAGTTGCATTTTATTCTTCCTCAGAGTCGCTGCCTCTGAGGCCTTGGCCTCTGGGATTTAGGCAGCTTCAAATGTTCCTTAAGTTCTGGCACCCATAAGCCTTTTTCTCTCTCCCCACCGGGGAACTGCAAGGGGGTTACGCTGTTCAAATCAATGTCATCATCCTCATAGCTTCCTAGCCTTTGCCATGAGTAGAGACTCAGCCAGTAGGGTGAATGGGGCCCTGCCCTGCCCTGCCCTCAGCCAGCCTATACCTGCCTGCTTTCCTACTTAAGACCAGTCCAATGGGTTGCCTGTCAGCTTTCCCCTCATTCTCCTCTACCTCATTGTTGACCTTGTAGAACTCAGCAGGAAATAAGATGAGGACAAGTAGAATGAGTTGGCTCTGCCTTCTACTGGCTTTGACTCCACCTGCTACTGGCTTTGACTCCACCTTCTACTGGCTTTGACTCCATCTGCCTCCGGCTTTGACTCCACTTACCACTAGCTCCGGCTTCACTTTCTGTTTGGGCTCCCTGCCTCCCTCCCTCCCAGCCCAAACGGGGATCAGCCACACACCAGCCACACACCGAAGAAGTGGTGGAATCTCTTCCCAGCTTTGCCGGCTCATCCCTTGTGCTCACCTACCCTTGGAAGCCCAAGGTGGCTTGGCATCCGAATCCACAGTTGTGGCGTTCGAATTCCAAGTGATCAGACTCCTTATTTTCTTTCGCCTTGTTTCCCATTGTCAGCACTGGCTGCCTTCCACTTTGGGGTTCTTTGTTGTTTTTGTTGTTATTTTACTCCTCTAATTGCCTTCCACGTTGCCTTTACCCGAAATGAATCAAATCAAAATGCTTTTCCTGGAGCATTAGATAAAGCAGGGGAAGGTTTTCTGGGTAATGAAGCAGATGCTTCTAATGCAGGGGCTGGGGGGGGGCCTTGCCAGGGCTCCATCTGCTCCATGCTTGCCTGGGTCTGGCACAGAGCCACAGCCTTGAGGTTTGGGGAGGGGGGAACACTCAGACACTGTTTGCTTTCACCCCCTGCCCTGCGCAGGTCTGATTCACACCACGAAAAGTTTTTGTGTTGCTGCAGGAAGGTGGGTAGAAACGACCCCCTTTTTGTGGTGGCGCTCATGCAAACAAAGGCAGGGCTCCCCTTGGATTCTTGCAAAGGGTATCTTGCCTTGTCCACATGCACGTAGAACTGCCTTATGCAGGATCAGACCATTGCTCCATCTAGCTCAATATTGCCTGCACTGACTGGCAGCGGTTCTCCAGGGCTTCAGAGAAGGGTCCCCTCGCACATTCCCAGGCAGGCAGCTGCTCTCAAGGAGGGTGAAATGTAAGCAGGGCCCTGGAGGAAGCTCCTCAAGCCCGATGGAGATGGCCTCATCTGACCCCTGGGCCTGAGCTTCCCCACCCTCTTTTAAAGCAGCCTAAAAATGTCAGAAGCAACCCAATGACTGTTGTCTAAAATAACCTCCATAACTACCACCACCATTGCAATGGTGGTTTGGACTTGGGTGGCTTGCTCTCTGCAGGGCTGTAGTCTTGATCATGATGCTCGCAGTGCTCATTTTTTGTTTAACGCTTTTTAAAAAAAGTGTTAACTTGTTTTTATGGAGCCGGGGGGGGGGGCAGCTGCTGTTCCGTGCTTTTCTTCCTTCCTCCCCCCCCCCCCTTTTCAAAAACCAGCTTAGCTGTTATTTACCTTTCAAACAATCAACATAATAGCCATTATGCCTCAAAGTAAATTTGGAAAAATCCGACTCGGAGTGCCTTATGGCTCCACTGGGGCAGTTTTAGTTGGGACTCCTTCTCTTTTTTTGGCTCTTTGATGGAAGCCTAATTGCAGTTTTGGCTCTGTTGCACGCAGAACAAGGTGGCTAATTGTTTAGGCAAATAGATTAATTCAAGTATGCATCCCTAATAATAACATAAAGTCAACAACAACCCCAAAATGGCTTCTGTGATGGCTTTTTGCTCCCAGGACAAGGGGTATAAATCTTTCAGAAAGAGTGCCATTAGATAGCTCCCGAGATTATGGGCATTATTTCTCAGTGGGGGAGTGCTTCTAAGGCACCAAAATAATCTTTGCAGAAGTGCACATAAATATGTTTAAAATTTTGGATGCCGTTTCATTAGCACACTCCAGCTTTGCTTCCTTTGGGATGTGGGGGAGATGTCTGCAGTCCGTCTGCAGCTGCCTTCTGAGTCTTTCTTCAGCCTTCTGGAAGCCAGCATTCTCCCCATTTGTTAAATTTAGATGGGGAAAGGAAATGTTACCAGCTCCGATTCCCCTTGAACTTCTGTAAGCTGTGCTGGAGAAACATGAAGAGCGAGAGTTTCTTGCTGTGATTGGCCCAGAGTTGCAAACAGAGGGGAAAGGGCATAGCTCAGTGGTAGAGCATCAGCTTTCCATGCAGATGGTCCCAGGTTCAATCCTTGACATCTCCTGGTAGGGTTGAGAGAAACTCCCTGCCCCAAACCCTGGAGAGCCTCTGACAGTCAGTGATGACAGTACTGAGCTAGATGGAGCAACGGTCCAACTTGTCACAGTGATCAGCCATAGATCATTGGAGGAGCATCTGCTTTGCATGCAGAAGGGTCCAGGTTCAATCTCTAGAATCTTCAGGTAAGACTAGGAGAGAACCCTGTCTGAAATCCTGGAAAGCCACCGACAGTCAGTGTAGACATTACTAATAGGTGGCTCAACAGGTCTGAGCCACTATATGACATCTTCTTACCTTCCTCTGCAAGCCCAGGGGAAGGTCCATAGTTCAGACTTGAATCATCATCATGCAGAAGGTCCCAGGTTCAGTCCTTGGCTTGTCCAGGTAGGGCTGGGAGGGACTATTTGTTTGAAATCCCGGAAAGCCACTGGCAGTCAATGTAGACATTACTGAGCTAAACGGACCATTGGTTTGACATGGATTAAGGCAGCTTTATGTATTCCTATGCAAAATGGAAGTTGGGTAGCCACCTTGGAGAGCTCCCTGTGGAACAAGGGTCAGGATTCAGCTGCACATGTGGAGCCTTCAGCATGACTTCTTCCTTTTTCTTTATTGTTATTTATTTAAAGCTTGGTAGAACAAATAAAAAGGGATGCGGGTGGCACTGTGGGTTAAACCACAGAGCCTAGGACTTGCCGATCAGAAGGTCGCCAGTTCAAATCCCCGCGACGGTGTGAGCTCCCATTGCTCAGTCCCTGCTCCTGCCCACCTAGCAGTTCGAAAGCACATCAGTAGATAGTTACCACTCCGGCAGGAAGGTAAACACCGTTTCCGTGTGCTGCTCTGGTTTGCCAGAAGCGGCTTAGTCATGTTGGCCACATGACCCGGAAGCTGTACGCCAGCTCCCTTGGCCAATAAAGCGAGATGAGTGCTGCAAGCCCAGAGTCGGCCATGACTGGACCTAATGGTCAGGGGTCCCTTTACCTTTACCTTAGAACAAATAAAAAATACAAAGATGCACATCAAATACCAAGCTCTTGTGTTTAACATAAAAATTGAAAAGAAAATAGAGAACTAGAAAAAGAAAAGAAGAAAAACTTCAGACTCTCCATCTATTAGCTTTAAATATATATATAACATTTTTGCCTTTTAATTACATTAAACTCTTCCACTTCCCGTTAACCAATCTTATCCTTTTTTTTTTTCAGTCTTCAAACCCTGATACCACAAGTTCATTTTCCTTATTGCACAGAAAGTCCGTAAGGGGTTTCCAATCATTAATAAATGTCAACAGTGATTTTTCTCTAATTAAGCACATCAACTTCCCCATCTCAGCCAAATCCATTAATTTCAAGAACCTTCCATAGTAGGTAATAATGAGTCCTTCTATCCTTGTGCATGTAACAGTCTTGCCACTATAATCATATATTGCAATAGTTTTCCGTATTATTTTTCTAATTGTATATCCATAAGCCCCAGCAGAAAAAGCTCTGGTTTCGGTTGGACATTAACCTTCAAAATCTTCTGTACCAATGTATGCATTTGTATCCACTATTTTTTAGCTTTTTTTACACTACCACCAAGTGTGATAAAATGTCCCTTTTTGTTCCTGACATTTCCCACAAACATTTGGAACACTCTTATGCATTCTAGCTAATTTCTCAGGAGTTAGATACCAACGATACATCATATTATAAAAAGTCTCCTTTAAGTCATAGCACAATGTATCGTTTAACCCTTTAGTCCACATGTGTTCCTACTGTTCCATCGGTATATTATAACCATTATTATTTTTTGCCCATTTACTTTGGCTGGTCAGGGTTCCTGACAGCCATTCGCTAAGAGAAGGCAGCTCCACTTCACCACAATTCTCTATTGGTGGTTTCCCCCCCATTTAATTCAGGGCATGTCCATGGCTACTGACCGTGCTCCATTGTCTTTGGGCTTTGAGTGATAGGCAGGGGTCCACCCTTAGTTTTTTAAAGGATTGTGGGGCTGAGCAGGCTAATACTTCCTTCACCTTTCTCAGAAACCCTATTTAGGCTTCAGTTTTGCTGGCATTTGCAATAAGCCATGGTTTGACTCCTCATGATGTACAAACGTGGCCTTTGTCTGTTTCTGGATGGCTGCAAGCCAGGGCGAGTTGCTGTGTAGGGAACTGGCTATGTCACTCAGCTATGTTTTTCTTACGTGAAGAACGCGTTTGTGTCTCGTGGAATACATTAAGGAGTATGTACAGCTCTTAAGTGGCTTCAGTCCTATGCCAATTTATTCCACTTGGATGTCCTCAAAAGGTTCTCAGCTACTTCTTCTCTTGTGGGTGGTGCTGGTGAGGAGCTTACCTGTCTCTATATTGCTGCTTTCTTGTGAAAATCAATAAAAAACCTACTTTCATTTGTATTCAACTGACCGTCAATCAGTTTCATTTGGCAAGCCAGATTCTGCTGGCTGCCCTTGCTGAGATTCAGGTGCCCCCTGTGATCTTGTCAAATGTTAGCGATTACTCCATGGAACGGATCTTGGTTTGATGAACCCTCCAGATGGTTTTGTGGTTGGCAGCATGAATAAAAATATTCCACCACAGCTACTGATTCTCCATTTTTGTTTTTGTTTTTCTGGTGCACAGGGACGATTAAGGTGTGGAGCCTGCTGGTCGGCCGTGACCCGATCCATTGCTCCCAGCACAATCAGAAGATACAAAGCTTGGCCCTTTCGGCTGAAGGGGCAACAATAGCAACTGCATCCGCCTTCCAGGTCAAAGTGGAGAGCGCCAATGACAAGGGCTACTGGGAGACGGCTGCAGAGTTTGAAATCCAGAAACTGGTGAGACTACAGCGCCCATCGTCCCTGACCATTGGCCATGCTTGCCGGGGCTGATGGGAGTTGGGAGTCCAAGAATATCTGGAGGGCCACCGGTTCCCCATCCTGCAACCAAAGAGCCCAGTTCACCAGATTATTCAGGTCAAGCTTGATGTTACGCTAAATGTCAGCTACAGATATGGTGCTCTTCTCTCCCTAATACAGGTTTGAGGGACCCTTTGGCCTTCCTGATGTCAATGGACTACAGCTTCCATCAGACATGGCCATTGGCCATGCTGGCTGGGGGCTGACCTGCTCTAGGAATCCAAAATTATATATACAGTTGTACCTTGGAAGCCTTGCAAGTTGAAGGTTTTGGCTCCCCCAAACTGCAAACCCAGAAGTGTTCTTGTTTGCGAATGTTCTTTTGGAACCCGAATGTCTGGCGCAGCTTCCACAGCTTCTGATTGGCTGCAGAAGCTGCACTTTGGTTTCCGAACGTTTTGGAAGCCGAACGAACTTCCAGAACGGATTCCGTTCAGCTTCCAAGGTAGCACTGTATGGAAAGGCACAGAGTTTCCGCATCCTGATGGGTGTGGGGAACTGGTGTCTTGGCAAAGGTGGGTTTGGTTTTACATCTCTAAACACTGCAGTGGAGAGAAAATGCGGAGACAGGGCAAACCAGCCAGATGGGCTGGGCATAAATTATACTGTTGTTGTTTAGTTGTGTCCGACTCTTCGTGACCCCATGGACCAGAGCACGCCAGGCACTAATGTCTTCCACTGCCTCCCGCAGTTTGGTCAAATAAATTGTACTATTATTATTATTGTTATTATTATTAATAATATTATTATTACATCAGGTCCATTGCTTTGGGTGGTTGTTATATGGAGCTCTGGGATGGAAGGAAATCGCCATCTATGCTCATGCCCAGCAAAAACAAACAAAAAAACAAGGGCCCAAGGAGGAGTTCTTTTATACCATAATTCAGAAGGTGCTCCACCATGGAGTTATGGCTTGTAACAGTGGAAGAAGCCAGTGGACAAATAAAAAGGCAAAACACCAGTTGAATTTTTTGTTGGGGTGGGGGTGTGGGGTCAGCAGAAAGGAAGGGAAGCTGATGGAGAGAAGATGAGCCCCAAAGCTGAGGTTCTTGCAGTCACTGTAACCCCCTGACCCCTTGCAGGTGGGCTCACTCTGCCTGGTCCCCCGCGTTATGGGCCTCCCTGTGGCCGTAGCCACTGCGGAAGATGTCATCTATCTGCTGAAGGTTGGGGACTCAGCCAAGGTCCTTCATTCTGTCTACGGCCAGCCTGCCACATGCCTGGACGTCACCTCCAGCGAGGCAGCGTTCGGAGTGAAAGGCTTCGGCTGGTTGATCAACGAGACCAACAAGGTATTTCAGCTTTTTATTCTGCAAAATGTCTTGAGTTGCCCCCTGTATAAGGCATATCAATGGTTGCTCGCTCATGATTGACTCTCCTGTATTGCGTGGAAATCTTGCTTATTACTTTTATGCCACAACTAACAACGAATACCATTTACTCTGCCATCTTAACATCGCTGTTGGCAAGAGCTCTCCAGGGCAGGGGTGAGGAACCATTGGCCCTCCAGATGCTTGCTGAACTACAACTCCCATCAGCCCCCAGCAAGCACGACCAGTGTTCAGGGATGATGTAGTTCAGCAACGCTGGGGGGTGGGGGTGGGCAAGAGGTTCTCTACACCTGCCCTAGAAGCATGAGGTGCAAGTTTTGCCCACCTGCCTGGTGTTGTTGCTGTTTAAAGCTCCGAAATGACTCACTTCGTATTCACCCAGCAAAGTTTCACCCTAGTTTTAAAGAGAACATGGGAAGCTGCCATCTCCTGAGTCAGACCATTGGTCCATCTAGTTCAGTGCTGTCTACACGGACTGGCAGTGGCTCTCCAGGATTTCAGACAGGAAGATCTTTCCCAGCCCTACCTGGAGATGACGGGAATTGAAACTGCGGCCTTCTCTCTTGCAAAGCAGGTGCTGTGCCACTGAGAATAAGGAATAATCCTCTGTTGTTCCAGCAGAGGCCAAATGCAGCCCAGTATTTGCCCCACCCCACCCTCAGCAACTGCGTTATTCCCTTGACACAGAGGCTGAGGCTGATTTGTAGCGACAAATGCGCCTCATTTCCTCTCAGAGGGAGCCAGGCCTTTTTGTACAGCTGTAGGCCTCTAGGGGGAACTGTTTGCTTTTTTATAGGAGACACTGTGCTTTCCTTGTGAGACTCTGCAAGCGGCAAGAACTCCTTGGAACCGATTGCATTCCGATTGTGCAGCTGTGTTCTAAAGTGTGTGACATTTAGGGGAATTTAGAAGCTTGCAAAAAATAATAATAATGTTGCAATGCATGTTGTCTGTATTGGTCAGCCAAAGGATGCTCCTACCGACACCACAGGTGTACAATTACAGGTGGCAAAGTGTGCATATAAAGATTTACAAAGATTTCCTGCTTACCTTTCCAGGATGTTTATTTTTTTACAGCGACAAAGTAGTTCCCTCAAGCCTAGTTAGAAGGCCAAGGTTTTCCTGATCCTGAGAGTTAAGAGTGACCTTCTTCAGGGGATGAGGTTGAGGAATAGGGCTGGACGATATATTTATATATCGTCCAAAAGTAGTTTGAAGTCCATATCACTCTATTGGTTTCATAATTTTTGACCTGGCAATATGTTGCAAATCAAGATGTGTGTTAGGGCTGGGCAATATATCATCCAAAACCGGTTTGAAGTCTATATCGTGATAGTGGTTTCATAATTTTTGGCCTGGCAATATATTGCAAATCATGATGTCTCTCTCTCTCTCTCTCTCTCTCTCTCTCTCTGTGTGTGTGTGTTATGCTAAAAATCACAGTGTTGGGAAAACTGAAGCAGGCAGTTTCTCTACATAGCTCCATCCTTATTTCAGACATTGTGATAGATTGGTATATCACGATGCTTTGCAATGTTTAGCTGGTGAGAATGTCCCATTGCCATCCTTAAAGGACTCCCCGTTAAAGCTCAAGTGTCCCCCTTTCCATTGGGGGTACAAGACCCCTGGAGCTGATGGGGCCCCTGTACCTTTCAGCCAAGGTGGCATTTGCCAAGCTGTTGCTCTCTACATATGGCTCCATCTAAGGCGGGCTGTTGCTGAAGCAACATCAGAGCTTTGCTCCCGTGCAACATTCAGGAGGAGCGCTGGGACAAGGCTGGCGTTGGCATCATAACAAAAGTGCCCTGTCCATGCCCCAAATGGAACCAGAAGAAAGAGCTCCGCGGGAGCCTCCCGAATGGCGCTCTGTGGATTCGGAGTGGTTTCCTAATGTAGGTCTGAGGTCTTTTTGGTGTGCGGTGGCAGATGGTTCGCGAGGGGCATGTATGCTAATGAGGGGGAACGGGGCTGAAGGAACCCAGACGGTTAGGATGTCTCTGACAAGGACACCGGCTTGCTTGGCGTTCCCGCTCCGGCTGACATCACGCCGGAAACTTAATTACGAATGTCTATTATGATAATTATTCCCCAGACGTGAAGGGACTTTGCATGGGTTGATTATGGTGGTCAGGAGGCGATGATCAATCTCCAGGTTGATGCGAGAGACGTATCGCTGCGTTTTGGCCTGTTTTGGAGGGATGGAGCCGTCTCCCCCGCTCGGCAGTCATGTTTCATTTTTGCTTTCCTGGGCCAAGGTGCTGCACTTGGTTGGCAGAAGGACTGGATGAGCAGGAGCTCGCTTGTCGAGACGATGTGCTTCTTTTTGTGCCATAAAAATCACACCAGCCCTTTATTTTACGTTGCTCTGATAACCGATCAAAGACTTGCTGGTTTGCTGATGTGTCTTTTTGCCAGTTGGTTGATATAACTCAGATGCTAAGCTTCTGTGGATGCTGTTTGGAGAACCTAAAAATTTAAATATCGAAAGCTGCCGTTTATTCTTAGAAGAAGCATTTTCTTGTATTGCTTCCCTATCGCTGCAGCACAGCAGAACCAAAGCAGCCTCACAGAAATATGTGTGTTGTGCCCTTGATTTTCAGCCCCATTGTCTAAAAACTAGTCTCCTTGATTAAGTAATTTTGTTATATTTATGGATGCTTTAGCTGAGATTCCTGCATTGCAGGGGTTGGACTAGATGATCCTTGGGGTCCCTTCCAACTCTGCAATACTGTGCTTCTATGATTCACCATGGAGCTGTCCAGTAGATCTCGCAGAATCCCAAGGCTATAAAGTTCACTTTAAAAAGTGAGAAAGTTTCTAGCTCTCATTGTTACTAAGGGAAATAGATACTGGTCTTTAATAACATAATTTATAGTCCTTTGGATATATTCTAAAACAGTGGTTCCTTAAGTCTCCCTGCCCGTCTCCCCACAGAACCACTTGAAAGTTGCTGGGGGTCTCTTGCTGGACCACTTAATGGTTTTTCTGCCTGCTAGATCCTGGCTGATTTTAATATGCATTTTTAATCACTTATTTTGTTTCTTAGATATTATAGTTTACTCTGTTGCCCTCTGAATCCCATGGAATTCAAAGTGCAATACAATGAAAGAAATAAAAGAAATAATGAAAATGCAATTGGAAACCAATATGTATATTTAGTGTGCCTTCGACCACAAATCCACGGGCACGCTACATGAATCCCGTGGGCTCCTGGTGGTCCACAGACCCCAGTTTGGGAACACCTGCTCTAAACGCAACAGACCAAGTCCCTGAGCTTGTAGTCCTTGTTTCGCCGCTCGCATCTCAGTGAGAGAAATGACCACAGCGTTGGGCGGCTGCTCTCTCCCCACTTTGCCTTTGTCCAAAGGTTAAATGAGTTTTGCAGCCTCCTTCCTTGCCTCTGGCAGACATCTGTCCGCATCTTAACCCCAGCCTGGCTCGGTCGCCCACTCCGCTTGGCAAGGCAGCACGCAGGGAAACGAGGTCCAGGGCAGAAGCAGCAGGAGCTGCAGGTGCTTTGGCAAAATTCACCACCGACATCCGGGCTCACTCCTGGCTCGGTTTGGCGGTGGCAGCTTTGACTCTCTCTCCCTCTTTTTCAAACTTTAAAAAGGAAAGGGGGGAAACCCCCCCAGAAACCTGAGTGTTTTTGTTTTGAAAATAGCATCTCTGTTAATTTGCACGGAGGTGCTGCGAAGAATTATCATTGCACCGTGAGCATCTAGCCTTGCCGTAGGCTGGGAAGGCGGACTGCCGCTTTGCCTGATTTCCCCAGGTGGCCTCCTCTGAGCGGTCGGCAGGTATGCTCGGCCCCTGAGTGAGAAGAGAGTCTGTATGTGTACAGAAAGTCACTTTTGGGATGGCATGGAAATTGATGTGCGTCCTTCCCTGCCGCGCCGCCCACGTGATCCTCAATGAGGTAGCATTCCCTGCGCTAGAACGCTGACTCCCCCCTGGCACAGAGCCGCAAGATAGTCTGGCTGGCCGGCTGTCAAAAAATTACATCATGTTGGAGTAAACTGCTTTTAAATCAAACATCCATTATTCATACATATTAACTGCTTTATGCCCTCTTTTTTATTATTCCACACACACCTCTCGTCCCCCCCCCCCCCATTCCATGTAACAGCTTCTTCTGGGTAGGTTTACTGTTTCCCACCCCCAATTTTCTCTCTCTCGTTGATCTTGGTCTTTCGAATATTAGCTCATCTGTAATCTTATAATCAAACAAATCACCTTATCTCCACTCTTTGTGTATGTTTAGCCAGCCAATGTGATGATTAGCCACACACACTCCATGGGGCTGATGCAGATTGGAGTCCAATATCACCAGGAAGGCCACAGGAATAAGCCCCCAATAATGCTGGATGTGCACTTAAGCCACAGTCACTCGGCACACTCAAAGCATTCTTATACGACTTTCATAGTCATAGCTCTCGTCCCCGTCTCTCCCCCCCCCCCAGCAAAATAGGATCCTGGGAACTGTAGTTTAAGGGTCCTGGCAATTGTAGCTCTGTGAGGGGCAGCCTAAAGTTCCCAAGATTTTTTGTGGGGAGCCAGGGCTGTTAAAATGGAATAAGAACATAAGACAAATCCTGCTGGATCAGGCCAGTGACCCATCTAGTCCAGCATCCTGTTCTCCCAGCGGCCAACCAGATGCCTGTGGGAAATCTGCAAGCAGGACCCGAGCACAAGAGCCCTCTCCCCTCCTGTGGTTTCCAGCAATCAGTATTCAGAAGCATTTCTGCCTCCATCCATGGAGACAGAGCAGAGCCATTGTGGCTGGTAGCCATCAATAGCTGTCAGGGAACTGCCATCGGAGCCAAGAGTGCAGGTAAGGCTCCCTAGCGATGCAGGAGAAGGGCCCAGCCGGGAGAGAGGGAACACTTCCTCGGAGGAAGGAGAGCAGCGTGACACCAGGAAGAAAAGGGAGCCAGGAAGGACTTCGGAGAGATGGCTCCAAGACTCTTCCACAGAGACCAGCGGGGAGAGCTCAGGACCTCCACTGGCCACACCCACTCTGCGCAGAAAACTTCCGCGCAGGGAGGCTAGGCGTCGACTTGGTGTCAAAGAGCTTTTATGCTGGAAGAAGTTCAGGAAACGCCTACTGATGGATTCTGCCAGTGACTGGCACAGCCATGGAGAAAGTGCTGTTCAGCCATGGAGAAAGTGCTGTTCAGCCAGGGAAAAGTTTAGCCAGACAACGTTGCCTAGAGCAGTGGCCACTTACGCACGAGCAACCCCAATTCCCTTTACAATAGCCTTCCCCTCCATGAATTTGCCCAGTCCTCTCTTAAAACCACCCAGATTAGTGGCCATCACTGCCTCCTGTGGGAGTGAGTTCCATAGTTTAACAATGCACTGCATGAAGAAGCCTTGTCTCTTATCCATCCTGAATAAATGTACCTTTTAACTCAGGCTTCCTCAACCTCGGCCCTCCAGATGTTTTGAGACTACAGTTCCCATCATCCCTGACCACTGGTCCTGCTAGCTAGGGATCATGGGAGTTGTAGGCCAAAAACATCTGGAGGTCCGAGGTTGAGGAAGCCTGCTTTAACTGTTCGCACGGCTGCGGCCTTAGTTATTGAGCCAACGCCACTGTCCCCAACCTGGTGCCCTCTAAATGTTGCCAAACTACATCTCTCATCATCCCTGGCCATTGGCCATGCTGGCTTGGGCTGATAGGGGCCAGAGTCGCCCAGCAACTGAAGGACCACGGGTTCCCCATCTCTGGAGTAAAGCCCGTATCTGCTTATCCCCTAAATTGCATTTCTCCCCCTTTGCCTGCATCTCTCTCCCCATGCACCCCCCACCCTTGCTGACCCACCCCACTGCCCCACAGTCCAGCGAAGGCCAAAGGTCTCAGCTCGCCCAACTTGCGTCGTGGTTAGGTGGCATTAGACTAATGCGTTGCCTGAACAAAAGGGAAAGCCAGGGCATAAATAATTGATTTTGCTCTCCTGTAACAACCGGCGAAAATGAAGTCCCATTTGCTCAGCCTTATTAAAAGAGTGAGAGAGGGGGGGCAAGGCGGTAAAGGTCGTTAAGGGACTTGTAACGCGGAGCAGAACCCGCCCGCGAAATGGATGCTGCGCTTTGCTAATCTCCCAGGGCTTTAACTCAAAGTCGCGGCGAAGGCCGTCTTAAGGCGTTTGGGCCGCGTTGAATTATTCAACGTTTGGGGAGATCAGTCCCCACTTCAGGTCCAGAAGCTTTTTGATTTCTGGTGGTAAACTGGGACGCCTTTGTTTGTTTGTTTGTTTGTTTGGTATGCGCGTTCCTGGCTGAGCCCTCGGTTCAGAAAATGAAAGGTTCCCTGTGAACCTGCCTTCAATCTTGTTGAGTCGCCCCTGCTGGCATCTTAGAACTTCAGTCTGAGATGGGTGCCTTCTTGGCACCCAACGCTTGGGACTCTCAGCAAATTTGTCAACAGGATCAAACCTAACTAGCCCCAGCTGACTTTCTCCCTCTTTAGCCAGAGTGCGGAACTGCCAGTCCACGTGTTGGATATGGCTCCGGGGACCTCTTTGTCTGACCTTCAGCCTCTGCTCCTCACTTCTCCCCTGTGCCATATTTAATGCTTCTCTTGAAGCTAATAGGAGGTGTTTTTTAAATTGTCTAAGTGGTTTAAGGGGAGACCATTTATGGGGGAGTCACAGCTGGGGAGGAAAGGGTTAGCATTGGACATCTAATGAGTCTAGATGTTGGGGACTGTCAGCAGGACCTTCTTGGTGGTGGTACCCTCTTGATGGAACACGCTTCCCCTGCATGTTAGGCTGCCGCCATCACTGATTGATTTCGGAGCCATATGAAGATGCTTTTCTGTAATGTTTGAAGATCAGCCTTGACTTTTTGCAACAGATGGCAGAACATGTCTTTGTATGCATAGGTGATATTAGATGTGCATGCTGTGATCCTCCAATAATAATAATAATAATAATAATAATAATAATAATAATAATATTTATATCCCGCCCTCCCCAGCCAGGACCTACGACTGTTTTACAGTTAATAATAAAGGGATATAAATTCTTCTTCTTTTTCTTCCTCCTATTTTTTTCTTTATTGCAATATATAAGTATCGGTATCTACTTGTACAGGTATACACCTACCCATGTATAAGTATGCTTAATTCATTTTTAACGCATGAAAATACATTAAAGCCAAGCAAGCAAGGGAAATCAATCACGGAAATGAGGGACCTTGGGTTGTAGCCAACTAAGGCCTACTCAGAGGAGACCCATTGGAATTAACCAGCTTAAGTTAGTCAGGTTCATTAATTCAGTGGGTCTGCTCTGGCAACCATTAACACTGGATACAACCCTCTCAATATTTGGGCTGTGAATTGTTTCCAACGGTATATATGGCTGGATCTTTTTTCGTCTTAGGTTGATTCCTTTATCACTCTTGCAAGGTTAGTTAGTTTTATCATATGAGCCAATTAGCCAATTCCCATAGTCTCCCATTCCAATCTTCTAACACAGGGATAGCACTCCATTATAGCATTTTGCTGTAGGAGCAGCTGTTAGCAAACACATTATCAATTCTGCAAAACCAGATCCTCAACATATCCAAATAATACTGTGTATGGTTGTGCCGGCAATTCAGCCCCTGTTATAAGTTAAATTTCATTTCTGATTGAGGAAGTGTTGTAACTTAGTGGTAGGGAATCTGCTTTGCATGCAGAAGGTCTCTGGCTTAGGGTGGACTCAGTATAAGACAGCTTTCAATGTTATATATTCCCCCAATATTGTTAATTTTAAGAGATAACAAGTCTACAGTTCCTGGGGGAAAGGAACTCTGTTCACCAGTCCTAACTCCTGGTTTTTCTTAATCAGAGAGACAGATTCTTAATCATAGAATTGTAGAGCTGGAAGGGACCATGATGGTCATCTAGTCTAACCCCCTGCAACGCAGGAATCTTTCGCTCAACCTGGGGCTCAGACCCATGACCCTGAGATTAAGAGTCTCATGCTCTACCAAGCCATCTCACTTAGGACTGGGGAACCTTCTCCGGCCAGAGGGCCAGATCCTTATCTCCCCCATCCCTCAAGGCTCTGGAGGGTGCAATCCTGCTTGCTGCAGGCGTCTGCTTGGTCACCACAATCCTTGCAGGGAATGCACTAGCAGAGCAGACCCCAGCAGAATTGAACTCCACCCTCCCACCCCTTGGTTGTCATCACCCAGTGATATCACCTAAGGATAGGTAGGTTTGGCGGGGGGAGGGAATAGCTGTGCAGGCCACTTTGGACCCCCTGGCAGGCGAAGACTGGTCTGCAAGGCCAGAAGATCCCCACCCTTTCCCCTAACCCTTGGTTGACAATCTGCATTCCCATGGTGTGTTTTTCCCCCCAGATCCTTCTCTACAACTTGGAAACGGGACAGTGCACAGCGCAGCTCGGAAGCTCCTTGGGGGACTTCTCCTGCGTCAATCTCCGAGACAGCCCTCCCTCCCTGCTGGTGGCTGGGAACAAGGACAGAAGGTACACCCAAGGAGGTGGGGCAGGGGACCCCACACGGCACACGCTGAGCTGTGTACGGCCCATTTGGTCAGGTTAGATTTGTTGAACTTTTAATTTTGCTTCCCACACATAAAAAGGGTTGCCTCCAACACTTAGTCCTACTCAAAGAAGACCCGTTGAAAATTAATAGGCGAGGCTCACTTAGGCTCATTCATGTTGATGGATTTACTCTTAGTAGGACTAACTGTATACAACCCAAAAGACCCAAATCGATTTGTGGGAATAGAATCCAGTAAATAAAAATATACACATCAGAAACAGAATAAAAACATTCAACGGTGGATACCACCCAGGTGCCCAGGAAACAAAAAATGTATTTGCCTGGTGCCTAGGACAAAAAGA
Organism: Podarcis gaigeae; assembly: GCF_964106915.1. Lineage (NCBI taxonomy): Eukaryota > Metazoa > Chordata > Lepidosauria > Squamata > Lacertidae > Podarcis > Podarcis gaigeae. The sequence continues at coordinate 20,007,772 of NC_139693.1, read as the reverse complement.
GAGTAGGTACCAGGCAGGCTTCCTGAGACACAGCATTCCATACACTTGGGGGCTACTACAGAAAAGGCCATGTTCAACCTCCAGCCTTCCCTTATAGGTGGCATGCAGAGAAGGGCCTCAGATGAACTGGGCAGGTTGCTAAGGGGAAAGGCAGTTTGTCCTGGACCCCCAAACCTATCATGCTGCTCTGAACCACAGTGCACACAATAACACGAATCAACCAGTCTGGTGGACTCTTGCATGTGGACTGCGGCAGGGAGGCGCCATCTTGTAATTTTCATCCGGTACCAAAACATAGGAAACTGCTTTACACTGAGTCAGACCCTTGGTCCGTCTAGCTCAGTATTGTCTACACCAGGGGTGGCCAACTCTCAAGAGACTGCCATCTACTTTCAGAATTAAAAACTGACAGTCATCTACCCTTGTTTTTTTTTGGGGGGGGGGGTTCAGCTCAAAGTTGTTGAGTGCTTTTTTTAGGGAGGTGAAAAGCCCTGTTTTTTTTACTCACTCACAAATGGATCAAAACAGCAGCACAGAGAAAGCTCCGTCTTCCCTTCCAGAGATCATACAACAATGGAGGGCGTGGCGAGGGAGCGGGGCAGGAGTCAGTTTTAATGACGCTAAGGAAAGGGATCCAGAGATCGACCACGATCTACCAAAACCTCGTGGGGATCTACCAGTAGATCGCGATCGGCCTGTTGGGCATCCCTGGTCTACACTGACTGGCAGCAGCTCTTGGGGGGATTTCAGGCAGGAGTATTTCCCAGCCCTGCCTGAAGATGCCGTTGGGGATTGATGCTCTGCCACCGAGGTACAACACCTTCCCAAATGTCTTGGGCCGGCCTGGATCTTGGCACCCCACCCCAAACGTGGCTGTACCTTTGTAGCAGCTTACCTGTCGCCTTTCACAGAATTGCACTGCACACCAGAGGCAAGAGTCTGCATAAACTTTTCAGAAAATCAGACGCAATATTAGGTCATGGCTGGACAGCACACCTCGCTTTGCTTTGTTCTGTCCTGTCGTTGTTTTGCAAGCTCTGCGGGAAGAGTCCCTCCTTTATTCCTCTTCTCCCCACCCCACCCCAAAATAATATATTTTTTAAAGCCATTTGGTGGACACAGTTGGTGTACTACTGCCCAGTGAGGCCTCTTGGAATGAGGCCCTCCTCTTTCCTGCGGACACTCGTGGAAAAAAAGGAGAAAGAAATGAGTTTGGCATTTTAAACCTCACTTCCTGAAATTTTGAAGTAGGGAAATAACCTAAGGGAGAATCGCACGTGCCAAAAAGAGAACCCACCCCCACCCCCTCGGCATCACCGCCACCAAACAGTGGCAATCATGTAGGTTGGGTTGCAGTTGATGTCTCTCAGGTGGCCAAAACAAAAAAGGATTTTCACGTGAATGAATTCCAGATCCTATTTAGCTGATTTGCGGCTCCCCACCCCTTTATCTCCTCATCTTGGCCAGTCTTACGTCTCTCCCCCCCCCCCCCCACCGCTCAGTGTCTGTTGGCAGACATAGAAGCGCTCAAAGTCATCAGCGTGTAAAGATTAGAGTGCTTTAAAAAAAAACAAACCCACATCCCTCCACATCCAATTTTTAGATTCCCCCTCCTCCCCGCCACCTTTTCTTTTTCTTTCTTCTTTTTGGCGGGGGGAGAGACAGGGTGTTAATTATTTAAATGGTCCAGCACACCGCACCAAAGGGATGTCGCACGGTGGCCAAAGGCTAGCTGGGTAATAGCTCCCTGCTCTTTCCTTCTCCCCTTCTTACACACCTGTCTCCCTCCCTGTACCTTGCTCCCCCCCCCTCCATGCATCAGGCCCCAGGTGGCACTTTGGTCCGGGATCAGATTCAAAGGTATGTTGTTTCCCCTTTCTGGATTTTCAGAGCCTAACTGCCTTCTGCAGGAGCTAGTTCCATCATTCAACTTTGTGCTGGGTGAAGAAGTGCTTTTTCAAATCGATCCTGAGTATAGGCGTACCTCGGAAGTCAAAGGGAATCCGTTCTGGAAGACCATTCGACTTCCAAAACATTCGGAAACCAAGGAAGCTCCTGCAGCCAATCGGAACTCGCGTCTGTCATTTGGGTTCCAAAGAATGTCAGCAAACCGGAACACTCACTTCCAGGTTTGCGGCGTTCAGGAGCCAAAATGTCACAAGGCGTTCGACTTCCGAGGTACAACTATCTCTGTCTGTCTGTCTGTCTGTCTGTCTGTCTGTCTGTCTGTCTATTTTTGCCTGGCACCTAAAAGTGTATAATGAAGGCGCCAGGAGAACGCCCCTGGCGAGAGCATTTCACAAATGGGCAGCCACCGTACAAAAGGTTCTCGTGTTGACACTTTCCAGACCTCTCGTGGAGGAGGCACATGAAGAAGAACACAAGTTCTTGTGTTAGGAGAGTCAGGGGGGTGGTAAGGACAGAAACTTTCCTCTACCTTCTTTCTCCATGCTGTACATAATTTCATTTACACTTCCTTCGTGTCACCTTTTGCTCTCCTTTCCTCCAAACTGAGGGTCAAGTGGTTTTGTGTAGCCGTAAAGCACCATCTCCTGTGCACTGGAGGAGGAGGGTTTAAATTTATTTCCCACCCTTCTTCCCAAAGAAACTCAGGGCAGGAAACATATCAGGGATAAAGCAACACAAAAATGGAAACATATTTAAGCACTTAGCCTCTCTCCAGCTTCTGGGAGTTATCAGACGTTGTCCTTACAGTGGTACCTTGGGTTAAGAACTTAATTTGTTCCGGAGGTCCGTTCTTAACCTGAAACTGTTCTTAACCTGAAGCACCACTTTAGCTAATGGGGCCTCCTGCTGCCTCCGCACCACCACCGCACCATTTCTGTTCTCATCCTGAAGCAAAGTTCTTAACCCGAGGTACTATTTCTGGGTTAGCGGAGTCTGTAACCTGAAGCGTCTGTAACCCAAGGTGCCACTGTACTTCCAAGCCTCTCCCCATGGGCCTGAGGACTAGATACAGTGGTGCCTCGCTAGACGAAAAGAATCCGTTCCGCGATTCTCTTCGTCTAGCGGTTTTTTCGTCTTGCGAAGCAAGCCCATTGACAGCTTAGCGGATTAGCGCTACAGCTGTCAAGCGGCTTCCAGCGATCAGCTGTTAAGCGGCTTATCAGCGGAACAGCTGATAAGCAGCTTAGCGGCTTAAGAAAAGGGCGAAAAAAGCGAAAAAAACCCGCCGGGGGATGCAAGATTTTTTTCGTCTTGTGAAGCAACCCCATAGGGGAATTCGTTTTGCGAAGCGCCTCCAAAACGGAAAACCCTTTCGTCTAGCGGGTATTTCATCTTGCGAGGCGTTCGTCTTGCGGGGCACCACTGTACTTGCTTCATTTCATTTAAATTTATATTTATTTCATGCACACAATTCAGAGCAGCGTGCATGTTTCTTTCTTCCCCCTTTTGCTCTCACAACCACCTTGTGAGACAGGGGAATCAGTGAGGATGGGGTTTGGGCCAGTTTTCCTTTAAGCATGGGCCATGTGAACCTGTTTAGTGTTGCAGGAATTTTCCTTAGTTTGTTTTCGAGGAACGGGTACGCCATAGTGGGTTTTTTCTGGTTTTATCTACCTCCAAGTGCACCCATTGTTTCGTTTCACCTTCCAGGATGTGTGGGATTATGTGGTGCACTTGGTTGGCGATATAGCTTAGTTCTATGTTTTCTAACACACAGTCGTTAATAAAAACTAATTTAAAAAACAGCAGCAGCAACCCTGTGAGGTAGGTTAAGTGACAGGTAGTAACTGCCTAAAGATCACCCAGTGAGCTTCATAGCTGGGGGGGAGGGGGAGAGAAGACAGCACCCCTGAGATTCCCAGGTCCCTAAATCCTAAACCCAGCTCCCTAATTCCATCCTTTTCAAGGTTCAATCATTGCGGAACCACAGTGCTCTGGCGTTGGTAGCCAAAGCCTGGGAGATGGAGTTGGTAAGACTTCCCCGCCGCACAAAAGCAACAACAACTTGAAAAGTGTCTTTTGCCTCCCCCTGCCCCGCCCCCGGGAACGGATGCCTGGAAGCCGGGTCCTTGCAAATGAAACCGCGACGACTCAGCCAGGGCTCAGTAGATGGAAGGCGGCCTGATTATCATACACGACGCCGGCGGGCAGCTCGCCAGGCCGCACGCTGTCATGGACGGGGGCTTGGAAGCAGCGCTTCGGTTTCGCCCAGTGCCGAGCTCTGCGCAGCCCCCCACCCAGGCAAGAGGAAGAGCGGGAGACAGCCTTTGTTTACTCCATCTGTGGATGCTCTGACAAGCGGCAGTGGAGGTGTTGCGCGTGGCCCAGCCTGCCTGAGCACGCTCATTTCCCTTCTCCAGCCTGTCAGATGGATGCCACCCGGTCGGAAGCCTTTGTCCTCCTTTTTGTTCTAATTGTCGGAACGGAGCTATTCCCAGGCTCCTGCCGGGCGGTTTCATTAGAGAAGGGCAATGCGGGGAGGAGGGAGGGAAGGAGGGGAAGCTTTGGATTTGTTTTTTTGGAACAGCCTCCAGATCGGAGCAGGGATCCTGAACAATGGAAGTGCTGGCACAGGGAGTGTCCTCCTGTCATCCGTTCGGGCCTCCCAGCTTCCGCAGTTCATCATTTCCCAAGGATTAGCTTCCATTCCTTTTCCAGCAGCCTCTGTGGCGGTTCCCGCTCTACTCTCTGGGCTCTGTCGTTGTTACACACACACACACACACACACACACACACCTTTTTGGCAATCTGCAATGATTTCATCTTCAGCGGTTTTGGATGATCAGACTGCTAAGCCCTACCTCCTGCATCCATGCACTTGCTCAACTCTCCCACAGCCTCTTTGAACCCAGCAGTGGGAAACCTCAGGCTGAGAAGCAGCTCTCCCAGCCCCTCTGCCTTCCCAGTCCGCACCCCTGACTGACTCCACGTCACACCTTTCTTGGATGTTTTTGCTAGGCTGCGGTGTATATTCATAATGCCCCTCACTTCCCTAGAGGAAGCACAGAGAGAGGGGTTCATGAGTGTTAGTAGCTCACAATAACTTCTTGCATCTCTGTTCCGGGGACCTCTAGGTTAGATTACCACAACACATTATAGGTAAAGGTAAAGGGACCCCTGACTGTTAGGTCCAGTTGTGGACGACTCTGAGGTTTCGGCGCTCATCTCGCTTTACTGGCTGAGGGAGCTGGTGTACAGCTTCTGGGTCATGCGGCCAGCATGACTAAGCCGCTTCTGGCAAACCAGAGCAGCGCACGGAAACGCCTTTTACCTTCCCGCCAGAGCAGTACCTATTTATCTACTTGCACATCGCGCTTTCAAATTGCTAGGTTGGCAGGAGCAGGGACTGAGCAACGGGAGCTCACCCCGCTGCAGGGATTCGAACCGCCGACCTTCTGATCGGCAAGTCCTAGGCTCTGTTGTTTAGACCACATCATCACCCGCGTCTCTAAAGATGGTTAGAGAAACTTCAGCTGGTGCAGAATCCAGCAGCCAGCTTGCTCATCAGGGCAAGATGGTTTCAACATATTACACCGTCCAATTCTGGGCCGTCCAATGAAGCTGAAAGATTCAGGACAGACAGAAGAAATAACTTCTTCCCCTAGTGCAGACTTAAATGGTGGAATTTGGGCTCCCTCAGGAGGCAGTGATGATTGCCACCAACTTGGATGGCTTTAAAAGAGGATTAGACAAACCCACAGAAGAGAAGGCCATCCGTGGCCACTAGCCACAACGGCTGTGTTCTGCCTCCATTGCCGGAGGCCATGCGCCATATGACTGCCAGCAGCTGATATTCAAAGTGGGGGGAGCACTCAGGTCCTGCTTGCAGGCCTCCCATGTGGGATCTGGTTGGCCGCTGTGAGAACAGGATGTTGGACTAGATGGGCCATTGGCTTGATCCAACAAAACTCTTCTTAAGTTTTTTTAAGGGGTTTAGACAAATTCGTAGAAACATCTGAAGGTAGCCCTGTATAGGGAAGCCTTTTAATGTTTTATTGTGTTTTTCTGTACAGTGGTACCTCGGGTTAAGAACTTAATTTGTTCTGGAGGTCTGTTCTTAACCTGAAGCACCACTTTAGCTAATGGGGCCTCCCACTGCCGCCGCACCACCGCCGCATGATTTCTGTTCTCAACCTGAAGCAAAGTTCTTAACCCAAGGTACTATTTCTGGGTTAGAGGAGTCTGTAACCTGAAGTGCCTGTAACCTGAAGCATCTGTAACCCGAGGTACCACTGTATGTTGGAAGCCACCCAGAATGACTGGGGAAACGCAGTCAGATGGGTGGGGAACTTATAACAATAATAATAATTGGAGCAGCCGTCCCCAAACCATTTCCCCCCACTTAAAAATTGCTGAGGTTGTTGACGGATTCTTCTGCCTCTTGTAGCAATTGTCATGCGCTGTCCTAGGTGCTACATGATTTTTAATTGCAGATGTGCTGCGGACCACCTGAATGAAGGGGTCTGTGGACCGCACTTTGGGAACCCCTCCCATAGCAGCTAACACTATCAATGGCGATTCTGGGTTCTACTTCCACTTTCAGAGGCAACATGTTGCTGAATGCCAGTTGCTGCGAATCAGGAGCCAAGAGCACTGTTGCACTTGTGCCCTGCTTTGTGGGCTTTCCATGGGCATGTGGTTGGCTACTAGATGGGCCATTGGCCTGATCTGGCAGGGCTCGTCCCATGTTCTTACGTATAAACATCCATTTCATTTAGGGCATTTCTATCCCACCTTTTTCCTCCAAGGAGCTCAGGGTTGTGTACATGGCTCTCTCCTTCCTCAGTTAATAACCACAATAATAACCCTGCGAGGTGGGTCAGGCTTTGTGGCCGACTTGGGGATTTGAACCCTGCTCTCCCAGGTCTTAATTCTGGCACTCTAACCGCTGCACCACACTGCCTCTCATAGATGGCTCAACTAGTGAGAGGCTGGCTGTCGGCACGTATGAAATCTAACGTGGTTCCAAGTAGATCTTGCTGGAACCATCTCTTCTGGAGTTGTGCCAGTGACACGAGACTTGACTGCATTTCTGTCTTTGTCTTAGGGTGAGGGTTTTTGACCTCCGCATAAGTGCCTCCGTTTGCTCCCTCTACGGCCACCAGCTGGGAGTCTCTTCTGTGCAGATGGACGACTGGAAGATCGTCAGTGGAGGGGAAGAGGGTCTGGTCTGTGTGTGGGACCAGAGGATGGGCACCAAGCTCTGGGAAATCCATGCCAGGTAAAGTCAGCTGCTGCTGGAGGCTGTTCCATTACAGCAAGGGGGGCGGGTACTTGCCTAAGGGGCAACGCTGAGGCTGACTAGCAGCAGCACCTGCTAAGTAAGGAGGTGGGCAGGTGGAGCTTTGGTGAGGGGAGACTACTGCAATCATCATCATCATCATCATCAATTATTACTTATACCCTGCCCATCTGGCCAGGCCTCCCCAGCCACTCTGGGCGGCTCCCAACTGAATATTAAAAATGCAATACAGCATTAAGCATTAAAAACTTTCCTAAACAAGGCTACCTTCATATGTCTTCTAAAAGTCAGATAGTTGCTTATTGCCTTGACATCTGATGAGAGGGTGTTCCACAGGGCGGGCGCCACTACCGAGAAGGCCCTCTGCCTGGTTCCCTGTAACCTCGCTTCTCGCAGGGAGGGAACCGCCAGAAGACCTTCAGAGCTGGACCTCAGCGTCTGGGCTGAACGATGGGGATGGAGACACTCCTTCAGGTATACTGGGCCGAGGCCATTTAGGGCTTTAAAGGTCAGCACCAACACTTTGAATTGTGCTCGGAAACGTACTGGGAGCCAATGCAGGTCTCTCACGACCAGTGTTATATGGTCTCAGCTGCTCTGTGGTTATGTATTTTGAAAAAATGTATTTGTCTAGTTCCATGCTTTGGGACTCCCAAATGGTTAATTCCACTCTCAGTGGCATTGCCCTGTCTTACAGGGGCTGCTTGAATGCTTACATCCCAGATTCGGTGATTTCTAGTGCCAGCGAGTGCCTTCATTTAGAAGCCAAGCCTTGAGTGTTATCAGCCCAGTCCTGCAGAACTCTTTGCCACTGGTTTTCGTTGTATGGCTTTATGTATAAATGGCAAACTGCTCGGGGGTGGCGGTTCTTTTCTTTATCTAGGAATAGTGGGATCTAAATATTTTTTTACAAATATAATAAAATACCCGAGTGCATCTTTTAATTCCTGCTTCTGGCATCTCTGGTTAAAAGGATTTTGGATGCCTGACTTCTGTCCATTAATTTAAGTGGCTCTTCTCTGGGCAGGACGAGCACCAGGTTTAACCCCAGCCCTGATAAGTCAGGTATGGGGGAACCATGTTGGACTCCATCTCCCATCATCCGTGGTCATGCTGCCTGGGGCTGATGGGAATCGGAGTCCAGCACCACTTGGAGGCTCTCAGAGCATCTGCTGAAGCTGCCTTTTCCCCTTGCCCTGCTTCAGGAATCTGACTGCACTTCAGCAATTGTCCATTGGGTGGTGCTAAAAGCAAAAATACTATTATTATTATTATTATTGGCTTGAATGGAGACCCACCCCCTTCTCTCCCCTTCCGCTCCAGTGCCACTGCACTGACCCAATTAACTCAAAACAAGAAAAAGCAGCAAATGGAGACTTTCGGAACAACCGGCACCACCTGGTTGCCTGCCAGATATTTTTGGACTGCAATTCCCATCAGCCTGAGTTCTGGACCAAAACCTCTGGAGGGCACCAGGTTTGTTACTCTGAGTAGACCTATTGAAGTTAGCGGACACAATTTATGCAAGGCCGTTGGTTTCAGTAGGTCTGCTCTTGAATATGGCTTTGTTGGAGACAAGCCTACTTTTCAAAAGTGGAAAAAAGACAAATTGTTCAGGGCGGTCATATGGATCATTGTGTGTTGATTTTGTATCCATAGGAAATCTGCCTGCAAATGACTTGAGTTTAGATGCGCAGATAACAAATGTTGATTTTGCTATGAATATTGGGCAGTTCCCTGCACCCCTTGCTAATGCAACGTTCATGTTGTCATTTGTGCATGGAAATGCATTTTTTTCACTTGGCATTTTCATGTGTGTGTGGGTGTAGAGTTTTGTTCCAATCAACTCTGCATTTTAATGACAATACATTTTTAACAGTGGGGGTGGGGAGAGAAACTATTAAAAGAACTTGCATGTCATATTTAGAAATGTTAATCGTGACTCCCATTAAGATTAAAAAAAAAAAAAAGTTAAACAGAAACACCAACAACATTCCTTTTTCCCTCCAGGCACCCTGTCCGCCACATCTGGTTCAACAGCCACAGCCTCCTCACCGCCAATATCCCTGACGAGAAGGTTCCCCGAGGCGCCAGCATCATGGATGATGACCTGACGGCTCATCGAAGGTAAGAACCAACCACAGGGGCAGCAGTTTGACTAAGCAGAAAGAGGGCTAAGAGTCTGAGAAGCAGGGAATGTGAGTGGGCCACACCCCTGAATGCTGAAAACTGAGGTGGGAGGGTTAATAGAGTTGACGGGAATAATGACTGCAGCCATGTCTGGATTGACCACCCTGTGGACAGTCCAGCTCATGTGGAATTGCCTATGAAGGGCCTTTCAGCTATGGCTCCCCATCTATGGGATAGTCTCTCCAGTGAGGTCTCCTGGGCACCTTTCAGTCTGGGGTAAAGACTTGCCTTTCTTCCCCATGGCCTTTGTGGGGCTGAGTGAATCTGTCCCACAGTACCTGTGCTGCAAAAGCTTTCTGTGGCCAGGCGTCACCGTCCCCTTTAGGCTCCGGGCAAAAATATTTCTTTTTTTGGCCAGGCCTTTGGCTCTTAATCATCTGTGGCCTCCTTGAGTGGTGGCATGTTTTGGGACTGTCTTTTAGATTTTTGTCTAAGTTGCTCACAGTTACCTTGGTAAAAAGACCATCAATATATTCAGAAATAAATAGATAGATAGATAGATAGATAGATAGAGAGATAGATAGATAGATAGATAGATAGAGGATGTGTTTGTTTCTGTATTACCGTATTTTTCACTCTATAAGACGCACCAGACCATAAGACGCACCTAGTTTTTGGAGGAGGAAAACAAGAAAAAAAATATTCTGAATCTCAGAAGCCAGAACAGCAAGAGGGATCGCTGCGCAGTGAAAGCAGCGATCCCTCTTGCTGTTCTGGCTTCTGGGAGAGCTGCGCAGCCTGCATTCGCTCCATAAGACGCGCACACATTTCCCCTTACTTTTTAGGAGGGAAAAAGTGAGTCTTATAAAGCAAAAAATACGGTAATATGTTAATGTTTCATATGGAGGCTTGCCCCCTCCCACCAAAAAATATTTAGGCACCAGGCGAGAACACCTCTCTTCAATCGAGCATTACGCTGATTTAACCTTCTGTGACCTTTTAAATGTGTCTGTGGGGGGGCGGGTTATTGGTTTGTTCTGCTTTTGTTTTATTGCATATTTTGTGTTTCTATTTTGTATTTTTACGCTGTGGATTTCCCTGTGATCTTTGGATGAAGGCCAGTATACAAATGAAATGAATGTTGTGCTCCTTTTTCCCACAATGGTATAATGCGGTTATGTTTATGTTTTGTCAATCTAAGTTGCTTGGAGTTTCTAGGTAACAGGTGACTAAGGAGTCATAATAATAATAACAACAACAATAACAACAACAACAATAATATGCATGCTAATCATGCTAATTATGTCTTGGTTGGGGAGGGCGGGGTAAAAATAAAAATTTATTATTATTATTCTCTCCCCAAATCAGACATCGAGGAATCATCTATGCGTATGAGTTCTCGGTGGACCAGCTGGCTGCAGAGAGCATCCTTCCTATCTGCCGCTCCTCTTACAACGAAACAACAGGCTACAACTACAATATTGGCCTGGCGGTCCCCTACGACAACATCTAGCTGCGGCGGGAAGTAGGAGGTGCTGATCAAAGGCCAACCAATGTGGAGCAGGAAGGACGGTGCCCACGTCCACAGGAAGGTGTTTGGGTCACAGCAGCGGCTGCCGCAGAAACTCACAGAGAAGAATGCGAAGATGATCCTGGGTGACACCCCCTAAAACCCACCTGGATGCAGCGAGGCAGAGGACGACGAGGGATGGAGCGGATGCAGTGGGCAGGGTGCAGAGCTTTGTAAAACCCAGGCCTGGTGCAGTAGGAATGGAGAAGTGCTGGCCCAAAGTGACTCAGGACCAGAGGAGGAAGAAGAGGAGGAGCAGAAGGGAGTAGTTAAAACAGGGAGCCAAGCAGGTAGAGAGACCGGACTTCCTAACCTTGGGCCCAGGCCTGATCTTTTAGGTTACTTTATGGGGCTGGGGAACGTGATGGCTGGGACCACGACCAGTGAGATAGCAAGTGAACTACAGGGCCTCTTGAAAGCATGTGTAAATCACTTACCATTTCCTCCCAAGGTGTCAGATAGCCCTTGAAACACACTTGGGAAGTTATAACATGCTTCTGGACATATTTACACAAACAAACAAACAACCTTTTCTATTGATGATGATGTAAAGAAATAAGATTTGTTAAAATTAAATACCAGGGTACCTTGGTATATTAGACTCAACCACATCTCCTACAATGGTTTATTGGTGCTCGTTTTTAAACTTTTTTTGCTTTTAAATTGTTTCCTGTGCTTTTACCGTATGCATTCTATTGTTTTAATGTTGTGAATTCTTTGGTATGTGATTTAGTGGATATAAATATAACCGTACCAACTGGGAATAACAAAGTGGCATGTTTAATGCTACACAGGGCATCCCATGTTCCTTGGGGCCTGTTTCTCCAGTTTTATTTCACAATTAGTGAAGAGTGCTTGGACCGCCCAGGATTTTGTAGAACCACCCCCCCCAATGGATGGTGTAATTTGTGAGTTTGGCACATGACTTCCTTCAATTTTTGGAGCAATGAATCCAAAGTCACGTTTTTCGTTTGCCATCTTGATTCAAAATGGCACCTGGCAATCAAATGTCAACGAAGAACCCCATGCCAAATCTTAGGAACCCTCATGGTGGTGATATCCTGAGTGGCGGTCAAGCTTATGCCAAAGAACAGGTGAAGTCATGCCAAAGTCATGTTTCAGTCCACCATCTTGGTTCAAAATAGTGGCTAGCTTGCAAAGGTCAACAGAGAGCACCGACCCTGCCCTGGGAACCCTCACGCCAAGTTCAGTAACAATATTTTAAGACAACAGACAGAAATCACTTTCTCATATATATATATATAGTAGATAGATGCAAGATAATCTGGATCTGATTCCTCACCCTTGGTCAAGAAGAGCACCCAGTTTTTTTTTTTAAGTTGAGTCCCATGACTGTATCTGATCACAGGATCCACAAGTAAGCAAGCTTCTGCCAAGAATTAAAAACAAAACCTGCTTTATTGATGATTTGAGGCTATGAGGCTTTTTAGTGTAGACAAGAGAGAGAAAATAGCTGTAAAGCCAAAGCCAGGCACATCAATTCCTAAACCTGCAACGCCCCCCTGCAATAAAACCTGCCCCAGCCGTGGGAGATGCAGTTCCCCCTTAATACCCGTATCGACCACCTGACGGTTTCCGTCCCAGGTCGCTCCAGAAGGCACCAACACCTCAGTCCCAACTTCTCCGTGGTCAGTAGCACATCGCAATCGGCTCCATGGTCAGGAAGCGAACGTGCATCTTGGTCTCGATGTCTATGCCTTCCCAGATCTGCCGGTGGAGAGGCAACAAAAGCAAGCTTGAGCCATGAGTACAGGTTAAGGGCCCTTTTAATGATACAGGCCACAAACTAAGGTCTGTTGCTGATAAGCTGCAGATTGGGCATCTGCTACTCTTATGAGTGCACTCAAGTCATAGAGCTGGAGGGGAATAGCCTTGTAAGCAAGCCAGTCAAACCTGTCCCTGCCCTTGTCTGAAGCATCCCAAACGGACCAAAGGTCTCTGGTGGGGAAGGCTCCCCCACTCTGCCCCCAAGTAACAGGTCCTTTCTCAAACAGTTCTTGCTGTCAGGATACTTCTCCCACTTTTCTTATTTAGAAGCATTTATATGACACCTTAATGTTTATGAAATCTCTCAATGTGCAATTTTTAAACAGGAAAAAAAATCATTAAAATGCAGCCTAAAACCAATGAAACAGCAATATAAAAACATATTAATCGGGGTTAAGGCAATTTAAACCTGTAAAACAGGATCCAATTTTAGAGGTAACAGAAAGCCTAGCACTGTGTCCCTCCCTCCCTGCCCCCGCCCCTCCCACAGGTTGGTCTCCATCACTTCCACCAAGCAATAGGGTGAGCATCCTTTCTAACCTTAAGGAAGTCTTCAAATGTGATTCCCTCGTATACTTGATCCGGCTCCTGCAACAAGAACAGAAACATTACGTCGAGCGGTGAAAGTCTATTGGGGGCAGAGGAGGCGTTCTGAGAAAAAACGGAGGGCTCTTACTTCTTAACTCAAAGCAAAAACCTACATGCCATTCTTAAGGGCGACGTTTTCCTAAAAGGGCTTACAGCACAACCTTAATGCACAATCAAGGAAAAACACAATTCAACATTAAAATGGGTGGGGAACCTGGGCCAAACTTGGCCCACCAGTCCATTTTTTTTTAAACACACCCACATGCCACACACCTGATGTCAGGTGTGGGGGCAGAGAGACACACAGCGGAATAGCATCAGTGGGTGTCTGGGGCGTTCAAACCTGCTTTGTACCTCTCCATCCCCCCATCTTTCCAAGCACTATCTGGAGATGGGGATTGAACCTGGGACCTCCTGCGGGCAAGCAGATGCTCTACCACTGATCTACACGCCTTCCTCTCCTCGGAATGACTGTGTGCTGGTCATCTGCAGCGTTGCGCTCAGCCTACCATTTGCCCCACGCAGATGCTGGCAGCCTCCATCATGGCTCCGTCTGCGATGGACCTCGCCGATTCCTTATCCAGGTGGGGGTTCCCCGAAAGCATCTCTTGCACAATCTGGAGGGCAGAAGCAAGTTGCAAACTGGTTGGAGGAGGAGGAGCGGTGCCAGGTCATTGAAAGTGCAGTTAAGCGAGTGGGATGCCCAAATAATAATAATAATAATAATAATAATAATAATAATAATACATTACATTCCTGTATTCCTGCAGAGTGATCTTGCCGTCACTGTCTGCATCGTACATGTGGAAAAGAACTAGGGGAGAGAAGGCAAAATAAATTAGGGTCAGGAGTAAACAGCTTAAAAGCACAGTACTATGCGTGAAATAAATTCATTCAAAGCCCATATTTACCCCGCACAATAGTAACTGAGCCTAACAGATCAAATCAGGGACTGTATCAAACACCAACAGAGTTCTTGTGCCAGTAGGCAGGGGAAGGTTGTTTGTGTGCATGTGTGCAAAATCAAGAACATATAATTTAATGACTTACAAAAATAACCACAGCTTGAATGCAAATGAAAATTAAACACACACGGACCAAAAATGTGGGTCATCTCACTCATAGCCCATGGGGGGGGGGCAATTACTGATACTGGAGCATAGTAACATATTCTTTCTTAAAATATAGGATTTGCTTTACTTATAAATCTTGGGATATTGTCCTCAAGGGCTTATGATGTTCTCTCTTGACGATGAAAAGTCACCAAGAATGCCAAAGAGCATAATTCACAGGACGCCTTTGAACATTATCCCTGTCATGAAATGAATTTTTACCCCCTGGCTGAAAATGATAGGAGGGGAGGGGCATCCTCTGGTATACCTTAACCTTCGACTTAATTTTTCCGTAATAGCTACGGACCAGATTCTGACTGTACTATAAATCCTTAATTAATCCCCCTAAAGAGTTCCTTTTAAAAGCTATTTCTACAATAACCACCCTGGCAGCTCTCAATAAGTACAGGATCAGCTCTTTATCCAAAGCACCTTCATTTGTCCAGAACGAAATGTGGCCCTTGATAGGAAAAACGTTTCTCCACTAGATGGCTTTGAAGTGGGAGATGGGAGGACACACAGTGGACATGGAAGAAGGGGGGAAACTCCAGGCACCACACTCTTTACAGCTAAACATGAACACAGTGGGTTCATGCAGACCATTCCTCCCGTCTGCCAACAAAGCAACAGATTCGATCGAGAAAGAGGAGCACCTTACATTTTAGCTTCTTCTTCCGGAATCGATCGAGCTGCTCGTCGTCCATGTCCATCTCGATGGGCCTGAAATTGGACATGATCGTCAAGAAGTCTTCGAAGTTGATCTCCTCCGCGAACCCATCCGATGATTCTCTCAGGTTCCTATCGGCACAAAAGCACTCAGAACACTTTCGACATGAGGAACACCTAATATAGAGCCCTCCATCCTCTGGCTGGGCTCCCAATGCAGCCCTAGTCAGCATGGGCAATAGCCGGGGGGATGGGAGTCAGGGCCCAGCAGAAACTGGAGGGCACCATGTTGGCAACCCTTGTTCTACACACCCATCGGCCCCTGTGCTTTTGGGGGGTGAGATGGGGTGAGGGAAGTGTCTTTGCAAAGGCACAGCCTTATTTAGAAATGGGTTTGCTGCTGTGTGAGGGTGTCCCAGACATTTGAATAAAATCAACACATTTGTAAAAACTCAAATCTTTCATTGTGGCAGCACTCAAACTTTGGAACTCCCTGCCTATTGACTCGAGGCAGGTACCTCTCCAGCAACAGCTTAAAAACTTTTTTTCTTTTTAAGGCAAGCCTATCCAAATATGCAGGGAGGTGGGTGGCGCTGTGGGTTAAACCACAGAGCCTAGGACTTGCGGTCAGAAGGTTGGCGGTTTGAATCCCCGTGACGGGGTGAGCTGCTGTTGCTCGGTCCCAGCTCCTGTCAACCTAGCAGTTCGAAAGCATGTCAAAATGCAAGTAGATAAATAGATACCGCTCCGGCGGGAAGGTAAAAGGCGTTTCCATGCACTGCTCTGGTTCACCAGAAGCAGCTTAGTCCTGCTGGCCACATGACCCGGAAGCTGTACACCGGCTCCCTCGGCCAATAAAGCGAGATGAGCGCTGCTACCCCAGAGTCGGTCACGACTGGACCTAATGATCAGGGGTCCCTTTACCTTTATCCAAATATGCAGAATGCCGACATGTGTTTTAATCTGCTTTTACCTGATCACTGATTTTAATTTGAAAGCTTCACGTCTTTACTGATAACGTCATTGTTCTCTTCTTTCGGTAAACTGCTTTGAGGTTTTCCCTTCTGCTTACAATCAAGCAGTATATAAACTGTGATTAAAATAAGCAGAGGATAAATTGTTTACTTACAGAATTTAAATGTGACAATTGCCATTTGCATACAAATCCATAGAAGAATGGAATGCGTCACACACACAGCCCAAGTGCTAAGGATTGTCTACACCAAAAGTAACTGCAGAGGCGTGATGAGTTGGTCTGACTAACTGGATTTTCTGTGGCAAGGGGAAATCTAGGTCAACAGCATTTAAAAAGCATGCATTGGCATTTTGAGGATGAAACCATGTGGATGTTGCAAAAATAAATAAATGGCAGCAACAGCACTGGGCGTAAGAAAAGCCTTCTCGATCAGGCCCAGCATCCTTTTCTCACATTGGCTTTTGGGAAACCAGCAAGCAGGACCTGAGCACAAGAGAGAGAACACTCCCATCCTCTGGTTTCATAATAATCATAATTTATTATTTATACCCTGCCCATCTGCCTGGGCTTCCCCAGCCACTCTGGGTGGCTTCCAACAAAATATTAAAAACTCGATAAAACATCAAACATTAAAAATTTCCCTAAACAGGGCTGCCTTCTGATGTCTTCTAAAAGTCAAATAGTTGTTTATTTCCTTGACATCTGGTGGGAGGGGGTTCCACAGGGCGGGTGCCACCACCGAGAAGGTCCTCCTCTGCTTGGTTCCTTGTAACCTCACTTCTCCCAGTGAGGGAACCGCCAGAAGGCCCTTGGCATTGGACCTCAGTGTCCGGGCTGAACAATGGTGGTGGAGACACTCCTTCAGGTATACTGGGCCATGGTTGTTTAGGGCTTTAAAGGTCAACACCAACACTTTGAATTGTGCTCAGAAACGTACTGGGAGCCAATGTAGGTCTTTCAGGACTGGTATTATATGGTCTCGGTGGCCACTCCCAGTCACCAGTCTAGCTGCGGCATTCTGGATTAGTTTCTAGCAACTGGTATTCAAAGGAGAGCTTTGCCATCATGGCTGGTATCCATCGATAAGTCATATTTATTCTGCATGAATTTGCACAAACCCATTTTTTAAGCCATCCAGCTTGGTGGTCATCACTGGCTCCTGTGGCAGTGAGTTCCACAGTTTAACTTTTCACTGTGCAAAATGCGTCCTGTTTCTGACCATGGAGGCAGAGAACAGCCATCATGGCTAGTAAGCCACTGATAGTCTCATCCTTCTGATGCAAGAGGAAGGCGAAAGGCACCCAGGGAAAGGGGGGCTATGTTTGGGATGCCATCAAACAGGGGCCACCAAATGAAATCTTTGATTTAGTTTATTTGGCAAGATTTATAGACCATTGAATATTAATAATAAAAAGCTTTAAGCCATTTACATGAAATGCAATAAAATATTCACTAGAATAAAAGAAGACTAGCAATAAAACCAGACCTTAAAAAACAGTAGGTATAATAAAATTATCTGAATGTTCTTGAAATGGTTGGTTCTATCGACAAGTCTACCTAATGAAATTACACGTCTGTAATTTTGTCTAACGAAAGCAGCCTTTAGCAGGCATTGAAAAACAGGACGTCGAAGCTGCCTCAATCAATGGCTGGCTTTTAGGTGCTTGTTTATGCGCTTTACTGTTTTTTTTTAATGGCTGGTGTGCGGAGAGGGATTTGAGGTTAAGGAGAGTTGCACAGTTCTTGTTGCCATAGAGCACAACCCCCCCCCCCCCGGGAGGCCAAGCACCCACAACATTACCTCTTGTCAAAAAAGGCCTGGACAATTTTGGATCTAATTGGATTGAACTCCAGATCAGGGACGCGATCAAAGTTCTCCTTGCTGTGGAAGTAGAAAAGGACAAAGAGAGAGAAATAGTGAGTGAGAGAGACAGGTTTCTGAAGACAAATGAACAATCTCTTCAGTGGCTCAGTGGCAGAACTGAGGTTTGGTTTGGTTTGGTTTTTTTGTTTTTGCATTTTGAAGATTTTAGGTTCATGGCTTTGGGAATGTTTTGAACTGTTTTATAGAATGTTTTGCTTTGTTTTGCTACCCTCAGCTCCTTGGGGAAGAGCAGAGGGATATACCATATTTTTCCCTCTATAAGATGCACCAGACCACTAGACACACCTAGTTTTTGGAGGAGGAAAACAAGAAAAAAAATATTCTGAATCTCAGAAGCCAGAACAGCAAGAGGGATCGCTGCGCAGTGAAAGCAGCAATCCCTCTTGCTGTTCTGGCTTCTGGGATAGCTGCGCAGCCTGCATTCGCTCCATAAGACGCACACGCATTTCCCCTTACTTTTTAGGAGGGGAAAAGTGAGTCTTATAGAGCAAAAAATATGGTAAGTTCAATAACTAACTAACTAAATGATAGTTCTAATAGCCAATATGGTGTGATGACTAGAGTGCCAAACTTGGACTTGGTGAGGCCAAGGTTTGAATCCCTATTTATCCATGAAGCTCACTGGGTGACCTCTGGCCAATCACCGCTTCTCTGCCTAATAACCTACCTCACAGGGTTGTTGTGAGGATGGTATGGGGGGGGGACCACGTACACCACCTCCTTGAGCTCCTTGGAGGAGAAGACGGGATGTAATAATGTGATACATAAATGGACAAACATGATATCTCCCCTCTTCCTAGCAACAACAAGCCACTAGATTTCTGTGCTATTCCAGGCCTGGCCTCTCAGTCACTGCGGCACAGCCCTGATGCCTGCAAGACTCTTTCACAAACGGGATGATAGATTCCTTTTCCCAGCGAGCTCAGGATCTCTCCGCTGGTTTTCTAGGGCAGGGGTGAAGTGGCTTCCCTCCTGCCTCTTGGCAGGACATCTGCCCCCTTACAGAGCGAGCCTCCTCTGTCTCCTCTGCGACTTTGCCTGAAACCGTTTGTATATTTTCCTACAGAAAGGTCAACCTGCCGTGCAGCTCAGGTGGAGGCCAGCCGGCTGAGCAGCAGCAGGAGAAACCAGTGCAGGAAACAATCCCTCTCACTTGGCATCAAACTATGGGTAGGAGTTGGGAGTCAACATTTCAAAAGACCGTCCTCCCCTTCATAAGCATCAGGACACAACATTTACTGAACCACAACTCCCATCTTCACTGGGCAATGGCTGTGCTTGCTGGGGCCGATGGGATAAGTTTTTTATTTGCATTAGCCAACGGCCATGGCAAAATAATACAAGCAATATATACAAATAAAAAAGCAACAATAGGTAAAAACAGCAATCAAATGACCAAGATTATCATTCAAATAGTGGCCCTTAATCTCATTGCACCCTCAATAAACCTAGCAACCTTTGCTGTTGTCTGATCATTTTGATCTGATAAAAGAAAGAACAATGTGGCCGCAGATGGGTGGCTTGGGATGGTAAGTAAGAGTGGGGTAATGTGGGGCCAGTGGGAGTTGTAGTTCAGCATCCTTTGGAGGGCTGGAGGTTCCCCCTCTCCCTGATCTGGACCAAGGATGAGAAGCCTGTGTTGCTGGGACTCCCAACTCCCATCAGCCCCAATGGTTCAGAGATGATGGGTCTTGTAGATTCCTCTCTCTGTGATTCCCCACCCAGTCAGCGAAAAGGCACCAGGCATGGGTTAGCAGCAGGAGCAGGAAAGAGGAGGTGTCTTCCTCTTGATCGATGGCCTTGCCTGCTTCCCCACAAAAGCTGCAAGCCTTGTATGGAGAAAGGCCTGTGCTTTCGAGAGAGCCATCTGGGGTTTGGCCTGGAGGAGCAAAATCTCATTACAGGAGAGAACAGGGCAGAAAGCAGCCAATTGATCAGCAAGCCGTTATCTGATGGGACGATCGGCCCAGGACAGACCTTGACAAGGACCAGTCTCCACATTGCACCTTTCCCTGTGAAGTTAGCTGTGCAACAGGGGAAGCTGCCTTCGGCCCAGTCCATCTGTTCTTCCAGCAAAGTAAAGAAAATGATTCTTCATCAGGCCCAACCAGCACAGCCAGCGGTCAAGCATGATGGGAGCTGGAGTAAAAAATCATACAGAACAGGGATGCTTAACCTGTGCTCCATGGATGGGATTCATCAGGGGGGTCCATCAACCAGGGGCAACCCACACAATGCAATAAAATAAATTGTATGCAACATTTCATGTGTAGGTGTGGAGTTTTCTGGGAGGGGGGTCCATAGCTTCTACCAGATCTTCAAAGGGGAGTCTGTAACCTTTGAAAGCCACTAATTTAGAGGGTCACAAATCTCCTGTTTCTGGTACATTGGGAATGAGCCATTACTCAGAGGCAGAGGATGCCAAAGGCTGTTCAGTTCAATCACATGGCTCAACCGGTAGGGCATGAGACTCTTCAACTCAGGGTCGTGGGTTCAAGCCCCACATTGGGCAAAAGATTCCTGCATTGCAGGGGGTTGGACTAGATGACCGTTGTCATCCCTTCCAACTCTAAAATGCCATGATTCTATTATTCTAATCCCCAGCATCTCCAGGTCTGGGAAAGATACCTGCCCCAAATCTTAGACAGCTGTTGCCAGCCAGAGTAGATGGTATCTTCCAAAGAATGCAGCACATTCCCTGTTAAAAGTATCAACATGTTGTAGCATGGAGCACTCCAGCAAGGTCTTTCCCAAACTGTGGTCTGCAGACCACCAGCGGTCCAAAAACTTCATTCAGCTGTTCAGTGGTGAGCCTTTGGATTTGTGCTGAAGTCAAGGAGATGGCACATCCATTGTATTCATCATTCATATTGGTTTTTAATAGTGTTTTTATTGCTTCTTTTATTATCTATTGCATTGTGTTGTATTGCAATCCAGACGGCACAGAATTCAAATCGCAATGCGATAAAATGAAATAAGTAACACAGTGCATTACAATTGCACCAAAAGGGGGAAAATTTAATCATGGAGTGGTCTACCAAGACCGTCAGCAATTTTCAAGTGGCCCATATGGGGGGGGGTAGTTAGGGAACGACTGCTCCAGGGTTTCAGTTTGCCAGCCATGCCATCTTTCGGGATACTCCATCCCATTGCCCCTCGCTCAGTTTTTCATTCCACCCCTCCTCTCTACCAAAAACACACCTAGACCAGTGTTTTTCAACCACTGTTCCGTGGCACACTAGTGTGCCGCGAGATGTTGCCTGGTGTGCCATGGGAAAAATTGAAAAATTCGAAAGATTTAAAAATAAAGTATTTTATAATTTTTCATATTTCTGTTTACTTACTATTTCATAATAAAGTAATTATAAAATACTTTCTTTGTGTTTATTTGATTCCTATTCAAGAAGAATTACTTTATATATAGTCAATATAGGCACAGAGTTAATTTTTTTAACATTTTCTAATGGTGGTGTGCCTCGTGATTTTTTTTCATGAAACAAGTGTGCCTTTGCCCAAAAAAGGTTGAAAAACACTGACCTAGACAGCATTGCATGCCTATTGAGCACCCCAGTCCTGACTGGAATGATAGAAAAGGGTGGTGGGTTATCTCCCCCCAAAAAAATAAACAATTTGTAAACTGCTTGATCAAAACAATTCTCCAAGCAGTGTACAAGTTCACTCATGAGGTTTTATCCCCTCCTTAAACCTTGTTGTACTACTTCAACACTCAGGTTCCCTCCTCTTACCCTCAATACTTCGGATGCCTCCATCTCATGCATGAATGAGATTAGGTTTGTTCACACATTATTACCCTGAACACAGGTACAAGCTGTCCGTACACATGCATGTACAAGTGTTTGTGTGAAATAGTGAATGCTTGTCTGTCTGTACAGCTCAAGTATCATGTATGCAGGTACACAGGATTGCATTTGTTGTTGTTGTTTAGTCATTTAGTCATGTCCGACTATCCGTGACCCCATGGACCAGAGCACGCCAGGCACTCCTATCTTCCCCTGCCTCCCGCAGTTTGGTCAAACTCATGCTGGTAGCTTCGAGAACACTATCCAACCATCTCATCCTCTGTCGTCCCCTTCTCCTTGTGCCCTCCATCTTTCTGAACATCAGGGACTTTTCCAAGGAGTCTTCTCTTCTCATGAGGTGGCCAAAGTATTGGAGCCTCAGCTTCAGGATCTGTCCTTCCAGTGAGCACTCAGGGCTGATTTCCTTCAGAATGGATAGGTTTGATCTTCTTGCAGGCCATGGGACTCTCAAGAGTCTCCTCCAGCACCATATTTCAAAAGCATCAATTCTTTGGCGACCAGCCTTCTTTATGGTCCAGCTCTCACTTCCATACATCACTACTGGGAAAACCATAACTTTCACTATACGGACCTTTGTTGGCAAGGTGATGTCTCTGCTACAGGATTGTATACTTTGTTGAAAGTTCCATAGGAATAACTTACGTGCGTGCAGCTCAGCTACTTCTGTACACAGGTACACAGATGGTACAGTTGCTTAATGTAGGGTTGCCGTATTTCAAAAAGTGAAAATCCGGACACAAAAGTTGTTGAGTCCCCCCCCCCCCACAAAAAAATCTCAAGAGAGAGAGGTTTTGAGCTATTTTAAAGGAAATTCGTAAAAAATGAATTTTCCAGGATATTCAAGGGATTTCTGCCCAGACACTGTTTATCCACCTATGTCCTGGAAAATCCCGGATGTCTGGCAGCCCTACTTCATGTGACATGTGAACCCTCCTAGCGTTGGGCTTCATTAAGTATCCACACTTAGAGAAGAAATCCAGTGCTTTTTTCTGGGGGTACGCAAGGGTATGCATACCCTTAAACATTTTGTGAATATTTTGCCCATTTACTGTATTTATTTTTCCCAATTTGAACTACAAAATTGTGATTTTCTTTAGTTAAAATGAGAGTACCCATAAACATATTTTTTAGAAGAAAAGCACTGAATAAATCCATTATGATATAGGGCTAAGAATAGGTAATACTGTACCGAATAGTTGGCTGATCTCCACTTAGCTGCTTGAATCGCCGATGCAGATTCTCAATTTGATCTGAAGTGACTATGGAGAGAAGAGACAGACACTCCATTAATTTATTTTTAACCCTTACATACTTGTAAACTCCACCCTTCACTAGGGATGGGCAAATATGCCAATTTCAATTTTCCTCCCTTTCTCTTTTCCACCCCCATTTTAAGTTCAGTTTTCCACACAAGTTTATTTATTTTGTTGTTGTTGTTGTTGTTGTTGTTGTTGTTGTTGTTATTCATGAAAATTCACCAGCAGTTTGCGGCTGATTTTTGTGTACAGTTTTGCCCAATATTTTTTGGCAAACCGATTTCCAAAAATATAGCACACTTTTTAATCAGACTACGCACTTTAATCACATCTTCCCATTGTGCATGTAGCCTGGGCTGGAGAAACTGCAATTCACAGTATGTATTCTGAAGTGTGGCTGTGTTTCAGTTTGCGTACGACTCTTTCAGAAAGCACAAATGCGGTTGATTTGCCTTTACATTCAGACTGGATTTATTTTCTTCCCCACCCCAGAAACACCTGCACCACAAGTCTTCTTTTCCAGTTTTAAGAAATCCTTCTTGGGGGAAAATGAGGGGGGGGGTTGAGATCATATTACAGGTCACCACTATTATGTTTCCCCAAAAAGCCATGTATGCAATCTCGAGGCAGAGAAGAGCAGAAATAGTAAGGGTTAAGGCTCTTCGCCTGATCAAACTGGAAGTCCCACAACTGCTTTGCATTGCAAAAGAAATACAAATTAACCTGTCAGGAGATGCTCAAACACCTCCCTTGGGATTTGGCTGCCATGCAAAACAAGACCAGGAAGGACCATTTTGTCCTGGAATATCCAACGGCGCTCTTTGCATTGAAAGGGAAGCCTCCGTTGGCATGAATGGAGCAGTAGAGGCAGGCTGCTTGGGCAGGTGGGCAGGGGCACTGCCCCACCAAGCGCAGCTTGCCCTCGGGCAGCCCCCACTGGCCTGCTTTCTTACTCACAAGCTGTCTAGGGATGCCCCTGCCTGTCAGCTTGCTCCTCCTTACAGTCTCAGTATCTTACCCACTGTAAAACTCAGCAGGGAGGTGGAGGAAGATGGGCACTCAGCTAGAATCAGTTGGCTCTGCCTGCCAGAGGCTCTGGCTCCCCCTGCTGGTGGGCTCCCTGCCTTCCGTCCTACCAATCCCAATGGAAAGGAGGTTTCCTTTAAATACCTGGGCAACTAGCCACTTTAAAGTGACTGTATATGTGACTGTGTTTAGGGGGTCTTTGCCCTGAAAGGGGGCGTGGAAGTTGTTAAGTAGTGGGTTTATTCACAGGCCAGAACAGAACTGAACTGAAGGGTTCAGCCAGCCTGCTTATATAGAGCTCCACTAGAATGCAACAGTAACCATTTTCTGTAACTATCCAATCACTGAACGTCACTTTCAATCCCTTATTTGCATATGTGGACCTGAGTGAAAACTATCTACAGTATGCCCCTGCTGGCCCAGGGTGAGAACTTCAGTACATAACACAAGTAGTTGGGGATCTACCGGTATATATATTTCAGGGCAAAGACCTCCGAAACGCAGCTTGCATGCATAACTGCACCTTAAACATTAAAACCTCTCGTTTGAAGAACTCTTCAAAATAGAAAAAGGGGTCGGAAAACATTTCACAGGCCAAAACACTCATACGAAACCTTATTTTATACAAGAGGGGAAAACCAGCAGCAATATAAACCATGAAATAATCATATCCCCCAAAGCTGATTAGATAAATAGATGAGAGAGAGAGAGAGAGAGAGAGAGAGAGAGAGAGAGAGACTATAAAGATTTGGATCACATACGCCTCTGCACTCAGAGGGAAGGAAACTTATATTTATATATATTTACTATAATTTATTTTAAAATATATTCAAAAACGCCTCTTCTTCGCTCTTGGCAAGGACATCCAAGGTGTGAAGGGAAAAAAACACATTAAAACCAAATCTAGGCAATAAACCAGATTAAGAACAAAAAAGGAAATTGTTTTAGAGCAGGAGAAACAGAGTTAAGCTTGACTTACTAAAAAATAAAATAAAAAATTATGCAGTATTAATTACTACTGGTTTTTGTACTGTACCCATCTACCTTATATGTGAATGGCCTATGGCCCAAGCATTAATAAACTACTACTACTTAAAGAATAAATTAAAAAGCATTAGGCTTGTATCCAATGCTAGCCCTACTCAGAGCACACCCATCTAAATAAGTGGACTTAACTTAGCTACTTCCATTCATATTTTGAGTAGGACTAGTACTGGTATCTTCCTATATACATAGAAATGTAAGGGTGTCATCACACTGCGGTTTGTGTGGCTGCCTATTGGGTTGGGGTGAGCTGTGGGGGAATAGTCAAGGGGGTAAGAAAGGTATTGTAGCAGGAACCCCCCCACCCCAATCATTCTGTTTGTATAAACTTCACACACACACACACACACACACACACACACTACATACGCCACATTTCTGTTATAAATTCATAGAAAATCAACCATACATCGGATTTGCACTGTTCCATTTTTATTTTACTCCATATGACAAGAACTAACAAAGGGGGGTGACTTAGTCCTGGTCAGCCATAATCCCTTCACCATCTCAGCACATCCACAGGAGCCCTGCCCATGCCAACCCTGATGATCCCAGACAGAAGACAATCAAGATCACAAAGAACTTGCATATGGGAGTGGATTCAGCATGGACTGAAACAAAGGACAATGATCAGATCTTCCCTCTGGGGGCAGGAAACTGCAAACTCCCCTTTGTCTCCTGGAAGTGACTCATGGGGAGGGGGGAAGGGAGGAACCAGCCAGGTGACAAGACACTCAGGTTACCACCAACTCCTCCCTCAACCCCTCCTTTCTGTAATGTATGCATGATGTTACCACCACAACTCCTCCCTCAACCCCTCCTTTCTGTAATGTATGCATGATGTTTCTGGGGGTGGGCTTGATCTAGAGGAGGGGAATTTCAAAAGTTTTTATAAGACCTTGCACACTATTCTTCTGGGGTCTTTCCTCTCTCCTGCAAGTGAGGGGAATACCCTGTTGCAACAGTTCAATAAAGGCCAAGCCTACAGGCTGCTGTTTTGCTCCAAGTTATCCTGGTTGGTGTCTTTGTTTTGTCCAAGGGAGCCCTCGGATTTTTCCTGTAACAGTATAAAGAGAGGGAGGATTGGCTAGTGTGAGGGAAGGGAGTAGCCAAAGAGGTTAGTGAGCAGAGGGGGCAGCTCCTAGTACAATATATGACAATAGAATCTTTGGAAATGAAAAGGGACCACTTGCATCATCCAGCTGAGCCCCTTGATCAGCTAACGGAGCTGAACATAAAAGCCCTCCATTTCAAACCACAGCACCCTCATGTCGTTCAGCTAGATGGACCCAACTTTTGCTCTCAGTTCTGGAGCTGCTGTTGCATTCTTGTGCGCGCGCACACACACACACACACCCTCCATTCCACTGGCACTTCTTTTTTGGGTTGTGTGCGCAACAAAACAAAACCCTGCCCTCTCCCAGCTGATAACCTGATCAGCTGATAACCCCCAGCTGATAACAGCTTGCTGAACACTGGCAGGTATTTGCCAAGTTCCAGCCTGTAACTGATACGAGTTCGACTTCTGCCAATGTAGATGGGAGTGCCTGGTGATAATCAGCGCCCAGAAAAGCCACATACCTATAGAGACTCTGGTTAGTGCCTAACCCTCCATTGCTCCCCCTGACATAGGACCATAGAATTGTAGAGTTGGAAGGGACCCAAAGGATCATCTGCTCCAGTGTTCCTCAAACTTGGGTCTCTCTGGCTGTTGCTGGACTACAACTCCCATCATCCCTAGCTAGCAGGACCACTGGTCAAGGATGATGGGAATTGTAGTCCAAAACAGTTTGGGAGGCACTGATCTAGTCCAACACCCCTGCCAAAGCAGGAGTCACAGCCAAAGCACAACTTAGTACAGGGGTGTGGAACCTCAGTCCCAGGAGCTAAATGTGGCCCTGCAAGCTTCTCTATCTGGCCCTCGGGACTCTTCCCAGGCCACACCCCTCCCCATAGGCCACACCCCTCACGAGTCCTTTGCACTCTTGTCAAGTGTTTTTGCCGGGCTGGAATGTGTCCTTGGCTGCGTGGAGGGTGGAAAAGAGTGAAGAAACTAGGCTACTGTACTAAAATAACATTTGGTGTTATGTACTGAGTTGAATAAGATCCAAAATGCAGCAGTCTGATTGGTCCGCAGGAGCCACCCAATCCAACTCCAGGTGGAAGTGAATCCACAACATGATTGGCCTACAGGAGAATCCCAAAAATAGCCAATCACTTGGGGCCCGTTGTGTAAATAATGTATATAAAGCAGACATTTCGGGGGAACTTCCATTCCTCACTACTATGAGCTGAATAAAGAGCATGAAATCCACACTCGACTCCAAGTATATTTCATTTACATTTGTGGTTCCATCCACTTTTGCCTGTGGCCCTGCCCACCACAGTTGCAAGGTCCTTGGACTGTTCTCCAAAACAGAATTTGACCCTTGGGCTGGGGAAAAAGACCCCCGCCCTGGGCTAATGCCTTCCTGCAGGAGCAGATAAGGTCCCGGGTCTCTGGAAAGAAAGCAGAAGCTCAAATCTGCTTGTGACTCAGCAACTTCCTTTCCACGAACTGCAAACAAAACAAAACCCGAAGGGAAACTCACTCTTGAAGGCCAGCTGACAACTGGCACTTGTTAGGATTATTAACGCTGACTCATGAAATAATGCTGCTCTGCTCTACTGACGATGTCAAGAAGCCTCAATCTCACCGCCACTCCCTATACAACCCAGGCAAAACCAACAATTTGTTTTGGGCACTTATCACCTGCTCTTTGCTTAAACAAATCCCAGAGTGGTGAAAAATGTCAAAGCACATAATGCACAATTATTTTTTTTGTAAAAGGAATAAAAATACAGTGGTACCTCGGGTTACAGATGCTTCAGGTTACAGACGCTTCAAGTTACAGACTCCATTAACCCCGAAATAGTAGAAACAAAATAAATAAAACAATTCCTTCCAGTAGCACCTTAAAGGTGAAGGTAAAGGGACCCCTGACCATTAGGTTTGTCATGACCGACTCTGGGGTTGCGGCGCTCATCTCACTTTATTGGCCGAGAGAGCCAGCGTACAGCTTCTGGGTCATGTGGCCAGCATGACTAAGCTGCTTCTGGTGAACCAGAGCAGTGCACGGAAACGCCGTTTACCTTCCCGCCGGAGCGGTACCTATTTATCTACTTACACTTTGACGTGCTTTTGAATTGCTAGGTTGGCAGGAGCAGGGACTGAGCAATGGGAGCTCACCCCATTGCGGGGATTTGAACTGTCGACATTCTGATCGGCAAGTCCTAGGCTCTGTGGTTTAACCCACAGTGCCACCCGCGTGCACACGAAAGCTCATACCAATAACAAACTTAGTTGGTCTCTAAGGTGCTACTGGAAGGAATTTATTTTTTATTTTGTTTCAACTATGGCAGACCAACATGGCTACCTACCTGTAACCAGAAATAGTACCTTGGGTTAAGAACTTTGCTTCAGGATGAGACCAGAAACTGCGCGGCGGCAGCAGGAGGCCCCATTAGCTAAAGCGGTGCTTCAGGTTATGAACAGTTTCAGGTTAAGAACAGACCTCTGGAACGAATTAAGTTCTTAACCCGAGGTTTTACCACTGTAAAGCCAACTGGGGAATACCTGGGGGTTGGTGAGGTTGACCCCCATCAAGGGGGCAGGACTGAGAGGGTCACAAAAACTGCACATCTCCATTCTGGTTCAGCTCCTCTGGCAAGGGCCAGAATTGGGGCTGGGGATGCGAGTACAAGGACACAAGGGAGCTTTGGAACGCTTCTGAAAACAGCCAGTGGACAAGCATGGCGGCGTCAGGTGCAATCCAGTGTGCCACTCTGGCATAGGGTAGGAAGACTGTGATCCTTTCGCCACTTTTGTCTCTGGCCCTGCCCAGCACTTCCCCAAAAATTGCCCCAGAAGGAATGTGCCTTTCTGGCTGAAAGGAGTTTTCCCCTCCACTCTAACCACTAGGCTACCTTCTAAAAGAAGAGGGCCCAATTCAGGGGAACCACGACACAAGCATTTTCCTGATTAAATTATCCCAACCCCACCCCACCTTTCCATCCATTTCCAAACTGCTATTTAAACATGTGGGGCCAAACATAAAGCTAAAGGTAAAAGGACCCCTGACCGTTAGGTCCAGTCAAGGATGACTCTGGGGTTGCGGCGCTCATCTTGCTTTATTGGCCGAGGGAGCCAGCGTACAGCTTCCGGGTCATGTGGCCAGCATGACTAAGCCGCTTCTGGCGAACCAGAGCAGTGCATGGAAACACCATTTACCGATTCCTTCCCTACTTGCACTTCGTGCTTTTGAACTGCTAGGTGGGCAGGAGCTGGGGCCGAGCAATGGGAGCTCATCCCGTCACAGGGATTTGAAACGCCGACCTTCTGATTGGTAAAGCTCAGTGGTTTAACCCACAGCACCACCTGCGTCCCTGGGGCCAAACATAGATACTCAAACTATGGTAGACCAGAGACAGGTCTTTTACCCTGGAAACACTGACCCAGCAGCACTGTGTTGTCAGGGATGAGAACAAATATGGCACATGGGATCCCCTTTAGCAGTACATAGCTGGGGGGGGGCATTTTAACACCCCAAACTACAAAAAGCAACTACTACTACTACCTCTGGGTGAACCTATTACCCAGACCTCCTCAGCTGGTAGAACATAAGACTCTTAATCGCAGTGTCATGGGTTTGAGCCCAAGTTGGGGAAAAGATTCCTGCATTGCATGGGCTTGGGCTAATGATCCTCACATTCCCTACAATTCTATGATTATATGACCCTTGATCAAATGTTTCCTACAGATTCCCAAACTGGTCTTTATGCCTGGCTGTGACCTTCAGGTTTGGCTCCTTTCACCTCTCTGATGCAAACCATCACATTACGGTTCTGCTGTCTTTGTCGCTGTCGCCATCATCAAATTATTCGAATCCAATCTTGCGCATTATGCAACAAATCTTAAAAATAAACAGTGAACTTAAAAGAGAGGGGGTGAGGAATGAAACTTCAAATGCTCCAGAAAATAAAAATCCCTGCTCCAAATCACTCATGGTATCATTTGATCATTGGGTTCCCACATATATGTACTCTCATTCCATCGCAGATGCTGCAGATTCCAACCCATGACCTTTATGCAGCTTTGCTATTTTAAACACAAAGCTAATTTGGGGGTAGCTTTTCTTATTCTTACAAAAAAGGGACCCCCTCCTCCCTTTTATTTAGCTTTCTACATGCCCCCCCTCCTCGCCTGCTACTGACTTTTGACATTCTCACTGCCTGACATCATTATTGCCATGGAAACTAAGGGACCCATAAATCTTTAAACATCTGGAAGTTTAGTTTACTTTGCATTTACATTTTTTTCTCTTTGTTGTTTTTTAAAGGATCGTATAAACTTCAGGCACTTAAAGCTACAAACCAGAACTTGGAATGGTGTTTTCCTAAGAGGTTGAGTTTTCTCCCAGTAAGGGATTAGTGTGTTCATTTGGAAAGGAACTCCCCGCCAGTGGACAAAAAAACCCCTCAAGGCTTCCGTTTGCAAAATGGAGAGATTTGGAGAAAATACTGCCTTCTGCTGGTTTTCAGAACAGTAGCCTTTCACTGACTCTTAGCCCAATCTTATGGAATTGCAGAGTTGGAAGAGAGCCCAGGGGCATTCTAGCCCAGGTAAGAAAAAAGGTAAAGAACCCCTGGATGGTTAAGTCAAAGGCAACTATGGGGTTGTGGCGCTCATTTCACTTTCCGGCCAAGGGAGCTGGCATTAGTCCACGGTCAGCTTTCCGGGTCTTGTGGCCAGAATGACGAAACCGTGACGGAAACCAGAGCGCACAAAAACGCCATTTACCTTCCCGCTGCAGCAGTACCTATTTATCTACTTGCACTGGCGTGCTTTCAAATTGCTAGGTTGGCAGGAGCTGGGACAGAGAAACAGGAGCTCACCCTGTTGCGGGGATTCGAACCGCCGACCTTCTGATCGGCAAGCCCAAGAGGCTCAGTGGTTTAGACCACAGCACCACCCGCTCCTGCAACGCAGGAATCAGAGCTAAATGCAATCTTGGGGGCTATGCGGATGCAAGAGAAAGAGAGAAAAGCTTCTTGAGAGGAAGGGTAGCCCATATAAATTGAATCCATTAATAAATAGCAGTGCTAACAAGCGATGGAGCCAGGGATTGCTGGGGGGGGGGGGGAGGAACTGCTTTCTGCCACTATCAGAGAGAACATGGCAACCACCTCTTTTTGCGCAAGCTCCATCCTGCTCATTTTCCTTCCAAACCATCTGCTCTTCATCCGGAGGATGACGTGACAAAGCTCATATCAAAGCTGTTCGCGGTGGCTGTGGAGGAAACAAGCCTCCAGAGAGACCCGCCTACCAATGTGCAAACTAGCCAAACTGTTTCCTCAGTGGCCATCCTCACATTTAAGGAGCACTCAGTCAGGTTTTGTAGCACCTCTGGTGGGAGGAGACACATCCTGTGCCTTCTGGGATAGGTTTTCCACCTTTGGTCCCCACCCTGCACTCACCTGTGGCTCCTAGACGCTGCCAGCGTGAGACAGCAGCCACACCCTGGGAATTAGCTTTGTCTGGGTGGCTAAATCAGGAGAGGGTAGCCAATGGGTCTCAAGCCCTCAGCGAGTTAGGGACTTCCTCTGCATGCAAAGACAGGCTCTAGCAGGTTGAGCAGGTCAAGAAGGCAATTTCAATACCTGCTGCAGAGGGAAGTGAGGGTCAGATGGGGCTTGTCAACCTGAAGGAGCATCTCCACCCCCATCATTCTGCCTGGATGCTGAGGTCCAGGGCCGAGGGCCTTCTGGCGGTTCCCTCACTGTGAGAAGCCAAGCTACAGGGAACCAGGAAGAGGGCCTTCTCGGTAGTGGCACCCGCCCTGTGGAACGCCCTCCCACCAGATGTCAGAAAGAACAACAACTACCTGACATTTAGAAGACATCTGAAGGCAGCCCTGTTCAGGGAAGTTTTTAATGTGTGACATTTTAATGTATTCTTAATCTTTGTTGGAAGCTGCCCAGAGTGGCTGGGGAAACCCAGCCAGATGGACGGGGTATGAATAATAAATTATTATTATTATAACCCAGGAAGGTAGCGCATCTAAGAGAAGGAAAACTCTGATCCTAAACCTCTGCTGCCTTGTGGGATATCTTTGGGAGAAGAAAAGGCTAAGGAGTAAACCCTACACAAATCTGGAGTCCCTAAGGCGGTTGGATGGCTCCTTGTACATCTCCTTGCAGCAACTCCTGCAGCCAGGTTGGTGCCAAACATCTTGCTCTGCTTTCCTTTGGACCACATCAGCGAGACCAAGAGGGGGTGTCTTCCGTCTGGGCAGCCCAGGACCACCAGGCACACTATTCACACTTGCACTCTGGACAGGTCACTTCGGTGCTTCTAACATAGTGATTTGACTTCACCTCCAGAAGTGCACTCCATTGTCTCTTGAGACAGACGATGCCAGCAACAAGTCAGATTAGCAAGTCTTACCTGCTAAAGGCATCTGAATTGTGCAAGGAATCAGAGGACCTGGATGCTTCCATCAGCACTGTTGGGTCACAGAGTAAAGAATATGGTGCCTACCTAAGAATTAGAAGAAGCTGGAGGCAGAGGGAGGGTACGATGTACAGTGGTACCTCGGGTTAAGTACTTAATTCGTTCCGGAGGTCCGTTCTTAACCTGAAACTGTTCTTAACCTGAAGCACCACTTTAGCTAATGTTCTTTTCTCATCCTGAAGCAAAGTTCTTAACCAGAGGTAATATTTCTGGGTTAGAGGAGTCTTTAACCAGAAGCATATGTAACCTGAAGCGTATGTAACCCGAGGTACCACTGTATACTTGAATTTTTAAAATAGGTTCCTAGCCCTCATGGTTGTAGACTGAAATAAAACTCCAAAGCACATAGCCATAAGAACGTAAAGTGAGCCAAAGTGGGGGGGGGGGAGACTAATCCAGCATCCTGTTAGCACAGTGGCCAACCAGATGGGAAACTATGAAGCAGGATTCAAGCACAAGAGCAACTCTCTCCCCTTCTGTGGTTTCCAGAAATTGGATCCACAAGCATCACGGCCTCCAACCACTGCAGCAGAGCCGCTACTGTTAGTAGCCATTGATCGTTTTCTCCTTCGTGAATGTATCCAATCCACTTTTAGAGCCACACAAATATTGAAAGTAGGAGTAGGATCATGTATAACTGCTCCGATACCAGCATGAGCACAGATGTTCACAAATGCATAATAAAAAGAATGTCTGGAGGGGCCCGTCAATTTTTCCTTTGTGCTGTCTTCCTGACTTGGGGTCAGGCAACTAGGGAAAGCCTCAGACATCCCAGTCTCCATCTTTCCAATTTCCCCCGCCCCCTCTAATCTAATAGAAAGCCTGGCTAGCAGAGCTTCCAAATCTGCAGGCACTCCCAGCTGCGTCCAAATAGACGCCTTATGAAACCCAAATTTAAAGATCTTGTTTATATTCAGCGGAGTGGCTTGTTAGGGATGCCAAAAGCACTTCCAATCAGACCGTTTGTGAGGATGCTGACATTTCAGGACACCTCTCTGATGATGCCTATAAATCTATGTTCACGTTAACTGCCAGCCCAGCCATTACCTAATTAACCATTAGGTAATGCAATTACTGCTAATTAGACAGGGCCGTTGCTCAAATAATAGGTTGAAACAGGAGGAGAAGCCCTTGCAGACCAAAAATTGTAATTGGGCTCTTTCCTTCCTGGGCAGCTTTGCCCCTTCTTAACCCACGGGACAAAAAACCTTCTCCACTTCTGACACCATTGCAGCACATGTTGCTTTGGAGGCTGCCCTCTTCTCCTGTGTGCTTGCACCTGCACTGCTGCGATGATGGCAGGACTCGTCCAGCTCTCAACTAATGGATTATAGCAGGGGTCAGCAAACTTTTTCCGCAGGGGGCCAGTCCACTGTCCCTCAGATCTTGTGGGGGGCCAAACTATATGGGGGGGGATTTACTCTCCCTCCCTTCTCCACAGCACTGGATGAGCCTGGTGGCTGTTTACCTGTGCCTTGCCAGCAGCAGGGGCTGGCGGCAGCGGAGGGACGATGAGCAGGGCAAAAGGGCCGGCTCTGGAGAGGGGCTGCTTAAAATGGCGCTCAGTCAACCTTGGCTCAACAAAGCCCAGCCCCCTTCCTCCTCTAGGCAGGATGGGGAGAAGCCAGGAGGGAGGAGGCACCACGGTGTGTGTGTGTGTGTGGGGAATGGTGCAGCCTGAACAATCAGACTCCCCACGCTGATCAATGCAGCGATTCCCATACAGTCCGCGGGCGGGATCCAGAAGGCAATTGGGCTGGATCCGGCCCCTGGGCCTTAGTTTGCCAACCTATGGATTATAGAGACCCTGGAGGATTTTCTAAGGCTCTCTTCTCAAAACTGAATGCCCAGAAAAGCAGAGGGCAGGAACCTGTAGCTCTCCAGATGTTGTGGGACCATGGGTCTTGACACAGGAAATTGCCTTATTAAAGTCAGGTCACCGAGTCCATCAAGCTCACTACTGCCTAACACAGACTGGCAGCAGCTATCCAGGTTTTCAGACAGGAGTCTTTCCCAGGCGGCTGCTGGCAATCAGTGCAGGCAACACTAAGGTGGGTCCCACTAACCCCACATAAGGCAGTTTTACTAAAGCATGGGGCATGGAGTTCCTAAGTTCCTAAAGCATGGGGCGGCCCAGGACACTGGAGCCATAGTTCCTAACTTCAGCCTGCATCTACGAATCATTCCACCACCGTACATGCCCTTCAAATCTCCAGGTTTTTCTCTGCAAGTCACGAGGACTAGAAACTTAAGAAAAGCAGAGATACTCAGGTTGCTCCATAGCACTTTAGTACAACAGCAGTTTGGGGTGGGGGGTTCCTCTTGCATCAGAGGGATTTTGATATTTCAAGACACTCCTCAGCTCATGCTTATAAAACCTCAATCATGTGGTTGCACCCTTCTGGAGAGACTTGTCCCATGGACACATTTTGGATTTCTCCTTCTTTTAAAAAATACTTACCAACAAGTGCACGTACCCTATTATTAAGGCCGAAGCCAAACATGCAACCATTCATCAGAGCAACTGCTTGATTTACAGCCTTGCTGCAGGTTTAAACAATAGAGCGCCAACAAATTTTAAAAAAGCACTGCCACTGGGGATTTGCTTCCCTGTTTCTAAGTGATCAGTTCCTTCCACCCACTTCTGTTCCTGGAACGGCATCTGACTGCAGCCTTTTGTCAGGTCGCCCCTCCCTTCTGCCATCACTGTAGCTGGTTTTGCTCCGGCGATGGAAAGCTGCCCCTTTGCACACTCACTTTTGCACTTCTGCAATTCCTGTTCAACCTGTATAGTTGTTGTTGTTTTTAAAAAAAGATGCAGGTTATAACATCTCTGTCACCTTTTGACCATAAGGACACCGAGCTTAAGTGAGGCCATTGCTGCACTCATTATGAATCATGACCAGTGAGAACTTTCCATTTTCCCTTTAGCCTTTTTATCACACATCCAGGGCGTGGGCCACTGGTTTCCTTATCTGTGGTTTGGGAACAGCTGAATTCCTTAGTCTGCAGGTACCATTGTCTAGCCAAGGGGTTTTGCAGGCACTGCCCTCCACTGCTCTAAGGGTTGGACATTCCCAGGAGAGCTGGTTGAAGGCATAGATCCAGACAGTGCTTTTCTTACAAGAGGGACTTACAAGAGGGACCCAGAACCAGTGTGGTATAGTGGTTAAGAGTGGTGGACTCGTAATCTGGTGAACCGGGTTCGCGTCTCCGCTCCTCCACATGCAGCTGCTGGGTGACCTTGGGCTAGTCACACTTCTCTGAAGTCTCCCAGCCCCACTCACCTCACAGAGTGTTTGTTGTGGGGGAGGAAGGGAAAGGAGAATGTTAGCCGCTTTGAGACTCCTTCAGGTAGTGATAAAGCGGGATATCAAATCCAAACTCTTCTTCTTCCAAACTCTTCCCAGAAGCAAAAGAGCACACCCTAAAAGACTTCCTTAGGGTTCTTTTTCCAGCCAAGTGCTGTAGCCACAGTGTGGAACCTCAAGCCTGAATGTGGCCCTCCAAGACCTCTCTGTTTGACCCTTGGGCCTCTCCTCAGGCCACACCCCTCCCCGACCTTGTTTTGCACCCTTCTTGAGTGTTTTCACCTGGCTGGAATATGTCCTCAAACTCTGATAGTGTTTGCCCAGATGGAGGATAGGTGAATGCATTTGTGGGGAGAAACTAGCCCAGGCATCCCCAACCTCCGACCCTCCAGATGTTTTGGCCTAGCTAACAGGACCAGTGGTCAGGGGTGATGGGAACTGTAGTGCAAAACATCTGGAGGGCTGAAGGTTGGGGATGCCTGAGCTAGCCTACTGTACAAAGGTGAATTGCACCTTCAATGCTCCACCCACATTTGCCTCTGGCCCCGCCCACCACTGGCATGTGGCCCCCAATTGGCCCCCCACACCTATTCCATATAACGAAGGCGTTCTCCTTCCTGCTGATTACATTGCAACTCCTTCTTCCTCTCTGAAATGAGAACATGAGGCATGTTCTCCCACACCAGCTCACTCTAGAAGCTTCATCTGACTATCAGCCAGTAATTAAGTTATACAGAAGATAAACGTCTCTTCGTTCAGCACCACACAGGCGCACAGAGAGATCTCCTGGCTCCCAGAGGGGTAGGCTGCCGACTGAAGTGTGTACCATGTTCTACCCACTATAGATTTCAGAGGAAAGGGTGCTGCACCCAGGTCTTTTAGTTAGGAGAAAAGGTAGTGTTATGCTTTCCCCAGGGGCTCGCCGCTTTGCGTAGGAGGCATTTTGATGAGCCGCTACCGAGGGCTGTGGCGAGAAGTGCCCCTTCAGCCATTCCATTATTGTTCTGTAAGGAACAGTAGCGATGTCTTCAGGCCCGGGAGATTTCGAACATCTCCTCTCCACAGACGCTGAAGAATATTGCCCTCTTCTTGGCATCTTCTTTGTTGGTGACTGCTTTATATACATTATTTACACAATGGGCCCCACGTGATTGGCTAATTCTGGGATTCTCCTGTAGGCCAATCAGGTTGCGGATTCACTTCCCCCTGGAGTTGGATTGGGTGGCTCCTGCGGACCAATCAGACTGCTGCATTCTGGATCCTATTGTTCTAGGACCAATCAGACTGCTGCATTTTGGATCCTATTCAACTCAGTACACAACAGGCAAGTAAGAGGCAATACGACAGAAGTGTATAAAATTAGGTCTGGCATGGAGTGAGGGGACAGAGACGAGTTTTTCCTCCCTCTCTTCTAACACTCGACCTTGCAGATTTCCAATGAAGATTCCAGGCAGATAAAAGAAAGGACGTCTTCACACAGTTGAACTGCAGGACTCCTTCCCACAAGAAGCAGTGATGGCCACCAACTTGGATGGCTTTAAAAGAGGGTTGGACAAATTCATAGACAACAAATAAGACTATCAGTGTCTACTAGTTGTGATGGCTCTGCTCTGCTTCCATTGTCAGAGGCAGCAATAACATGGACCATATGGTGCAGCTGAAAAAAAAGGCTCCCACAATAGATGAAAAATTTACATGTATGTACAATAATAAAATAGTGATGATAAAATAATAATAATAATAATAATAATAATAATAATAATAATAATAATAATAATAGATTAGTGGAGGCAATACTGAACTAGATGGAGAAATGCTTCGACTTCCTATGTTCCTAATTCACAAAACATTTCGCCACAATAAACTTACAGGGCAGCGCATGGAGAGGTAGATTTTAACAAAGGAGTTCAAAGCCAGAGTGCTTCACTGTTAAAACAGGTACACCATCAGGAAATTCTCTTCCCTTCTTTTTAACTCAAATCTGCTGAACTCAGCAGAGCACCCAAAAGAAAAATCTCTCCATGCAGCAACACCCATTCAAATATTTGAAAACTGTGAGCTTA